>NC_142094.1:13032083-13334166 GCF_054644295.1 Miniopterus natalensis
ATCTCCTTAGTCAGTGAATTGATTGCCAAGGCCTGATGATGACACCTCCTAAATAGCTTGTAGTATTACACACCCTGAAGATCTTAGGCTGGATGTCGTTTCCCCCAAGATTCCATTTCTCCCCTATTATCTGCACCTTCCAAGTTGGCTCCTTCTGCTCAGTTCCCTCAGAGCTGTCCATGCCTCTCCTCTCTTAACCAGCATATTTATGACTACACAGGCTTTATATGTTTTTATTTTCCACTATCACACCCAAGCCCAACATGGAGTCCAGACCAGGGTACAGGTCTAATAAGAATCTATTGAATATTTAATAAACATTGAAACAAACCTGTCCTTGGCTTAGCCTTGTCTGTCCACCTGCCTGTCTGCCTGTCTATATCTAGGTGAAATGCATTGACATTCATTTGAGATGAAGCCCAGTTTAGTTGCTTATCATAGCTTTATTTTGCAATTATAAATGCTTTCTGTGCAAGTGGATATTATTAAAAATTACTTTTTCTATTAATATGTGAAATCTTTATAAATATTGCTTTAATCTGAATAATATTAGTGGATAGCATTCATAGATAAAATCTTTTGCTTGCTCTTAGTTACAAAAATAAAACAATAATCATAGATCAGCACTTTCTGGATTTTAAAAGTTGTACTGAAGCCCAGTTTTTGCAGATGCATGGAGAATGACCTACGTGCTTTATCTGTGTTCACACACACACACACACACACGCAAGCGTGCACACACGTGCTGAATGCTGGCACCAACTGTCTCTGAAAATTATGAGCCAGGAGAAAAGGGATTAACTATCCCAGCTTGCTCAGGACTTAAGGGCTTCATTGGATGTGGGACTTTTAGTGCTAAAATCAAGCCAATATTGAGCAAATGGGGATGACTGGCCACAACAGCCAGCGTTGACTGGATCTGGGTTCTAGCTCTACCTATAACATCCACTGGACTCCAAAGTCCATACGAGCCAGGCCTGTTGAAGGGAGTCGCATCAGCTGGGGTAGATGCTGCTTAGAGACAAAGGGGGAATGGGCTTGGCAGGCTTTCCTGGCCAACCTGGACCTTCCAACAGATTGATTCCTTATCACCTTTTATTAGGCTCATTGCCAACAAAAGCCAGCCATGGTAGAGGGACACCTGTTGTTGTTTTTTGAAGCTGAAGGCTTTTTTCTCTAATATTTATTAAAAAGCAGATTTTATTCTTTTCTGTATGGCAGCCATGTGATGGTGATAATTTGACCATTTGCAACTGTAATAATTCAGTAAAGTGTTTGCAAAAAATAAACAAAGTGAAATGGAAATTGGATACATTTAGAGGCACATATTTCTCTAATTAATATTGCTTCTTAGGAAGTTAGAGACTCCTTTTTACTCCTTTTTACATTCATTTTACTTAAATCTTCTCTGGGAGAGAAGAGCATTTAATTTTTAGAAGGAAATAACATGGTTTTGCCCAGCTGGCACGGCTCAGTGGTTGAGTGTCAACCCATGAACCAAGAGGTCATGGTTCGATTCCTGGCCGGGGCACATGCTTGTGCTGCTGGCTCGATCCCCAGCAGGGGGCGTGCAGGAGGCAGCCGATCAATGACTCATCACTGATGTTTCTCTCTCTCTCCGTCTCCCTTCCTCTCTCTGAAATCAATTTTTTTAAAAATATATATCTTTATTGATTTCAGAGAGAGGAAAGGAGAGGGAGAGAGAGAGAAACATCAATGATGAGAGAGTCATTGATCGGCTGCCTCCTGCACTCCCTTCACTGGGGATCGAGCCTGCAACCCGGGCCTGTGCCCTGACCGGGAATCGAACCCTGATCGCCTGGATCCTAGGTCTACACTAAACCACTGAGAAATGCCTGGCCGGGCTGAAATCAATTTTTAAAAAAAGAAAATAACATGGTTTCTTCAGAGATGTCTCCACCTTAAGTTTGCAGTTTCTAAACAGTGCTCTTTTAAGAGCAGGTGCGCAGGTACTTCGTCTGGTTTTCAAAGGCTTCTTGAGGGGATCTGAAAATAATTGTCCATGGCTTTCCACAATCTCCCTATAAACTTTCCATTTCCAACAGCTTTTTTTCAGACATTATTAGTACTGTGTTTTGCATAAAGTAGGGACTGAATACATGTAAATTGGATGGATGAATAAGTGATGGGAAAAGAAAATCTGGCAGAATATGTGGAACTCCTACCCCAGAACTTGCCCTGTTATTGCTGCCGAGCCGGCAGGTTGTCTCTGCTTCTCCCCTTCCCATGAGCGACCTGCTGCTCCCCTCTTTCTTCTAACTGAAAGGCACCTCAAACTAGGTCTCCCCTTGTCCAAAGGACTGAGGCTAAAAACTCACCTCTCTCTACTCTTCTTCAGCCTGTTCCACTCTCTAAACCAAGTTTCCGTTTAAATACCTAATTGCTACCTACCAAAAAAAAAATAGAAGCAAAAGAGTTTGATTAAATTATCAGTTTACACCAATAATAATAAAATACCTGGAACTATTTTACATTTTAAATGGCCATTGTTAAACCAAAGACATGCCTACATAGCAAATTTTTAAGTACTAAAAGTTGATAGTTTTCAAACAATCTGGTGAGGTGGAGGAATGAATGTGTGTTCTCCAGGGAGACAGACGTTTCTCTTCTGCCACTAGCGAAGTCCCCAGAGTTTAAGTGAGGATGGGAATGAAGGTGAGAAGATGTGGGCAAACAATGGCTGATGACAGAGAAAAATCTTAACTGAATCTTCAATTAACTGGTTCCTTATCCGTAAGAAGTAAGATTTGCTCTATATTGCTTTTATTAAAATGTGAGAAATTTAAAGGAACAAAAATAGTCACAGAAATATTTCATTTAAATTCCTGAGAGTGCTCTACTGAGGTCACAATAAATTCACTTAACTGCCCACATTCCCTATTTCTGAAGTTCTGGCGATTGGAATAGGTGTCCTGAGCATGGACCCTGAGTCCCAGCATCAGTTGTAATGAGGAGACAATCAGATCATGGGGTGGAAGCATTTTGTGAATAACAACCCTCTGTGCAAATATAAGGAAGAGCTTTCAATGCATACCTCTCTCTCAAAATTCGTATTTCTCCATAGCACCGTGAGTCCCTCTTTCTGGAATTACTTAATGTAGCTAATGGCCATGCTTGAAGGACGGCTGTAGAAGTTTCTTAAAGGGTCAGAGGTCTGCCTAACTCACGTCCCTCACTCCTTCCACCTCTCATATTTCATAATATCTTGTAACGCGAATGAGAGAGATGCTACTATTTCAACAATTGTACTTTTGAACATGAAGCAAATTAATTTATTTCTATTGGCACCAAGCCTACCTCCTGCCAGGTGATACAGTTTTGCACGTACGTGGGAATGTGGAGTTCAGTAAGCCCAGCCATCCCGGGCCTGCCTTGGCCGGTAAGCGTGACCCCTGCGGGTAACCGCGACGGGAGGCAGGGCTGCCAGGTTGGCTCGGGGCCGGGCCTCTGCGGGCAGCTCCCTGAGCGCTGGTCCCTCGCTGGGCCAGCCCGAGGTGGGTGTGCTCAGGGCACAGGGGACCCCTGGTTCTGGTGGAGAAGATTGAATGACAGCAGTTTCTTTAAAAACGAGTACCTTTGCGGTGCAGCTCTCTCGGCTGGGGCCCCCTGAGAGAGCGACGCGGGCCTTTGTGATGGCCCCAGGCACGCAGCCCGCCAGGCTCCCTCCTCCGACGGCTCCACCTTGTCTAGTGCCAAAAGGCCTATTCAAAACCCGTACTCCAGCCGGGGCAGTGCAGCTGCTGACCGGCAGAGCAGGTGCTGGCCGAGCAGGGAGGGGAGCCGGGGCCCTGCTGGCCCCCCCTTTCATCACTCACGGGGCCCTCAGAACGGCGCTGAGAGGGCTGGGGGTGGGAGGCGCTCAGGGGTGGGGCAGCTGCTGTGTTTCTGTCGGTCAAAAGGGTTTCCATCTTAACCACCAGTGGAGCCACAGGGCCTGGAGGTGTTAGAAAACAATGCGGGTCCTTGTTCTCAGGCGCCAACCAGCTGAAAACCAGGGGGACCCCTGGGGTCCCCTTCCGTGGGGTTGTGGAGGACAGGGGCAGGGGTCTGGGGGCCCGCGTAGGGGAATCGCAACACTGGCCTGCTTCCAAATCCCACCTTCTCCATTTACCAGCTGCGTGACCTTATCTGAGTTACTTAACTCCCTGGCTCTCCATTCCATTTTTTTTTTTTTTTGTAAAATCGGAGTAATAATTCCCCACATAAGTTTTGTGAAGATTTCATTTGTTAATATGTATAAAGTAAGCAGAACAGCGCCTCACACAGTACATACTATGTAAGTACACGCTGCCGTTACTTAGCCACCCTTGCCCCCAAATGTGGGCATTATCTGTGAAACTACTAACCTTAGGCTTCGCCTGGCTACCAGGACTGCCTCCAACGTGGATGGGCCCCTCCTGTGTTTCCTTTCCTACACGTCCATTGGTGGCTCTTAGTCCCGTGAGAACAGAAAGGCCACGATTCTATACTGCTTGCATCCTAACATGCTTTCTTTTCCGTCTTATTTTTATAAATTTATATTAATACTTTTTTAGGAGTTTTACTACCTTCTGTCTCCCTTCTGGAACAGGGAGGGGAAAGTTCTTTTCTGTTGTGCCCAGAGCGAGGCTGATTCAGCCTGGCCGTGCGGATGGACGGCCACTGCCCTTGGCGCCCTGTCCCTGTGAGAAGGGGGCCTCCTTCGCGCAGCCTGGGATGGGCAAGTGGCAGCAATGACGCCGCGAGTGTGCCTAAGGCATCCGTTAGTTCTAATGTTAATGGGCGTTGAGGCGCCACAGCTCCCTGCTCCATGTGAAGACAATTTTCTCAGTAGCTCAGTTATTTGGACTTACGAACCCTTTCCTCATGTTTTCCCCACCACAGATAGTACAGAATTTCCATCCTCCTACCTTTTTAAATAACTGGAAAGGTCCTGGGGTGAAGAAACATGTAAGAGATGCCCACACTGGGCTTAGAGATAGTGAGAGAAAACTGATTGATGTAAATCAGTAACAAGACTGGAGGGGGGACTAACCTGTATAGATGCCTACACGGGTCATGGGTGGGTCAGAGGGACGGAAATGATGGAGAGACAATCCGGTTTCTGGTTTCTGCCGTCTGAAATGCTACTAATTAAATAGGAGCCATTAACTCCCATCCCCTTGTGGACTGGGGTGGGAGACCACAAGTAAACACCCGATGACTCTGATAACCTAGGTAGGCCTGGCTAAGAAGCTGGGACAGGTGTCTGCTTAAAGAACGTAGCCTAGGCACACACGCCGATCCTTCTGTAGCTGTCGCTTCCACTGTGTGACGACCACAGCACATGCTCAGTCTATTGTCGGACCAGGTGTTTGTCTCGATTATAACAGACATGAAACGATCAGGTTTGTTCTTTCTCTTTTGATCCCGGCCTAAGTGACCAATGCCTTCAACCTTCCTGCCTGCTTTTCTGTGAGATACAGCATGCTGTAAGGTGCCCGGAGTTGAGTCCTGGCTTTCCTGAGTGTCTGTAACCTCAGTCTCTGTTTCTGGATTTGCTACAATAATCATTCTTTTACTAGAAAAGCAAAATAAAGGTAGCATTTGAGTGATTAGCAGTATAAGCCTAACATTAGGTTTTTGTCAGAGGAACCAGTTCTTATATTAGCTATAAGAATATCATCAAATATTTGTAATCTAATAATGTCTAATATATATTTTTATTGTCAAGGTTAATTATTCTTTCCCCCAGTTTTATGGCTATATAACTGACACGCATCACTGTATGAGCTGCAGCTGTACAACATAAAGGGTTCGCTTACACATATTGTAGTAAGATTCCCCACCACAAGTTTGTGTGTATGAAATCCACCATCTCATATAGATGCAATAAAAAAGTGGAATTTTTTTCTCATTATAATGAGAACTTTTAGGATTTACTCTCTTAGCAATTTTCACATATGTCATACAGCAGTGGGACTGGACTCAGCATGTTATAACTTACATCCCTATTACTTATTTACCTTTACACTGACCTTTTTTCTCCAGTTCCCCATTTTTCTTTAACCTAGAGTGACTCTAGCTCCAGCCCCCAGAGTCCTCCTCTGTGACATGTAGTATTTGGACCAACTTTTTACTAGTCACCTCTGCCTCTCTGCATTATAGTAAAGCATTAATTGTATTCAGCAACCAAGAAATAAATTCTTCCCAGCTCAATACATTGTGAGGAAGCTGTAGATGCCTTTTCTCCCCACACTATGTGGCATGTGTAAATAATTTAGGAAAACCATCAATTGCTGAAGAGCCAATTTATTTTGAAAATTCATTAGTATTATTTGCTCAGTGTAATAAAACTTGGTGTTTTATGTTTTTCAAACAAAGGCTATTTCATTGCTAAGTTATTTTGATATAATAATATTTTTGTTCCACAAATCTATAGAAAGAGACAAGGGCTCATTGTTTGGGGCTCCGTACAGTTCTGGCTGGCAGTGCCTTTTATTTGGCAGTGTATTAGCAGCACATTAATGTACCATTCATAGAATTTGCCTCTCTCTTTTCATTTTATTTGTGTTCTTGAATGTCTACTCCAGATTATAATTATGTCCCTAAATCTCAGGATCATAATGCACTCCAATTGCTTCCCTCTAAATCAAATCTACAAAAGCCAGTTTTATTTAAGGAGGGCTGTTGATGCCTGAACAATACCTTCCTGAGAGTATTTAGGCTGCATAAAATGGGACAGTCAGTAATGGTTGATCTCAAAAGGTTTTTGAAATTATCCTGCTGTAATTTTTTAAAATGTACCTTTATTGTTGAAGGTATTACAGATGTCCCCCTTTCAGCCCCATTGACATCCCCCCATGGCCTGTCCCTCCCAGATCCCCAGTAAAAAAATGGGCAAAGGACTTCAATAGATACTTTTCAAAGAGGACATGCAGATGGCCAAGAGACACATCCTGCTGTAACTTAATTGGCTGACATAAAACCTTTCATATCATCTCCTGGGTCTCAGGCCATGGGTCTCAGACTGGAACTAGACCATCAGCCCTTCTGCGTCTCCAATTTGCAGATGGTAGGACTTCTTAGCCTCCACAATTAGGTGAGTAAATTCCTTATAATAAGTCTATTTATATCTATCTATCTATCCTATAGATATCTATATTTATCTATCCTCTATCTATCATCTATCTATCATCTATCTATCTATCTATCATCTATCTATCTATCTATCTATCTATCTATCTATCTATCTATCTATCTATCTATCTATCTATCTATCTATCTATCTATCATCACCTATCTATCTATCTATATCTATCTATCTATCTATCTATCTATCTATCTATCTATCTATCTATCTATCTATCTATCTATCTATCTATCATCACCTATCTATCTATATCTATCTATCTATCTATCTATCTATCTATCTATCTATCTATCTATCTATCTATCTATCGTCTATCGTCTATCGTCTATCTATCTATCTATCGTCTATCTATCATCTATCTATATCTATCATCTATCTCTATCTATCTATCTATCTATCTATCTATCTATCTATCTATCTATCATCTATCTATCTACCATCTAATCTACCATCTATATCTATCTATCATCTATCATCTATCTATCTATCTATATCTATCTATCTATCTATCTATCTATCTATCTATCTATCTATCTATCTATCTATCTATCTATCATCTATCTATCATCTATCTATCTATCATCTATCTATCTATCTATCTATCTATCTATCTATCTATCTATCTATCTATCTATCATCTATCTATCATCTATCATCTATCTGTCTATCTATATCTATCATCTCTCAATCATCTATCATCTCTCCTATTCATTCATTTCTCTAGAGAACCCTGACTAATACAATGGAGAAGTACACATGGATATAATCCTACCCCTATATCAGTTATTACTTGTGAGTCATGTGATAACAGATATAGAGCACTTCAGGAGCCCATAGATGGAAATGAATATGTTATTTGAGGGACCAGTAAGGGAAGGATTCATGGGGGAGGTGATATTTGAGCTGGCTATTTTTTTTTTTCTTCTGATTTTTCCAGGCAAAGAAAGTGGGATATTATGTCCTAGGCACTGAAAACAAAAATATGGGTCACTCGCCTTATCGATTTATTCCAAGAACGGTGAGAGGTTTGGAATGACTAGATTTTACACTCTGTATGGAAACATCAGAAAGATGCATGGGACACATGCAGAGTGAAAAGACCAGAATCACATTTCATAAGGAGAGCAACACATGCTGGAATCTAATCGAATCAAACCTACTCTTCTTGGAAACTGAGCACCGTTGCTGGGTTACCTGGCTGACCTGTAATAGGTAATCCTCTCTTTACAGGTTTCTGAGAATTCTGTCTTGTGTAAAACACCCTTCACCTTTCCCTTACACCGCTGTCCCCACACTAGCTGAAAACACCATCATCTTGTCCCTGGATCCCTGCACCCCCCTCTGGTCCTGCCAACACCTTGGTACCAGCCCTGAGAGACCTGAAGAGAGACCACGTTGAGCCCTCCCTGACTTCCGACCAACAAAACTGTGAGATAACAAGTTTGCACGGTCTGAAGCCCCTGAATTGGTTACAGCAGCAGTCGAGAGCTAGCTCACTGCCGTCTGGTTTACACAGGAGAGTGAACCAGTTTGCGTTTTTAAAGATAGCGAACCTCCAGTGGGGACACACCGGGGAGCACAGCGAAGCAGCCCGAGCCGGCGGGGCCGGTGCTTTGGACCAGGGTGCGACAGGGGACCTGCAGGAGGGTGGGCCCTGGGAAGAGCGGCCTTCCCAGCGGGTGATGCATCGGACGCTCAGAGGCAGGGAGAGTGAACGCCCACAGTCGTCCTGAGCGGCCGGCTTACAGCCAGGGGAGGGGCGGTCTAGGGAGAATAGCTGCTTAGGAGGAAAAAATAGCGGTTTCTCTTTGCAAATACACTTCTCCCGAGCTATCCCCCCAAAGCGCGTCACGGTGGGCTGTAAAATGTTCCTATGCCCGTGTCGTATTTCAACTTCTGAAAATAACAGATGCGTCCTTGGTTCTTCACAAAACAAGCAAACTCTCCAAACCCATTTACTCACTCAATCCTGAAATGCACATCTGCAGGCTCATTACTAGACGAGATGAAATATTCCTTTTAAATATGCAGGATGACATATTTACCCAAAGAAATTCTCCCTGAGAACACTTACCTGTGGGAAACGTTATGGGCATCAGGCCCCTGGTGCCATTCGTCGTCCATGGTTCAATTTTCCAGTTTTCTGAACTGAGCAGTTCAGTGCCCATCAAAACATGAGACTATCTCACTTGGCCTGGCCTGGCACACACATAATAATGGTATGACATGCCATGTATGATGTGATATGACATGATGCCATACGCTGTGATCTGTGAGACACATATAAACCACGACAGCTATGCTAAGGGCAGTGTTTCCTGGCCTCGGCAGCTCTGTCCGCTCTGCAGGCCTCCCGGAGCAGCAGGCCTGGGCGGGAGGCCACAGGGAAAAGCCAGCGCCCCGATAGCAGCTTTCGGTGCACCACGCCCTCACTCGCCGGTGGCAGGACTTGGGGAAGTGATCGCTCTGCACTGCGGTTTGCTCTCACCTGTGAGGGGGTGACAATAATTCCGTCAGCGCCCTCCTGTCCAGTACTAAGTGCGTGAGTGTGTGCTGACACCCCCGCAGGGCTTGTTCCCCGAAAGCACTCACAGACGGCCTTGCACCCATCCTAGGGGCCATCTGATCGAACCCACTGAACCGACAGGAAGAAATGAAAATACAGGCAGGTGAACCCGCACATACTCACAGGCACTGAGTCCAGTCGCCTGAACCCTAACAGAGGGCACGGGGGCACGGTGCTGCCAATCACTGGCTCCTCTGTGCTCCAGAGCTGCCCGAATCAGAATCACCTGAACCCCAGATTAAAGGGCTTGACTTGCAGGGTTTCTGATTTAACAGGTTTCTAGCAGGCGATCAGATGGCACTGATGCTGCTGGTTCAGGAATCACATTTTGAGATTTGCGAAGTAGACGGTGAGGCAAAGTTAAGAATCTATTTCAAACTGTGTTGATATCAAGGATTAAATCGATGAGTTAAGGTGTAAGCTAGATAGGAAGTTAATGACCCATGGCAGGCGAGGGAGAGGGATGGATATTGAGGTATCTGTCTCAGGCAGCTGGGAAAGTGCTTTAATTTAGATTAGAAAAGTGATAGGAGTCTAGGCTTGGGAGGTGATGGTGGGCTGATTTTAGGTCTGCCCAAGGGGAGGTGCCCAGAGCCTGGAAAATCGGAAGTGCCCAATAGCCAGTTAAAACTTGAATCTAAACTTTGGCCAAAGCAGGGAGCTAAGGCTAAAATCATTGTTGTACATGTGATCACTGAAACATGTGCAAGTGCCATAAACTGTGTATAAATTGAAAAAGAAGAATACGCATAAGAACATCAGTGTGAGCAGGGGCACAGAGCAGGAGCAACGAAGGGGAGTACGGAATATTTGTCAGGGAGCAGGGTGGGCAAGAGAGGAGTTTCACGAGGGGGTGGTTTCCATCAGCAGAAACTGCATCTTATAATACAGTTTAATAATCATATATATGATTATATGTGATTATATATATATGTATACACACACATACACACAATTTAGAGGTTTCAGTAGAGTCATGAGATGAAGCCATTCGTCTTACCCAGGAGTTTCCTGGTGAGCTAAAGCAGCGTAATTAAAAAAAGAAATTGGCTACAACAAGCCCTGAATTTACTCTAAAACTCTAGTCACTTTCCCATTTGCTTCCTGAACATCTCTCCTTGGATGTCCCACATTTCAAGACTTCTTGAGCCTTCCTGGTTGATTTGACCTAAACATTAAAACGGCTCAGAGATAAACTAGTTATCTTGGCTCATTCTTGAGCTGACGATGGTGTGACCTACAAACCAGAGATCTGAAGCCCTTGCGGATCTTTCCTTCCTGCCGCTATCCAACCCCAGTTCTTAATCATTGTCATGTTGAGTCTGCCTCCAGCAATGATTATATCCATCTGTCCCCTTCCTGATGCCACCAGCTCAGGAAGATTCCGATATCACCTGTATTTCTGCAGTTGTCACAGTGTTTCTCTTCCTCTATTGCTAGTCCCTGCCAACCTGTCAATCACAAAGCTGTCAGTCATCTTCCCGAAAAGGAAGTCCGCTCAGGCTGCTCCTGCTCAGGGTCCACTGGCCTTAGGTAAATCCCAAATCGTTTGTCCTGTCATATGGGGCCCTCCTTTCCTCTCCAGCTTCAGTTTGCTTTGCAACCCCCTTTGCATCTGTAAATTATTTGTAGATAAAAACTTATTAAAACTATGGTAAGAGCTGGTATTTAGTTCCCACTGTGTGTCATAAACTGATAACTAATCTGCATAATGTTTTTTTAATCCTTGGCTTGTCCCACTATATCCTACTCCTGCCTCTCTAGGCCAACAACCAGGTGACGCTATCAGACACAGTTCCTACAGCACAGGGCCAGTTTCAATAGGGTCACACAGAATAGACAGCCAGGCCTCAGAAACTTAGACCCAGAAGTTCCATTACTGATTAGAAGTCCATGGAAGGCGCATTTTGGGAGGCTGGTGGTCATGTTTGTGATGCCTTACCCTGCGTCAGGCTAAAATGTCATCTACTTGGCTTGGATGAAGACTGGAAGAGGGTCTGCATTCTTCAGTTTTGTGAGTAAACTTCAACAACTTTTGGTAGTATGCATTTTAATTCTGGATTAACAAGTAAGCACAGAAAATTTAGGTGACTTCCCCAAATATATATATTCCTTCTTTAGCTTGCCAGCAGACTCATGGATAGGACAAATGACTTCATCCCATTACTACCCCAGTACAGGTGTCCACTGACACCTCTAAATCATATACATATGATTATTAAACTATATTATATAGAGAGACATGATATATATGTAGATGACAGATTATAGATAGATAAAGTAGGATTCAGACAGAATTTTTATATATTTTTATGATTTAGTTTCTATGGCTTTTGACATTTTTCTTATTGGGACAAAATCTAATTGTGAGCTACATGTATCTTAAACATATAATACATATAATGCATTTTGACTCGTGTAACCCTCATCGTAATGTTGATTACTGTAAACTTTATAATAAGTCTTGAAGTCCAGTGTATAAGTTTTTTGTTGTTCTTCTTCAATGTTCTTTTGTCTAATATATGTGATTTGTATTTCCATATAAATTTTAGAATCAGCTTGACAATCTCTAGAGAAAGTCCTGCTGGAACTTTGTTTGGTATTTCATGTAATTTAAAGACCAATTTTTGGACACATCTGATAAAGGGTTAATATCCAAAATATATAAGGAACTCATACAACTTAACAAAAGGAAGACAAACAATCCAATTAAAAAATGGGCAAAAGACCTAAATAAGCACTTCTCCAAAGAGGACATACGGATGGCTTAGAGACATAGGAAAAAATGCTCAATGTCACTAATCATCAGAGATGCAAATTAAAACCACAATGAGGTGTCACTTCACACCTGTCAGAATGGCTCCATCAACAAGTCAACGAACTACAAGTGAGGAAAGCGGACCCTCGTACACTGCTGGTGGGAATGCAGACTGGTGCAGCCACTATGGAGAACAGTATGGAGGTTCCTCAAAAAATTAGAAATGGAGCTGCCTTTTGACCCAGTGATCCCACTCCTAGGAATGTATCCTAAGAATCCCAAACACCGATCAGAAAGAACTTATGCACCCCTATGTTCACAGCAGCACAATTCACAGTAGCTAAGATCTGGAAACAGCCCAAGTTCCCATCAGGAGATGAGTGGACAGAAAAGCTGTGCTACATTCACACCATGGAATACTATGCAGCTGTAAAAAACAAGGATCTTTTATCCTCTGGCACAGCATGGAGGGAACTAGAAAGTATTATGCTAAGAGAAATAAGCCAGCCAGAGAAAGACAAATACCACATGATCTCACTCATATGTGGAATGTAATAAACAAAATAAACTGATGAACAAAATAGATCCAGAGACTTAGAAGCATGGAACAGACTGAGGGGTCTCAGAGGGAAGGCGGGGTGGGGGAGTGGGCACGGAGAGATTAATCAAAGAACTTATATGTTTATAAGCATAACCCATGGACACAGGCATTGTAAGGGGAAGGTTTGGGAGTGGGGTGGATGTGGGGTGGAAGGGATCATTGGGGGTGAAAGGGGGGCATCTGTAAAAAAGAGGGGAAATAATTTAAAAAAACAATTTTGGGTGGTGGGCACACAATGCAATATACAGATCATATATCCTATAGATGTACACTTGAAACCTATATGATCTTATTAAACAATGTCACTCCAATATGAATTAAAAAATAAAAGAACAATTTAAGATACTAGACATCTTTATACTATGGGGACATCCAATCCATAAACATGGGATACCTTGTTGAGTTAGGTGGTCTTTGAGTTTTGTCAGAAATGTTTTATAGGTTTCAAAGTAGAATTCTTAGAACTATTTTATTAAATTTATTTCTAAGTATCTACTATTTTAGAATATTAGCTTTAAATTTCTTGTTACAAATTGTTTATTCTTAATATATGGAAATAAAATTAATTTTTACATAGAATTGATTTCTGTATATTGACCCTGTGCCTAGTTATATTGCTAAACATCAATCGGCGGCCTCTTGCACGCTCCCTAATGGAGATCAAGCCCGCAACCCAGGCACGTGCCCTGACAGGGACTCCGATCCGCAGCCTCCTGGTGCATGGAATGATGCCCAACCACTGAGCAACTCTGGCCAGGCCAGCTCTTTCTTTTTTTTCTGCTGCAAAAAAATTTTATTGTATCCATTTGGCCCAAGGCATGGGAGAGGCTTCAGAGAAGTTAAAAGGCTGCTTAGTGGCTTCAGGGAGAGGCTCAGGCAGAAGCCAGACACCAGAGGAATGGAGAAGGGCCCCTCGAAGGCCTCTGGGCTCCAAAGATCTCTGGGCTCCTGGCTGTGCTTGAGGGTGAGCCTTCAAAGAGACACTTGCTCAGCCCAGCCTAGGGGTTGGCCAGCCTGCTTAGGTTGGTCAGGTGGTTGCCCGTCTTCTTGAAGAGTTTTCACCTGCTCATCCAGCAAATGGTTCTCCAGGAAATCACAGAGATGGGGGCATGTGTGGGCAGGGCCCAGGGAATGCGGATCCAAAGGGTCTGGATCAGGTTCTTCTCTATGACCAAGGTGGCTTCCATGGAATCCTGAGTTTTACCCCACTCATCTGGGGAAGGCTCCAACATGTCCTGGAAGGTGGCGTGGCCACTGCACTGGGTTTCCATCTTCAAGAGATGCTTGGTGTCCTCGAGCTCCTCCTTGACCTTTCTTTTTTTTTTAATATATCTTTATTGATTTTAGAGAGAGGGAGAGAGGAAAGGAGAGGGAGAGAGAGAGATAGAAACATCAATGATGAGAGAGTCATTGATCAAGCCCGCAACCCGGGCATGTGCCCTGACTGGGAATCAAACCCCGATCGCCTGGATCGCTCAACCGCTGAGCCACGCCCGGCCGGGCCTCCTTGAACTTTCTGAAGCAGTGGCCCACGCCCTCCAGAGCTACGCTGTTGTGGCTGAAATAGAAGCCCAGGGAGAAGTGGTGTAGGAGGCCCGCAGACGCAGGTTGGCCAGGTGGTTGACGGCCTCTGTCTCAGTGGAGTAATTCTATCGAATCTGGGAGCTCACAGTTGCTTAGCAATAAGGAGTTAAGCTCCAAAATTGGTCTTGGCTGGTCTGGAGGCCAAGGATGGGTGAGATGGTTGTGAAGATTGCAACTAGAAAAGAGGTTGGAGGGTGGTCAGAGGGTGGAAGAAGGGGTGGGTCTGTTCTGTCTAAATACTGTTGAAACAAGAGACAGGCCCGGGGGACCACCGAGGGCACTGCCTCCTACTTTTTCAATGCATGACAATAGTTTATGCTTTGTACAGTTTTATAGTGTTTATAGCAGAAGGACAAGTTCAGTGCCAATTCCCACGTCATAGCTAGAGGCTTCAGGTACATGGTTTCCTATTGTACATTCCAAGCACTGTTATTATCTAAGCCTTTTGAATACTGCAGACTCTGAAGTCTCTAGGAAAGAATCTGTTTTCTTGCCTTTTCAAGATTCTGGAGGCCGTCTACATTTATTGGCTTATGGCCCCTTCTTCTATCTCAAAACCAGCAGCATAACACCTTCAAATCCACATCACATTGACATCTGCTTCTGTTTTCACATCTCTTTCCTCTGACTCTTTGGGCTGTCTTGTTTTTTAAAAATTATTTTCTATCTTACCTTTTTTTTAAAGAAAATATGTTTTTATTGATTTTTTAGAGAGAGAGAGAGAGAGAGAGAGAAACACCGATGTAAAAGAGAAACATCAATCAGTTGCCTCCTACACATGCCCTGACCAGGAATCAAACCAGTGCCCCTTCAGTGCGCAGGACAGTGCTCAACCAACTGAGCCACACTTGCCAGGGATATTTTTAAATTTTTTATTGAAGTATAATTGACACAAAACGTTATATTAGTTTCAATATTTGTAATATTGCTAAATGATTACCACAATAAATCTAGTTAACATCATCACTACACATAGTTACATTTTTTCCCTTTGATGAGAACTGTTACAATCTGCTCTCTTGGGAACTTGCAGATACGCAATGCAGTAGTTTACCTATCGTCACCATGCTATACATTACATCCCTATGGCTTATTTATTTTGTAACTGGAGGTTTGTACCTTTTGAATCCCTTCACCATTTCAACCATCCCACCAGCCCTTGCCTCTGGCAAACCACCAACCTGTTCTCTGTATCTCTGGGCCTGGGGCTCTTTGTTATGTTTTGTTTTGTTTTGTTTTGTTTTGTTTTGTTTTGTTTTGTTTTTAGATTCCACATGTGAGTGAGATCGTGTAGTACTTGTCTTTCTCTGCCTGACTTATCACACTTAACGTAATGCCCTCAAGGTCTATCCACGTTGCTTCAAATGGCAAGATTTCATTCTTTTTTTATGGCAGAATAATATTATAACATTTTCTTTATTCCAACATTGATGAACACTTACGTTGTTTATCTTGGCTGTTATAAATACTGCTGCAATGAACGGGGGGAGGGGGTGCATATATCTTTCTTTAGTTGGCATTTTGTTTTCTTTGGGTAAATACCCAGAAGTGGCGTTGCTGAATCATACGGCCTCTCTATTATAATGGCCCTTATAATTACATTAGGCCCGAGTGAGTAACCAGAAAAATATCCCCGTCTGAAGATCCTTAATTTAATTATATCTGAAAAGCCCCTCCGACAAGTAAGATAACATATTCATAGTTTCCGGGGATGAGTATGCCGTATCTTACAGAGCAGCTGGGGTAGATTATTCAAATTAAATTCAAATTTTTAAAAGTCTTTGAATTTCTCCTTTGATGATCCAGCATTAGGACAGGTGGAGATGATGACCCCAACCTAATTAAGTGAACAGTCACATTCTTATAAGTGATTTGGACTCTTTCGGTGGCAATGAAGAAATTAAATAAGGAAATTAGTCTTCACTTCTTTGAATCCGTGAACAAATGTTTCTTTTCTGCTTCTTCCCTCTTCCTTCGCAGAAAGTCCTGATATTCACTGAGCAGCAACAAGTTGCCACCGTGTTTACCCTCGCCTCCCGGGTTTCTGGAAGCCTGCTGGAGCCTGCTGCCTCCCTCCCGATCCTTCTAGATCCTTCTAGCGACCAAGCCACCCATCAAGCTGGTGGGGCACATCCTCACCAGGATTTGGAATCTATGCACGGATGCTAATGATACACAGGAAACAAATGATTGCATCTAGTTGCAACTGTACCAACATTTATATAGACATAGAAGTGGGACAGAAATTAATCAAAAGTCAGATTATGGTAGGTAACAGATATTTTGTGCTTTTATTTATTCTTTTAACTTTGAATTCAAGAATTCTTATGGGATGTCTCCCATTTAAGGGAACCAGGCAGGGTGGGGTGCAGGAAGGAGGGACACCCTGCACCTCAATCTCAGGCTCGGCCCCCTTGGGCCTCCCGCAGTTTGGATCTTAGGCTCTTCACCAACTAACTGCCTTAGCTCTCTGGAGAAATCAGCCGGTACCGCCTTCGTCCCCAGCCCCTCACCCCACTTCTGCTCCATTTTCCCACCAAGTTCAGGACTCAGGCCTCGGGGGGAGGGGGAGGAGTGAACTCCGTCTCCTCCTAGTCAGCAGGCACCTGTGTCCTGCCCCCTTGCTCAGCCCCAGCGGGTTCCGATTAGCTTACCGGAGAGTGAGAGGCACAAAACGCCCAGACCCATGAAATGTCTGTGCAGGTAAAGAGGGTCTGAAACAGCCGCCAAAGGGGGCTCCGCGTGCTGGGAAGCCAGGCAGCCCTCCTGCCAGGATTCTGGCTGCCTCCCCGTGACCCAGCAGAGGGGCCACCTCCAGCTCCGCTCTCGGGTTGCGGAAGGGTCTCACAGGCCACGGCTCTGGGCGGATTTATTCTTTGTGGCCTCATATGAGTAACAGCCACGTGTTCGCTTGTGACACGGGAACCTGGGGTGACAGACGCGCAGCACGCAGGCCACCGCCCTCCGCGCCTGCACGCCCCTCTCCCCGCGGTGGGCACGGCTCAGCAGAGCCAGGATGCCCTCCCGGGCCTGGCAGCGGCCTCA
This sequence comes from Miniopterus natalensis, assembly GCF_054644295.1. Lineage (NCBI taxonomy): Eukaryota > Metazoa > Chordata > Mammalia > Chiroptera > Miniopteridae > Miniopterus > Miniopterus natalensis. Next base: position 13,049,770 of record NC_142094.1, read on the forward strand.
GCGCCCTCTCAGCACGCGGCCCTGGCTGCCCTGCCCCGGGAAGGCAGGGAGGAGACCCAGCTTCCAGCTCTGCGCTGAGGCTTCTTGAAAACTCACAGGCACGATGCCCGAAAGACGGGCACAGGTGTGAAAAGGAGGCCAGTAAGCCCCGGCCTGGTGGCTCGGTGGCTTGGGGTGTCCTACCCACACCCAAAAGGTCGTGTGTTCCCTTCCAGTCAGGGCTCATACCTAGGCTGCGGGTTCGGTCCCCAGTCCTCGGTAAAAAAAATTAAAAAAAGAGGCCAGTAAATCTAATCTTACAGATGGGGAAATAAAAGGTTCTAAGACACAAAGGAATGAAAAAGGGATACAAAAACTCTTACTGGGTTCTTAGTGTGTGCCGTATGTGATGATGAATACTAGGAATCAGATAGGAAGAATATAACCTGTATCCGAAAGAAGCTGGCATGACCAAACCGGACAAACCGCAGCAATGATACAAAATATACGAGCTGTTCTCAAGGCCCTCACGTAGGTATAACTGGAAGTCAGAGGCCGGCTTTTAAGACAGATCGGGGTGTCAGAAATAGTTTCCACATAAAACTGAATCTTAAAGAAAGCACAGTGGTTCTCCGGGGGCGGCGAGGGGGCGATTTGTCGGAGAGCAGCGACGTACAAAGGTGTGGAGTGGAGTCAGTGAGGCGACAAACTTGGGGAAACGCTTGTGGCCCAGGATGACAGGAAGAGACACTCGTGGTGAGGACCGGTTAGGTTGCTCTCGGGCAAGTGAAAGCTGTAGGAGGTATGTTACACACTTGGGTTTGGATTCCTTTCTTTACTATTATCTATCTTTACTTATTATTTATTTTTTATAAAATAATAAAAGCAGAATCGTGTCTCAGTGTGGGAGCCATGAGGCGTGTGTCTCCTTCGGGCTCCCCGTGGCCCCCTGAAGGGAGGTAAGTGCACCAGAACCTTCCGGGCCTCGCAGCGCTCTCCGCGGTGTCTTGGAGCCACAGCTGCGTTTCCCTCCGTACAGATTTCCTTCCCTGTCCCTGGACTGACGCCTGGGACGAACACTCTGTTGAAGCCGAGGGGCACCATGTTTCTGGCTTTCCTAATATTTAATTTCAGGTTCTATTTCGGAGACGTGTGGAATTTCCTACGTATTTTCCTGGAGCTAAAGCGGCTACCCACAGAAGCACACAGGTGCTATCACCCATAATCACCTTTTGTTTTGGAAATACCACTTCCACTGGCACTTATCTCCCAATCTCCAGACTAAATAGAAAACACTGAACATGAAAACTTTTTTGAATGCAGTAGCGTGGATTAGCAATTGAAGGTTTTACTGATGGAAAGAAGTGAGCCTTCAGGGTCAAACAGATTTGGTTTCGAGTCTCAGGTTTGTTCCTTAAAGCGGGACCTTCAGCAAACAACTCCACTTCGCTGAACTCCAGCCTCTTTATCTCTAAAATGAAGATAATAGCGCCCGCATTGTTTGGGTTATTATATGGAACAGAAATAATGCGTGGACTGCTAACACTAAGTGGGATTCAATAATTGGTGGCTATTATTACCATTATGGTCATTTTCCTCACCGAAGAACTGAGTCTCTTCCCCCTAAGAAGTATTAATGTCTAATCCCAGTGCATGACGTGCTCCCAGGAGCCTGAAGGAGAGGGCAGTCGCTGGAATAATTGCATACATGCACTTTCCTTCCCCCAGCTATTCCTAGTGATTAAAGGTATTTGCATATGCAAATTAACACGCTGTGTACTCATTACTTTAAATATGTTTTTCATTAGGTAAATGAAAGCGTATTAAAGATGATATAAGGCTAAAAGCAGAATATTGTCAAAACAAGTTACTGGCTGTGTTCTTTAATTTTTAAATATGGCAATACCGCTTTTACTTTTAACCACGTGGTATATATAGAATGCCCCCCAAAATGTATGCACACACTCTGAATAGTTATAAAGGCAGTGTTTGTTACAATACATCTTATTTTTAAAATTGCGCTATCTGCTGTTAAAGTGTGTATACATTTTGGGGGAATATATATATATATTCGCTTTATTCAATATTTTTTTGTTAGAACACGTACTAGCCTATGACCAAATTTTATAAACATTTATGGTTCTTCCAGCCACATCACAGGTGTGATTTAAACTTTCTTTAAATTTCATTTTATTTTATTTTTTAAAATGTATCTTTATTGTTGAAAGTCTAACAGATGCCCCCATTTTCCCCCTTAGCCCCCTGCACCCCGCTCCCACCGCCCCCGACTTTCACCGCGTGGTGGCCTGTGCCCGTGGGTTTCGCACATACGCTCATAGCTTCCTCGGTTAGCCCCTGCCCGGCCTCGGCCACTGGGCCGCCTCTGCCCCCCCCACCGCTGGCCCCGGCCCAGTCTCAGCAGCTCCTCAGCCGAGCGCCTCCCGGGTCAGGGAAGAGAGGAGCAAAGAGCAGTCAGTTCCTTCTTATTAACCGAGTCAATGCACGAAACGCCTCCAAGCTCCATATAAATTGCTCTTTGTTGTTGGCTATGAGGTTCACCGCCCGTTCTTGGGCCTTTTTTTAGGGACCTGAATACTCTCGGGTGGCACGACGTTATCCCCTTAACCAGGGTCATTTTCGGGGAGTTCTAATAATTTTTAAGGGGGGTTCCCTGAACCCTGCCTAACCAGCAGGGGGCTATCTATCCTAGCCACACTTGGGAACGTTAAAGATTTCACGTGAGCAGCAAACACACATTAACTAGGAAAGAAAGAAGAGAGGAGGTGAGAGTCTTTCGGAACTAGAGGGGAGAAAACGGTGCCCCTCAGCCCCGCTGCCATCTGGATGCCAACTGCCAGCCCCGGCCCAGCACGGCTGCCTCGCTGCTCCCCTGACAGTGGGTTAGGTTTTTAAAAAGCGACGAGAGTTGCTTAATTATGTAATGTCTGCGTCTGGTGAGTCTTTCCCTTGGATTTCTCTTACCTGGGAGGGGAGGCCTTTCCTTTTTGTGACACTTTCTGCTTCTCTCTCACCTAATTCCACCCCATCCCTGTTCTCTGGACTTTTCACTCGCACGTAGTCTCCGTCTGTTAGGGCATGAAGAGGCCGAGCACAGATGCGCTGCCCTCTCGCGGGCTTCTACCGTTCTCGCGGCGTGCTTCGAAGAAGAGGGGACACAAAGTTACGCCGTGTGACGTTAGGAAAAAATACGGCACTGCAAACACTGCCGCTGTGTAATCCCAAGCGCTCGAGAATGGACCCAAAGCATCTTGGTCTCCGTGTAGCGCCCTAACGCGACCTGAGTGCCTACGGGTAGTTCTGCCTTCCCGCACTCTCACCATGACAATATTTTCAAAAAGTAAAAACGGTGGGAGCACATCCTAAAGTGTTTTGTGTGGCGCATAGTCATAACCTTACGGCCACATCCAGGTCCTGCAAGTCCTGTGCGTTCTGTCCGGGAGACAGGGCGCGAAGTCTTCATGGATGAGCAGCAGCCCAGAGTCAACTCTGCTCCAAGCCGGAGGCCCGCAGATTAGGCCCTTGAAGGGTGAAAGGAGAGACATCTCGGGGCAAATGTCCTGGAAGTGCAGATGTGTGGACTGTTCTTGTCATGCCAGCTTCTCAGCATCCCTGTGCATTAAAGTTTAGGTCTCTGCCATCTCTAATGCTGGAAATATATTTATTAAGACAGTTCATCCTAACTATGTATGTCTTAAGCTCCCCAAAGATGTTATCTGGCCCTCTGTTCTCATACAAGTCTTTTTGCGTGTAAACATCACTTTCTCTGCTTTCCAAAGTTTTGGTGGAGATGCAGACAAGGTTGTACCTAGCATCCTACGGAACAGGAGGCCCTCACATGCCACTGCTGAGCTCCACGTGATTTCCAAGAATAAGAACATTTTGGTCCTGCTAAAACTTCTCCCTGGGATTGTTTAAAAGGATGGAATGTTGGCAGATTTTAGAATCAAACCGATCCAGATTTTCCCTCAGGTTTGCTTCTCCCTCCTGTGTGAGGTTGGGCCTGGTTTATAAGCTCCTGAAACTCAGACAGCGTAGCTGGGAATTATCCAGCAGGAATGGGGACTCCAAAGGGAAGGAAACAGAGGACACGTTCTGTTGGGATGATGGGGATTCCACCCAGAGCCCTGGGCAAGAAGCTTATAGTCCTTCACTTAAATTTTCCCTGTGACACTGATTTTAAATGTCTTTGGATGATTTTCCTCATTGATTTCTTCTTTTGATTATGAAATCATAATTTATTAAGTGCCAGCTCCACATCAAGGACACAGGATCAGATTACTTTCTATAAAAAAAGCTTATGGCTAAGTCATCAAACAGCCACTGTGTCCAACACGTAGAGTAGACTGCTGAGCCAGCCAACTACTACAAGAAAACAAACGGCACAGTTAATTTAGGGTAATTTGAAGAGGGTTAATTTGCAAAGGAATTATGTACAGAGGTGCAGTGAGGGGGAAAACAAGGATAGTTCAGTATCTTGCAACCAGCAGTATCACAGCTATTGTCACCCAAAAAGATGAGAGAAGTGGTTACCAGCCATTGAAAGAATGAACTGCATTGAGGAGGAAAACCTTTCGAAATCTTTTGGTCAAATGAAACAACCAGCCCCAAATGACTCTGAAGGGAGGAAGCCAGGAAATAAAAAAGACACTGTTCTTTATCCTGTCCCCTGAAATGAGTCCCCAGTGACTGAAGCCAACCCGAAGACAGAGCACAAGAGAGCCCACGACGTATCCGTGCTGGTCAGGTAGTGAGCTGCCCGGGCAGTGAGCTGCAGAGAGGAACGTAAAGAGCAGACCTGGGGAGCAAGGGAAATCGTTCTTTGTAGTTTACCTTTTTTACTTCTTAACATCCTATCTTTTCTTTCATCTGGGGGAAAATTTGTAATAAATAAACAAATAAATAAAAGATGAATCATGTCAGTTCTCCTAATACCTAAATCTTAAATCAACTACCGCTGGTAGTCTTGACAAAAAGTAATGGGGATGGGAGTGGGTAGAAGGCGGAATAGAAACATTAAGCAACATAAAATGCATCTGCTACATTTAGTGCACACTTTTCTAGAACATATATTTTATTAGGATCACACACGACACCATATATCAGAAGCATCTCTATGCGTTGCTGCTAAAATATTAAGAGGTCCGCTAAGTATTTATGCCTCTTTCTTTATGGTGCCCAGAGCAGGGTTCAGCGGCTTATCTTTCACTCTGAAAGTGATATTCCTTCAGGCCCCAGACCACGATACCCTTAGAAATGTTTTTGCTGTTGTTTTTTGTTTTCACTTTTTAGAAATGTTGTTGACATCACAGCACCCTTACCCTTCTCTGGGTCTGTCCCTCACCGGCCGAGTCTGTCAGGAAAGCATTGCCTAGTCATGCTGCGTAACAAATAGCCACAAACTAGCAGGGCACGAAACAATGGGCGTTCATTTCTCACTGAGGCTCAGATCACTTAGTGTGGCTCCACTTTACTCTGTGTCCGCTTGAACGTGTGAGCTGCAAAGTGCAGCCTCAAGAGCGACTCAGGTATGTCCTTCTGCTGGTACCTAGGGTGCCAGCGGGGCATGTGCTGGTGGTGGCAGAGGGGCGAATGGCCAGGACACCAAAGCCTCTCAAACCTTAAGGCAAAAAGGACACTGTCATTTCAGCCTGCATTTTATTGGCCAGGGTAAGGGAATGGCTGAGCCTAATATCAAGAGGTAATAAAAAAATATCCCACCTCTCCAGAAGGGACACAAAAGTCACATGGCAAAGGGCTTAGAAAAACATAGAAATGGATATTGGGGCCAATAATACAATCTAGTACAAGGACCTAAATGGTCTATGTGATCAGTGACATGACCTAGCGTTAAATTCCATAGGCTCAAGAAGGTGAAGGTCACTTCAGGCTGTGATGCGATGCAGAGGTTGGAAGGGTGAAGTAGACCCGGAGCATGACAAAAACAGCACACCCCTGTCTCTTCCATTAAAGCCCAAATTACTCCTAAATTTCCTTCCTTACGTTAAGATCTTATAACTGTTATGGTAGGCAGGCCGTCTCTTTCTGCGCCGCGTGGTCTAGGCTATGTGGGAACTGATTCCCTTTATGAGGGGCAGCGGCAACGAGAGGACACAGGTGCAACTGCGAGGCCCGGGAGGGCTCCTTTGCAGGGGCTGCTTTCCCTACGTGCGGGAAAGAACTGCCTCTGGCAGCCAGGGGGCTTGCAGAGAAATTCAGAGACTCAAGCTTTCGGCTTTATCCATATCTGCCCAAATATTTGCACCCCTTTTCTCTGGATTTCATCTTTTCTTGACTTAGCGTAAGAGATTTTCAGAATTGAATTGGTGAAATTTTTTTTTAAATTAATATGTTTTTATTGATTTCAGAGAGAGGAAGGGAGAGATGGAAGCATCAGTGATGAGACAGCCATTGATCGGCTGCCTCCTGCACGCCCCCTGCTGGGGATCGAGCCTGAAACCCGGGCACGTGCCCTGACCGGGACTCCAACCAAGGTCTCCTGGGTCATGGGTCAGCGCTCAACCGCTGAGCCACGCCAGCCGGGGCAAATGGGTGAAGCTTTTACCATTATTGTCTTACGGTCTACACTCCTCACCAGACCCCGGGCTCTCAGTCTAAGCCATTTCTGTCATGTGGCTGCAGGAAATGAGGGACTTTGTCAAAGCTACCACGGGGCTCTAAGATTTTTATATATATTCTGAGTTATGTTCCCCAAGGAAGAAGTTTAAGCTAAAAGAGAAATAAAAAACATTTATTTGAGGCCAGAGCTTGCAACCAGGAGTCACAGATTCAGATTCAGATGGCAACTTCAGTTCTCCGGGAAAGACAAAGAAAGGCAGGTCCCCTGAAGACTGGGCTGCATGTGTGGTTCTCAGTCTTGTCCGCTTTATATAAAGGAAGAACTCTGGCTGGATTGATAGGGATGGGCTGAGCCCAGCATGCAAAGGAAGGATGCTGGTTGGCAAAACCAGTTGGCTCCTTTCAAAGTAAGGAACTCAGATGGTCTGGTTGTCATGGTGAGGAAGAGATTAAAGTTCAGGCACAGCCGAGAAGTTCAAGAGCTGGCGGGGAAACCTGCTGGGTAGACCGAGTGTAAGACAAACCCCCTGCTGACTTTGGTTCCCTCAGCATAAATGACTCCACCTTGGCAATCTCCGCTCACACTTACAAGTTCTTAGATTTTATTTTATCTTTGCCCTTATGTATATTCACTAGGATTATTAGAAAACTCATAATTCTACAAGTTTTATAATTGCCATTCTTCCCATAGCACCTAATTATCACATTCAATGATTCTCCAATACTTTGCCTTCCACCTTTGCTGCAGCTAATATCACCCTTGGTAATATTGCGATTAATCCTGATGTGATTTTAGACACTAAGGTAAGTCACACACTATCCCCTCCAAAAGTAGGTTGACTTTGTACCCTTGAATATGTCATTAATTCAAATTCAAAATCTCATTTTAAAAGTTTCGCGTGTTTTTTTTCCTGGAGCCCCTCTGATAGTCGTTACTGTATCACTTAAGATCTCAGTAGAAAACAGATGGCAGATTCAAATTAAGGTCATTTTTTTCAAAGGTTTTTTTTGATGAAGCCGTAGTGGATTAAAGAGGCTTACCAATTCTTGACGTTCTGTGGTAGCCTTGACAAAGTCTCTTGTTTGGAAAACTTATAGAGGGCCTGGACGGTCTTTCCAGCTTGCAAAAGTCTTTCAAAGTAAAAGTTGGCCTCCAGGCAAAGTTCAGGTCTGGAGGTAAAGGTAAAGTCGTGGTGTGGCCTTCAGACCCTTATTAAGACCTCAGAAAGATTCTGCTTTCTGAGTTTTAGGATATGCCTTGTAGGTGTTTCAAGGAGGCTTCTAAGAAGATTAAGCACAGCGTCTCTATTATGGGTTGAATTGTGTTCCCCCCAAAAATCATATATTGAAATCTTTTTTTTTTTTTTTTTTTAATATATCTTTATTGATTTCAGAGAGAGGAAAGGAGAGGGAGAGAGAGAGATAGAAACATCAATGATGAGAGAGTCATTGATCTGCTGCAGCCCGCAACCTGGGCATGTGCCCTGACCGGGAATCGAACCCCGATCTCCTGGATTCTAGGTCGACGCTCAACCACTGAGCCACGCCCAGCTAGGCATATATATTGAAATCTTAATCTCCAGTAATTTCAAATATGACTTTATTTAAAGACAGGCTTTTAACCAAGTTAAAATGATGTCATGACAGTGGGCCCTAATTCATTATGACTGAAATCCTTATCAAAGGGGAACTTCGGAAACTCACTCACACACCAGGAGACACCACGTGAATGTCAAGGCAGAGATTAAGGTGATGCTTCTTGCCGGGGTCCAGCCCCAGCTGTCCAGGGGTCCCCAAAGGTGTGGACGGCGTCGGCAAAGAATGAAGGACACTGAGACAGCGTTCAGAGCATCAGGAGAATCAGTTTCCTTTTATTGCTTTCTTACAACTGTATTTATACTATTTGATTTTATTGCTGGTTAAACAACATGACATCATGCTTTGTTCCGGTTTGTGTTTTGGCCTCTCACAGTTAATGATTGTACCTTCTTATCTGACCTTGGCTAAAGAATTTACATCTGTTTAGGTATGTTAATTTTAGTCTTACCTATTGTTTATATTTCTATAGGCTATTCTACAGGTTAATCTCTAGTTTGTTATTCATATTCCGAAGTTACTATTTTATGGCTCTGCCACATAGCTGCGAGGAGAATAACTCAGCTAGCTTTTCTTATGTGAAGGTTACGCGAGTCCTAAGTGAGGGCTCTGGAGCTGCGTGTGGTTGTTTTTGGCTGTGGTGACTGGCCGGCTGTCTGGCACCTGCCTCAGTCTCTCCGCTACATTCCCCGCAGTGCCCCGTCCTCACTGTAATATCCTGTGTCTGATACGGGTTCAGGTGCAGATTGAAATCATCTCTTTCCTAGGCTGCTCTTTCCTTGTGGGGATTCCCAGAGTTTTCCATTAATATGAGCATCCCCCAGAAATACATTCCCTGTTGGGAGCTCGCTGGTGGCCTCCCTGTGGATGGCCCTGCACCGCCGAGTCAGCAGGGCCCGGCCCCAGGCCTTTCCCCGGTGGGAACTCCCTGCGGTAATGGGCCTAACAAGTCCTAAACTTTCTGCTGACAGCCTGAGTTCCCCATAAGCGGCACAAGATTTTCCCGTGCTCCTTGGGGCTTTTACTGAATCATTGTCTTTTCCAGTCCCATTTGACTCCCCTTGCTGGGGAAAAGTTTTCAGCTAAGACCATGCCCTTTTCTGGTGCAGTGACTCGGGTAAGGACACAGAGTGTTAGAAAGGGGAACGAGCATGGGAAGAGGGATCTGCCAACACCGAGTCCCATGGAGCACTGGCTGAGCAGATGTCTCCTCCCTGAAGGACTGTGTCAAGCAGCAAGGATGGAACAGCTTCCGGCAGCTTCTACAAGCCAATAACCACCAAAGATTGCTTGAAAACTGCCAGAAGCTAGAAGAGAGGCATAGAACAGGATTTTCCTTAGAGCCCTGACAAGGAGCAAACCCTGCCAAAGCCTCGATGTTGCACTTCTGGCCTCCAGAACTGTGGACCATAAATGCCCGTTGTTTAAGCTACCCATCAGTGGTGCTTTGCTATGGCAGCCATAGCAAATTAATACAGTCAGTCCCACATCAGCCTCACAAAAACTCCAGGCATAGGAAAGACTATCTACAAGAGAACTGTGAGTGTGGTTGTGTTTGATGGAGTTAATTACAGTTTGAAAAAAATAAAAAAATAAAAAAATGAAAGCCAACACATTTTTAAAATGACTTAGATTGAAAGGGACAGAGACAGACCAAAATGAAAAGAGAGACCATCAATCAATTAGGGCAAGTATTAAAATGAGAAGCCCACTCAGCTGAAAATACCAGCCATGTCTTATGGGAATGGATGGATGATACACAAGGGTAGAGAAAAAGCCATAGAAAATCATTCCCAGGAAGCTGAACTGGGCTTACTAAAGAATTGACCAGAAGTGCCCAGCTGGGCTTTAAAATTATTATGGATCAGTAACTTCCATGCACCTGCCATTTCCTCTCCTTTGGAATAACGGTGTCTATTATGATCATCTCTTTCTGTCACCCCACTGTAAGTTTTGACATATGAGGGGTAGAAAACATACATTTTTCCATACCAGAAGGAACCATGTTCAAAGAACTGCACACAATGAGCCTCATTTCCTTGGGATCCAATTTAAATGATGAGATTCTGAACTTCAAGACAATGCCAGAATGAGAGGAGGCTCTAGGGCTCTTAGAAGGAGGTGAATGCATTTAGTGGATTGCAGGAATATAAATAATTTGTGGCCAGGACATAGACCGAGATGGATTAGAAGTGGTACACATTCTTTGAGACAACTGCTTTTGAGAGGTGAGAACTTTCGCCCTCCCCTTGAATCTGTGAAACTGATGACTGCTTTGACTGAAGGACTACACTACGTCAATGTGTAGAAAAAATCCTAAAATGGCCCCCCAAAACTGTGTTTCCTTATATATGCACCACATATAACCCTCCTCCCTTAAGTGTGAGTAGGACTATGATTATGATGAGATATCACAGCCATGATTGTGTTATAAATTGGGGAAAGAGATTTTACAGATGCAGTTAATGCACCAAATAAGTTGACTGTGAGTTCATCTAAAGGGACATTATCTTGGGTGAGCCTGAACTAACCAGGCAAGCCTGAAAGATAAAGGCTTTTCATGAGGAAGAGATTCAAAACATTAGAGAAGTTCTCCTGCTGGTCTTGAAGTTGTGAAGAGCGATGTTGCGAGAGGGTCTGGGGCATGAAACTGGGGCACAGCGGTGTGAGCCTCCAGGAACTAAGAGGAACCTTCGCATGACAGCCAATGAGAAAGCAGGAACGTGGCCTTACAACTGTGAAACAGGGAGTTCTGCTGAAAACCTGGCAGGTCTCATCCTCAAATGAGACCCCAGGCAGGCCAAAACCTTGATTTCAGCCTTGCGGGACCCTCAGCAAAGAATCTACCACATTGTGCCTGGACTTCTTATCTTTAGATCTGTAAAATAATAAATTTCTATTTAATCCTAAATTCATGGTATTTTATCACACAGCATAAGAAAACTAATACTGATTTTGATATCAAAATAGATTGCTGGTATAACAAACACCTAAAATATATTTGCAGCTTTAGAATTGGGCAATGGGTGGAGACTAGGATAATATCAAGGTAAAAGAGAATAGATTTTTAATAGAAAGGTAGACATTGAAGATGTTACCAGTGTTAAAAAAAAAAAAAATTCACCTGAGTAAAGTTGAAGATCTATTGGCTTTATTAAGGGACTCTTGAATTGGCCAGCATCACATATAGCCCTTAGAAGGGCACTCAGAGGGGTTGTAGGAAATGGAAGATTTTCATAGGAAGAAAGGTGGGACAAGGGGCCATGAACAAAAGAAAATAAAGCATTATTTTTAGACCAGGACATATTCCTTTGGGGGGGAAGGAAATAACAGGGTTGTTAACATGTAGATTGCCTCTTTCTATGGGGGATACAGAGGGCTCACGTAACAGATTACCTTATTGGTGTTGACCAAAAAGTTGCAGACTGGTTAATTAAGATTATGTTTCTGGGAGAGGCTGAAACAGCAATTAGGTCCGGTCTGAAATCTAGGTTAGGTATCGTGGGCTTTAGCACAAATAATGACATTTTGGGCCTGTGATTCTTTCTTTAACACCAGTAAGGGTTCAGAAGGACAAGAAGAACATATTCTTAGAAACTGCTGGAAAGAGACCTTTGCTATCCGTATCAGAAAGCTGAGCAGACCTGGCCCTGCAGTTATGTCGACAGCAGAGTTCATAAGTGGTGAATGCACATACATAGCTGAGGAGATTTTCAAGCAAACTGTGGAAGATTCTGCCCGATTTCTTCTTGTGGCTGATGGTAAGATGTAAGCAATGTACATCCACATACGAAAAACGTCCAAACCTGTAAAGAATTCTTATAAGAGTTTATTTGAACTAAAGTGACATCACGGCCAAGAAGCAAGATTTCCAGCACTCTGGAGGATGACAGTTTGCAGTTTCTTCTGTGCATTTGGAATTCAGGAGGGAATCTGAGGAAGGTTCGGTGAGGTGAGGAGAACACAAGGCAGGATTGGATTAAGGATAGTTAACAAGAGTATGTGCCCTCTTGAGGGTGGTTATGCTTCGGAGGGCTCTGGGAAAGAGGGTTACTTCTGACATTTCAAAGGCACGTTAACCCAAAGGCACAAAACCAACGGGCAAGGCGCCCTTGCCACGAAGATAACCTTTTACTAGGGAAGCCGTAGGCCTGAGGGATGATGCCCAGTACGACCTGCCCAGTTAGGGGTTTATGATCTGATCGCCCTGTGAGGTGACTTTCAGTTAGATTTACCACAGCTCTCCTTTTCTGTCTACACATAAATTGAAGGAGGAATTGTTAAACAAAAAAAGAAACAGAACTTAAATGATTCTGAAAATTCTCAGCCTCTCCAGATGATATAAATGCTAAAAGTAAAATGTTAACTATTAAAAAAAAAATTATGTCAAAAATATATCAGAAAGAAAAGGCTGAATGTTCTGTGTTCTTTTTTTTAAAATCCTCACCTGAGGATATGCTTTTTAAAAATTAATTTTGAGAGAGAGAGAGAAACATTAATGTGAGAGAAACACCAGTTGGTTGCTCCCTGTACAAGGCCCCACAGGGGTGGAATCTGCAGCCGAGGCATGTCCCCTGACCTGGCACCGAACCTGAGCCTTTTGGGGTTCAGAATGATGCTCCGATCAACCAAGCCCCCCTGCCAGGGTGTTCTGTGTTCTTTTATGTGATGGTCAGTGAGTTGTGGTTATAAGAAGGGACACAGGAGAGGCTCGACAAACCAGAAGTTTATTATACTCACAGGTCCTAGAAAGGGGTGTCTCTCCATGTCACAAGGCTCACGGAGAAGCACTAGGTTTTGGTCAGGTGGCAGAAGACAGGAACCAGGGGAAATTTTAGGCCAGAGCCTGTATTAGGGTTTCTACAGGAAAGACAAGACAGGACAGAGTAAAAATATTGAGTGGCTAGTATGAATAACTGGGCTATAGATGTGGACTCTGGTTGCCCGGTACTTGGCCTTGAGATGATAAAGGCGCTGGAATATTGTTCTGGTCGTAATAGCCAGGCAGGAAAAGTCTGGCTCTGGATTGGTTAGTTTACACATCGAAGGCATGCTGCTGGCTGAGCCTTTTACTATATCTCAGAACTCTCTAGCCCTGGGAGCGGTGGCCTTTTTCCAGCCAGAAAAGTTTTGTTTTGTTTTGTTTTGTTTTTGTTTTTATATGTTTTTATTGTTTTTAGGGAGAGAAGAAAAGAGAGGGAGAGAGAGAGATAGAGACATATATGAGAGAGAAACATCAATTGGTTGCCTCCTGCATGCCCCCTACTGGGGATCAAGTCCATGTGCCCTGACCAGGAATCAAACCCGCAACCTCTGGGTGCACCGGTTGATGCTCAACTACTGAACCACACCAGCTGGGCCAGAAAAGGTTTTTTTATGTGAAAACATCATGATGTATCATCATAGAGAAAATTTTAAAATTATATAAATAATACACACAATATGTGACTTTACAACTTTTTGCTAAAGCCTCAGAAAGAACAAAAAGGTTTGTGAGGGTAGCTTTTGCCTAATGGAGTAAAAACAAGCAAAATCCATTGAAGACCGCTGATGTCGAGATTTTTTTCCCCCAGCAGGAATTCTGCTAGCTTGAATGGAAAGGGGCAAGAATCTGAAATGAAAGGAGACTTTCAGGCTGCCAAATAGTATTGAGAGCCAGAAAGCTAATAAAACTACTCAGCTTCAAACACTTGCTACTTTTCATGAAAAAGGAAGGAAATGGTAGCCCAGAGGGGAGAGCCCAGAGACCCAGAAGGTTACTCCTAATCTCTGAAACCGAGTCAGGAAAAATCAGTTTGCCCAGCTATATTACAGAACACCCAAGAATTAGTCGCTCCTCTCACCTTCTATTTCCCCCTCTTTAAAACTGGACTGTCTATCCCTGTTTTACAATACTTGCCTCACCATCCATGCTGGGATGGTTAGGGCCAGACAACTGTCTTTAGTTTCACAGGTCACAGATGGAGAGAAACTTTGCCTCAGAAGCTGAATTCAATGTCTTATACCCTGGAGTTTCACTTTCACCTGATATGGATGGTGAATTCTTGTACTTTGAACTGATATTATAATGGCATGAGACTCTTGAGAACCTTGGGAGAGGAGGTAAATGTATTTCTCATTTTGTAGGAATATGAATCATTGGGGACCTTGGGAGGACTGTGATAAGCAAACTTACAAGGTGATCCCCAAGACTCCTGTCCCTTGGTGTGCATGCTTCTATAAAATCTTATCCCCTTGAATGTGACTGGGACTTATTAATAAGGTGAGATGTTTGTTATGAAGCAATAGAAAACAAATGCAGCCAGATACTAGCCTAGTTTTAAGAGGTAGCTTTCATCTTGGTCTGTTCCATCCAGATAAGGAAGGATCTCTTCTTATGTATGACCATGTAAGAAATCTGACTACCTTGCTGGAAAGACAAGGTAGAAATGCCCTGAGGCCCCATTAAAAACCAAAGGGCCATTTAAGCCCAGCCTTCCAGTTGGCCCTAGCAATGCTCTAGGAATAATATTGAAACCCTCCTGGACACTCGAGACCAGCCCAGCCTTCAGCCAAAGGCCACCAAATGAACCCACTAGTGCTACATAAAACAGAATTGGCCAGCCACGTTCTGCCAGAATTCCAGAATTATGAGAAAAAGTAAATGTTTGTTGATAAAGTCACTACATTTGGGAGAAATTTATTATGCAGAATGGATCTTTTGAAGAGAGATATTGCCTCCTGGTGTGTTATTTACAGAAATACGAATGTGGCGTGATTATAACGCCAAAGCCATAACTCAAAGCTAGTGAACAGCAGACTTCTAAAACTACTGTGCTAAAAGAAGAGGGAGGAAAACTGAATCTAACCCTGTAGTGGTGGTTGTTTGTAGAAGACCACCTTTGGAGAAATACTGATTTGGGTTTGAAAAACATGATAATCCAAAGAGGAACCCCTCTGACCCTCCTTCCTCCCTCTGCTCTTCTGCCATGGCTTCCAATTGGTCAAACTCCAGAAAACACAGGTCTGACTTGATGGTCCCTCGTAGTTTATACAAGTCAGCCTCCTGGAGCAGCAAGTATGGTGGAGATGAATGAATGCAAGGTCTGGTGGAGCATAGAGAAGCCTCCCAGCCCAGCTGTAATCACCGCTGTGACAGAGGAAGACGATACTGTATGCAGGCCAATGAAGGCATCTCAGTGGCTACGGATTCTGATGGCTTTCTGCAGGGCCTATTGCTAGAAGATTGGTAAGAGGGCTATATGCAAAGATTTAAGGAGGAGATGATTTGTGAAAGGGAACAGCAGGAAAACTCATGGAGACAAAAATAAAGATACCATATTTTATTGTAGTTGTGTGTAATGAGAGCAGAGCAATTAGGAATAGCATTTACCACAACAGACCATGGCTATTTTTGTTTATTGCTAAACCACTTATTGACTAAATAGGTTGAGTGTCAGTGTTTCAACAAGCTACCCCATTCCATCTGTCAGGTAATTGGTGTTTTCAAAGCTTGAGCTGCAGCAAATGAAATCCTTTGGGGACACTCTCTTACTCTGATACATTTATTCTGTCTTCTTCCCTTCTTACACAAATGGGTTATGTGTAAATCAACATCTATAAAAAGGGAAGAAAAAAATACAGCACAATTCAATGAGACAGAAAGTTGATACTGTGATCAGAGATCCAGGCAGGAGTTGGGAACAGTTAATTAATCCGGACATAGCCAGCAGAACAATGCTTGTTATAAGATTTCTGTTGGGCCTCTTTCACAGTACTCATGAGACGGCCCAGTTACTGAGCAGGATGGCAGGTCCAATTGTCACAACTGCTGAATCACTGGGGACCTTGGAGGATTTTACAAATGTAATATCATCTGTAAAATGTAGTGATCACAGATTAATTAGATTCTCTTTCAAAACATAAAACTAAGGAAGACATTGTTTTTCTACATTAGTGTCCAGATGTGGCCAGAACACAAAAGGGGATTCCTAGTTTGTTGAGCCAAAATTTCTGAAGAAGTGGATCTGTGCTTGAAAATACTTCACTTTGCACGCAGCTTCCATTAAAAGCCATAAAGGTTTTACATTCTCCAGATTTAATAAACATTTCTGTCTCGTGTTTGTGGTCAGATGCAAAAGGACAGTGACTCGCCTCCCTGTTTAGGGGATATTTTCTGTCTTCTCTCAGCTGTTATGATTCTCCATTGGCGAGCATCCAAATATGCAGCATAAATTTATTTGTAGAACAAAACAGTTACAGAAGGCCTGGCCTGTTAACACAACAATTCTGATTGCTCCCTGAAAGAAGCAAACTGGGGTTCTTCTAGGCTTTTTTGTTGAGTGATGTTAGCTGAGAGCTCTGAAGGAATCCTTGTAGCGTGTCTTGAAGGAAATTTAAAAATGTATTTTTATGCATTTCCTTCTACTTAACCATTCCTTACCCACCTGACATGCCGAGGACCTTAAACTCACACCATTTACCATGAGAAATACATGCTTCCATCCTTCCCACCACTCTAAGCAAAAGCAATGTCTTATTTTATATTTATTTTGAAAGACACAAGCAATAGACTGATTTCTTTCTTCCAGTAAACAAATTTAACCATAGATATTATATAAAGTACAAAACACAAGTTATCTTTACACTCACGCCCTCACATTTCCCTCTGCTTTCTCCAGAGGTGACCACCGTGAGCAGTTTGGTGAGGGTGACAGTCCTGAATAGACTTAAAGGCTGCTTCCCTCCTCCTCACGGTGTTTCCTTCGACAAGTGAACCTTACTATCAGCTGCTGAGCTCCAGTGTTTCCCTAGCAAGACCAGTTGCTCCCCTGGGAAGCTTCCATCATGCTCTAGTCCTGGTTTAGATGTTCCATGCAACTTCTTTAAATTTTACGACAAATTTGTAGAGTGACATGGGGTATAGACCCCTTCCCACGGGGCATCAGGGTCAGGACTAGGCACGCTTTCCTGTGGAATCCTCTGCCCTTTGGCTCCCCCCAAAAAACTTTCCATTATGTGGCACTAGACGTGTATGCGTTTGCATGACATGTGTATCTGTGCAAACATTTTTCATACCATTTATATATATGTCTAAGTCTATGTCTAACCATAATAATGTAAAAGAACATGAAAGTATATATATAAAATGACAAAAGTATACACCTGATGAGAAGGAAAAAACATATTCACATACTGTTTTTGCATTTCCTGGTTGCTAATGACCTTGACCATACAGCCTACTGGATGTGTTGATCTCTGTAAAATTTTCTCTAGTTCCCATTGATCCTTTCTTAATAAAGTTTAATACCCGTGTAAGTAATACGGCTAGCAAACTTTCTAATGTAGTTTAGTTACTAAAGCATTCCTCCTCCCATAGAATGGAACGATCAGTGTTGTCGTATATTGCATTCTTTTGTGTCTGCAGATCTTTCTCTGCTCTACCTTCAATATTTCTCATACCTGGACCCTTCCTGTATCGATGCAATGATGTTAAAATTGCTCCAGTTCCTAGCATATGTCATGTGGTACTTCTCTGACCTCATTCCCCTTCCTGATCATCACAGCTTTTCTACAGTTTCATATATAGTATATGTTTAACCATCTGAGTTCCTTTGGGCTTTTAATGAGATTGAAGCAATAGTCTTCACTACAAGAGTGTTTTCTCTGCTAAGGTTTTATATAGTTAATTTACTCTTATCTAAATTAAATATTTTCTTTCTTATCTTTTTTTTTACACTTTCGATTTGGCCACTGCTGGTATACCTCAAACAATAGAACTCTTAAAATAATAGCACTCTTGCTAAGGTTGGTGCCTCTCTTTTATTTCTCTCTCTGTGTGTGTGTGTGTGTGTGTGTGTGTGTGTGTGTGTGTGATATTTTATGACTCTCTGTTGGGTGATTATCTTTCATTTGTTATTTCCTGTTTCCCTCTCCATTCATATTGTATATTTTCCCCAAACCCTGACCAGGGTAATTTTGAGGAATCGGAATGGGTCCTATATTGATCACATGCTATCGGCTTACTTATTTGTAGTAGAAAATTCCCATTTCCCTTGTGTGTTGTCCTGCCTTTGTGTCTCACCCTGAAGCAACACTCTCTGATGCTTCCTGCTTGTCACAAGTTGGAAATGAACAGAATTTACACGTTTGCCTTCCTTGCATTAATATATTACACCAAAATTTTAGACATTTCTGTTTCTAAATACATTTAGTCTACCTGAATTGTGTTGTTGTTGTTACAGTTCTTTCTAAAAAAACCCAGAATACATATGATTTTGGTCAAAGAGTTTTTTATGTTTCTATGTTTGCTGATGCTATACTTTTTTATTTTCCATGATTTTGTGAATTTATTTGTTTTGAAATGTTTAATGTTATATATAATGTTTTTTATTTATTTATACACACATACAAACACACACCTATATATCAGGTACTTACAATAAGAGGATAAGTTTTATAATTGAAGCCAACATCATCAAAATTGTAATAATATTGTACTTGTATTTATAGTTCTATACTTCTTCAGCCCATGGTATATATTTAATAAAAAAGTTTTTTCATCATAGCTACATGAAGAACAAAGATAATGGTATCAGTAACTTCCTCATGTATAAAACAGTTTATTCTTGAGATTAAATATATTTCTATTTCTGGAAATATTGGTGACAAGCTACTAAGAGCAATATCCCCATTAGAAAACACATATAAATTCTGTATAAAGCAGAAAAGAATTTCTTATCTATATAAATATTGCCATAGCCATAACTACGTATAAAAATGCATATCTGTAGATAGAAATTCCTGAGTGGCTGAAACAGAGCTGGGATCTGCAGAGGCGGCCCTTCTGTTGTGAATAACCCCGCACAGTGACGGCAAACACCAGGCGTGAGCACGTGCAGGAAGACGGCAGACAATGTGTCAGTCCATTCAGGCTACTGAGCAAAAGGCCGCAGGCTGGGTGCCTTAGAAACAACAGACGTGTGCTTCTCACAGAGCTGAAGGCTGGAAGTTCAAGATCAGGGCGCCGGCATGGCCGGGTTTGGTGAAGGCCCCTCTGAGTTGCAGGCCCACCTCCAAAGGGAAGGGGCTGGGGAGCTCCACGCCTTTTTCATACGGGCACTAATCCTGTTCCTGAGGGCTCCATCTGCATGACCTCAGGCCTTCCCGAGCCCCACCTCCCAACACCGTCACACTGGGCATCAGGACTTGAACATATGAATTTTAGGGGAACACAAACATTCAAATCATTGCGGAAAAAAATGAAAGAGTTGCAAATATGACTAATGAGCAAGACAGCATTGACTTTAAATAAGGTACATTTATTAAAGAATTATAATTTCTTGGAATGGAAAAATAGTTAAAAGTTGTAATTATAGACTTAAATATTTTACAGCAGACTAGACAGAGAAATTGCAAATTCATACAACTGGAGAAATTTTTCAGAATGCAACAAAGAGAAAAACTTATGAATATGAAATTAAGATATATAAATGAGGGCATGATCAATTCAAACATAGCTCTAATTTGATTTTCAGAAAGGGGAAATAGAAAGGATAAAGGTTATATAACTATTTGAAAATAAAATGAATGAAAATTTTATTTATTGAAAGTCACCAATCTAGAATCCCAATGAGTACTAAACAGAATAAATGAAAATAAAATCACAAAAGTATATTATATATTATAATGAAACTTAGAACTCCAAAGAAACCTAAAAGTCACCAAAGCCTTCACAAGGAAGTGAATTTCCTATAAATACACTTAACTTCATTGTCACATTAGAAACCAATAGAAAGAAATAACAACTTGAAAATAATAAGAGAAGTGTTATTTTTTAGATACTCAGGATTTTTTTGTATCTATAGATTTAAAAAAAATTGTTGCAAGGATGCTAGTGTTTCATAAAACTCAAGAGCTAGCATGACCAAGAAGCCTCCAAAAAAAGCTAGAACCAGGAACACAAAATAGAGAAGGAACCATAGCAACTCTCATTTTTTTTTTCATTCCCTGTTTCTCTCTCCCTCCCTCCCTCTCTCTCTGTCTCTCTCTGTCCCTGTCTCTCCCTGTCTCTCTGTCTCTCCTGGGCATGAACATGAATGATCACAAAGGCTGTGTGAATACTGATTTTGAGTTTCCAAATACATTTTAGCAAGTAAATGAATTCACAAACATGGAATCCATAAATAATGAGGATTGATTGTAGAATCTCAGTATTTTATGTCTCCTGTTGCCTTGTATATTCTCTTGAACACTGTCCAAGAAAACTCCACTCTTTCATGATCTATGACAATTTTTCTCTCTCAGCTGTGCTCTGCAAAACGTCAATCACTATGTTAACCTTGTCAGCTTTGGATGAACCAATATTCTGCATTGTAAACATCTCTCCTGTAAAGAAGAGAATCAGCTGAATATATGATTCTTAGACCATCACTGCACAGTTTAGTTTAAATTTGTTTGAGTTAATATTAGTTATACTAGTAATATACATGTCAGAGAAGAAATGACATAAAATGGAATATAGCCAATTATCTAGAATATTATAACTGCCTAGTTTATGCTACATTTATTCATCCTATTTTCAGTTGTGGTGATTTTCCTACAACTGGTTTTACTGAAAACATTCTCCAAACTTTGATGAACCACTTTAGAGTTTAATTTCCTCTTAATTATAATGAGCAAATTGCCCCTTAATAATATTCAAGCCCAAACATCTGCTTCAAAAATTCTCAGTGCCCACTGGAAAATAATGTGTAGTGTGCCCTTGCCCACTCTTATCTGTGGCTTTGCAATAAGAGTGGCAGCACAGAGGAAGTGTCATCAGTAACATTTATGTCACCATTAAGGTACAGATATAAAAATTATTCATCATGGACAGGTTTCCCCAAGTTTAATTTGTTTGTACTTGTATTCTTAAAAATAATATTATAAAAAGCTTATAAAGAAAAGGAAGAAGATATTCTTAACATTTAAGAATAATATCATAATAACTATGTCTGGGGCCAAGTGGGTACTTGAAGCGTGGGGGGACCATGCTTTTCTAACCACTTAGAAACTAATACAGAATAATGTTAAATGTAAACTGTAATTGAAAAATTAAGAAAAAGAATAATATCACCAAAATTTATAGTTTTAAAAAAGGGAATATAAATGAACATAAAATGTAATATACCACCAACAAAAGACGTTTTTCTTTTCAAAAATCAAACCTCAGCCCAGCCAGCATGGCTCAGCCGTTGAGCATCGACTTATGATCCAGGAGATCGGGGTTTGATTCCCCGTCAGGGCACAGGCCCGGGTTGCCGGCTCGATCCCCAGTCGGGGGCGTGCAGGAGGCAGCCGATCAATGACTCTCATCATTGATGTTTCTCTCTCTCTCTCCCTCTCCCTTCATCTCTCTGAATTCAATAAAGACATATTTTTAAAAAATTAATACTCAGTTTTATATTTTGTGTTAAAACTGGGAAAAGGAACCCAGCCAATGTGGCTCAGCAGCTGAGCATCTGCCTATGATCCTGGAGATCAAGGTTTGATTCCCAGTCGGGGAACACACCCAGGTTGTGGGCTCGATCCCCAGCAGGGGCGTGCAGGAGGCAGCCGGTCAATGACTCTCATCATTGACGTTTCTCTCTCTCTCCCTCTCTCTCTCTTCCTTTCTCTGAAATCAGTAAAAATATTTTTTTAAAAATTGGGAAAAGACAACCAAAGGAATTTCTATTAAAATTACTAATAAAATAAATTACCAAATCAGTATAACTTAATATTAATCAAAACTTGCTTAATCATTTAAGTTATAAACAGATAATAAATTCATTATTTATTTGTTATAAAGAAAAGTGGCCAATAATTTGATAATTTACTCATTATATGATTATATACCTAAAAGAAACAAAGAGATTATTTAAAAAGATTATAGTATTAAAGGAATTTAGTGTCTGGTTAGAAGATAAAGCAAGAAACAAGAATCATTTAATATCTGTGCCAGCAATAGTGAGCTAGAAAGTGAAAGAAAGTAAATGCGTGCCCTACACAGTTGAGTCTGTGTCTTATAAACTCTCTTGAAGATATTTTTTTTAGAGGTAGAGTCCATTTTAGCAGCTGTCCTGAGGCTCCATGTGTGTGCTGCGTCCAAAAAAATGTGTTCTGAAGCTCTTAATCTTACTGATACATTTTTACAAGTGTGTTTCCAAAGAATAAAGATTATTCTTGCTTTAAAAAAAAATTAAAAAAAAATTAAACAAACAAGTGCTGGCGAGGGTGTGGAGAAAGGGAAGCCCTAGTACACTGCTGGTGGGAATGCAGACTGGGGCAGCTGCTATGGAGAACAGTAGGGACGTTCCTCAGAGCATTAAATATGGAGCTGCCTTTTCACCCAGTGATCCCACTACTAGGAATATATCTTAAGAAACCCAAAACATTAATCAGAAAGAACTTATGCACGCCTATTTTCATAGCAGCACTACTTACAATAGCTAAGATCTGGAAACAGCCCAAGTGCCCATCAGTGGATGAGTAGATAGAAAAGCTGTGGCACATTCACACCATGGAATACTACACAGCTGTAAAGAAGAAGGATCTCTTACCCTCTGTGACAGCATGGAGGGGCCTGGAGAGTATTATGCTAAGAGAAATGAGCCAGGCAGAGAAAGCCAAGTACCACATGATCTCGCTTATATGTGGAATCTAATGAACAACATAAACTGATGAACAAAATAGATCCAGAGACATAGAAGCATGGAGCAGACTGAGGGGTCTCAGAGGGAAGGCGGGGGAAAGGAGAGGGTGGGGAGAGGTAATCAAACAACTTATATGCATAAGTGCATAACCCATGGACACAGAGAATAATATGGGGCAGTCCTGTGGGTGGGGCGGATGCAGGTGGAGGGGATTAATGGGGGGGGGGATATGTAATAAAAAAAAAAAGTAAATGAAAGAAATTATAATAGTTACAATACCAACTAAAAGTATTTTGAAATACACATACTGAGAATTAGTTATTATCTGAGATGAAAAATCCATACATATCCATTCAGATAGCATATCAGGGTCGTGAAAGTTGGAAAGCATATGTATAGCAGAAGAGAGCAGACATAGAACCTTATTTCCTGGGTTCAAATCCCAGCTCTGCCATTTGTCAGCTCTGCAACCTTAGACAAGTTAGTCAAACATTGCGTCCCTCAGTTTCCTCAACTCTAAATCCCAGCCTTTAATAATAATTATCTCATAGGGCTTTATAAAGTTTGAATAACTTACTACCATGGACATAAAACACTGCCCAGAGTATAGTAATGTTATGACCGTACCAATTATTCCTATTTTAGGTAAAACCTGAACATTTTAATCTTTTGCAAATAAAGCCCAAACCTAATACCAAAATTCACAATCAAAGATGCATTAAAATAGTAGTATTACCAAGTCCCATGGATTTGAGGCTTGGCCCATGTCGAATATTCCAATAGGTTTTTAACCAGCATGCGCCGACTCAACCAGGCAAATCATATGCTACTGTTTCATCTGATAAAGACACAGAAGAAAATGAGGGGCTTACATAGTTTGTCAGTAGCTGTGTCCTAACAAAGGGCAAGAAAATATTTTAAGTATGAAATAGTAAACTTCAATCATATTATTACATATTGCATTAATTTCATTTTATTAAATATTTTTAAAGTAATACAAATAAATCTGGGTAATTCATGAATAGGGCTTGGCCTAGAGTTTTAGTTGAATGAGCAACAACCCAATGCACGGAGTCTGTGAGTAATGTCAGCCTTGCTTCAGTTTGTCTTAAGGGGTCTGTATGCCGACACATCAGAGAGCAAAATACAATAGAGGACTCAGGCCTCTTCTTTCCACTTTCCTTTCCTCCAGCTCATCTTTCTCCGTCAGCACCACAACTTCTCCACATTGCTTTGGTTTCTTTTCCCTCCTTGGCATCACTGTGCTCCCCACATTTCCCATACCTAGGAAATGCACTATGTTCCCCTGATCCGATATCATCTCTTGATATAATCTGCAACCCCTCCCATTCTGTTTACCCAAATTTCAACCCATAGGTCTGGTAATTAATACCTACTTCTTTTCATCGCACTCTTATTTGAATTCTCTCTCTTTTTTGCAAAAAAATTGTAAACATATTTCAACATCAGTACATAATCATCCCTCACCTGTTATTTTAATGGCATACGAACCTTTCCTGCATGAATGTTTACTATTACATCTAACCAACGTTCAGCTGTTGAAAATTTTGGTGTTTTCAATTTTTCATTACTACAAACAACTGTAAAACAAACAGCCTTGCAGTTAATTATGTTAAAATTTGACCATACGCTTAATTATTTCCTTAGGATAAATTTCTAGTTAATTGAATTTTTGGTTCATTGTTTATACATATTGTTAAGGTTGTTGGTGCACACTATCAAATTACCCTGCAGATAGTTTATACATATTTAAATTCACTCAGCAGAGAATGAGGGATAGTAAAAAAAAACCAGTATCTCATTGTTATTTTAATTTGCATTTCACAGTAAGATGTGAAATTGTTTAATAACAACTTTACTTTTGCCAGAAATGTAGCCAGTTGTCTTCATAATGTTTGTTAAATGGAGACAATAACACAACATGGTATGCACACTTACACATGTAGTCAAAACACACATAATATTTCCTGTGCATTGAATGAACACACACATGCACATATATTTCAAATCACTGGCTGATCACTCAGAAAATCAAATAAATAAATGCCTAACTCCTAAATGTTTGCCACATAGAGCAGAGTGTTTTCGTGTGTGTTTCCAAGCTCCTGAGGGGTTTGTGTAGTAAATTTAGGAAATCAAGATCAACATTTTCCCAGCAACCAAAGAAAAGAACAAAATGTATCTCCATGCGTATGTTTCCTTGGTAACACGTAACACATGTTTCTTACTGTGAGCTGTGATCAGAACAGTTTGAAAGCCACTGACGTAAACAATCTGTGGAATTAAATGTACTAATACACGTAGTGTGCTTTGTGCAGTATGCTTATAGTTTAATAAGCACTTGTACATATTTCATGAGTATTATTATCATTATACACATATGCATTTGTGTGTATATCATAATTAGGAAAATGCAAGGCTTTTTAAATGAAAATAGGCCTTGTGATATATGTATAACCTCTGCCATGGACTTCAGCACTGTCTACTTCTACAAATAGATGGTCCCTCCTGAACTTAGGGCTTTACCACATACTCTATAGAAAAGCTAGTTTCTATTTATTGAGTCCTGCCTACAGAAAAGAGGGCTTGTGAGGCTAGGCTTATGCATTTCATAGCACACAGCTGCTCAAGGGCATACATTGAAGCTAGTCTCTTTTGTACCATTGACCCTCCAGATGAAGCACAACTATTTGCAAGAGTCAAAGGAGCAAAATTTTAATCTCTTAAATCCAAGACTTTTACCTTGATCCTAGAAGGAAATTCTTAACTCAAAGAAGTATAAAATAACAGGTGGCTCAGTATTTTCCTTAAGACTTTTGAATATAAGTAAATCATAAATATTCTTTTTTAAAAAAATACATTAATTTTACATATATAACGTAAGCATTCAACACATGATAAATGGATTTCAAAAGTTATCTTCATTAATCAAAGGCCCATGGCATGACCAAAGCCAGAATGGTGGCAATGGGCACATTAAGTAGTGGGAAAATGTCTCCCTATTCCAGTTCAAACCGTCTTATTAAAAAAAAGATGCTGCTTTATGCACCAGTGATCCTCAAGAGGTATCTGAATATACTCAAAAAGCCTGCATGGTCAGAACTGTGGGAGGCGAAACGGCACCAGAATGTTACTGGAGTTGGACTTCAGTTCAGCAATCTTGGTAGTTGAGTTCGGGCTAAGAAAGAATTCAGAGCCAAGACTCAAACTATAAGAAAAAGCTTATTTAGAAAGTCACAGAGGTAGAAGAAGTGAGCCGTAGAAGAAATGGGCTCAGGAAACAAGTTGCAGAGGCAAAAGAGGGCCCTGGAGCTTAGGAGAAAGGGATAGGCAAGGAAAGTGTACCTGGGAGAAGGAGGTGGAGAAGGGCCCAAGCCTACTCCATAGAGAAAGCCGTGCTGGGTACTCCATCAAAGGGTTTTTAAGGGTAAGGATTTGAGGGGAGGTCCCAGGGGAGGATCTCAGTGGAATATTCATCAGCTTTTCAGGTGTGTCCGTGCAGGGTTGTGGTTTCCACTGATTGGTCAGTGCCAGGGCAGGTGGTCATTAGCCAGTGCAGCTGGTCCTGAGGTCAGCCATGGCATCCTTTGTCTGGTTTTGTTTCTTTTCTGGGCCTGGAGCTGAAACACAGCTGGGGCCTAGATGTTATCCTTAGGGATTAATGCTCAAGAGAATGGATGTGCAAGGGCCTGCATGAGAGTTGCATGAGGCCACCCTTCAGCCCCTTGCTCTTCCTTCAAAGGTGGTGCACTGATGACTTCGACATGCCAAGGCAGGGAAGGTCGGGGGGGGGGGGGGGGTGGAACCACATGACCAGCCACATGCTAGGGGAGGAAGAGTTACCCTGGGAGCAAGGTCCTCGTTTTCCCAGTTTTGCCCCTTGCAGGGCACCCAGGACTTTCCACCCTGGCCCATTGTCCTTGCTTGGCTCATGTCTGTCTAACTGACCACCACAAGACCACTGTTTATGCTTTACCTCCAATTCTGGTATTTTGCTCCCCCATAATCATGTTCAAGTTATAATCTAAGATTCCAAATATATGAGAAAGTCTCATTTCCATGCTCAATAAATTTATTTGTTTTTTGTTCTTTTACTTAACAGTAAGACTGCTAATATGCTCCTTTTAACTGGAAAAAGAAAGAGCTAAGGCTCAGAACTTCAGAACTTTCCACAGGTGGCAATAATAGCAAAGTAAGTATATACTTTGAGTCAGTGTACTTGTTTTCAGAGATACCATTTGCTTATAATACATGATTTTGATTTTCTTCTTATGGAAAAAATTATAAACTTGTCTTAATTTAAATTTTAAAGATTAATAAGTCAAAAATAAATATTCAATAAATAATATTATTGGATATTTTAAATATGGCAAAAGTCATGAATTTGGTAGGCATGTAAGTGAAGTTTTGGAAATTCTGACCTAGGATATCCTTCCCCACACTCTTTGTATCTTAGTTCTCACCTGAAATATCAATTTCTTCAGAAAAACATCTTTACTCTCTCTAAAATATGGTTCATTACCTATTTTTTAAAAAATATATCTTTACTGATTTCAGAGAGAGGAAAGGAGAGGGAGAGAGAGAGAGAGAAACATCAATGATGAGAGAGTCATTGATCAGCTGCCTCCTGCACTCCCCTGACTGGGGATTGAGCCCACAAACCGGGCATGTGCCCTGACCAGGATTCAAACCCTGATTGCCTGGATCCTAGGTAGACGCTTAACTGCTGAGCCACACTCTGCCAGGCCATTACCTCTTTTTTGCTGTTTTTTTTCTTCTGTTTCCCTTTATGCATATTTCAAATTATTTATTGCCTTTTAAATAATTCATTTTAATTTTAATAAATATATGAATATAATTATATACTTGTCTTTCTCCCTTGTATCAAAATCTGTGAAGACAGAAGTTAGTCAAAATATCATGTGATAAGTAACATCAGATGAATGGCAGTGTGAAAGAGCTCCTTGGTTTCTCCCCTTGAATTTCAACAATTTGAACAGCTATAATTCAACAAAGGATTCCCTACTCAACACAGAAACACACCTGAGAGATCCATGCATTGAAACATCTATAGGTGGGCAAGTGGGAGGTGAGAAGGGAGAAAAGCTGAGACAAGCCAAGGATGCAGCCCTACACCCGAGAGTTCAGACTGAAGACGGGAGGAATTGAGTTGTGGCTGGCACGCCCTTCAGCTGGGAGGAGCAAAGGGACTCAGTGAGCATTCGTGCAGGAGTGAGCAGTACAAGCTGCTGCTGATCCCAGTGACCTGGGCAGGAGCACAGAACAGAAGTATGGCCTTGGCTGCCTGGTGGTCAGCATTCCAGACAGAGAAATAAAACTATGGATACTGGCCGCCCCTTAACCTTCCAGAGCTCTCCTCCATTCACCCTTGGTGCAAGGTTGCAGAGCCCATTACCTGCAAACCCAAGAACTGGTGCTATGAATTCTTTTTCCTGAGCAAAGGAAGCACTCTGAGACTGGTCCCAAGGTCGGGGGTCAGGGAGACTCTGGAGAGGTCCAAGGTCACCATTACTGGGAGTGCAAAGCAGCTTAAAAAGCAACTATGTTGCTCCAGCCCACCCAACTCCCACATATTAGTTACACTGAAGCATCTGGCTGCATGGGATTTCACAGATTTGGAGCCCCATCACCCACCCTATTCCCCTGCAATGTTGGTCCCCTGGGACTGGAGTGAATGGATCACAGGGGAGGCACACACCTTCCCATTTGCCACCACCCCTCGGAAATCTGAAAAGCCAGAGAAGTGCAAGAGAGCTAAAAAAACACACTTGTGATTCTGTGTCACCTACTGGAAAACAATAGAAATACTTTTTTTTTTTTTTTTTTTTTTATCAATCTACTAGATACATGCCACTCATACATAGATGCCTAGACAGAGAAGGAAGATATAAAATATAAATAACCAGTGTAGTGACTCAGCTCAGAAAGAAAGTGAAAAATCTCCAGAAAACAAACTTAAAAACATGGAAATATGTGATTTAAATTACAGAGAATACAAGATTGCAGTTCCAGCCCTGCTGGGTGTCACTCAGTTGGGTGTTGTTGCGTGCCCCAGAGGTTGCTTGTTTGGTTCCCAGTCAGGACACAACCCCAGGTTTTGAGCTTGATCTCCAGTAGGGGGTATGCAGGAGGCAGCCAATTGATGTATCCCTCTCACATTTATGTTCCTTTTGCTCTCTCTCTCTTTGCCCCTTCCTCTCTCTCTAAAATCAATAAAAATATATTTTTTAAAAAGGTTACAGTTCTGAAAAATCTAAACAGGATGCAAAAAATATAGATGAGCAGTTTAATGAGTTCAGAAAACAAATCAACAAACAAAATAACCACTTTACTAAAAACAAAGAAACTTTAAAAAAGAACCAAAAAATATTCTGGAGATGAAGAACTCAGTAAAAAAGATCAAGAATGAACTAGTAAGCATAGGAGATGGAGCGGACCAGACTGAGGAAAGGATTAGTGATATCAACAATATAAAACTAGAAATGATGCAGAGGGAAGAAGAGACTGGAACATAAAAAAATAAAAGACTATGAGACCTGACTCAAGCAAAAAAAGCAATATAAGAATAATAGACTTACCAAAAGAATAAGAGAGGGAGAAGGGAACAGAGAGTCTATTCAAACAAATAGTACATGAGAACTTCTCAAACCTATGGAACGAGCTAGAACCTCAAATCCAAGAAGCGAACAGAACACCTAGTTTTATGACAAAGAAAGAATTCTCAAGGGAAAAGAAGAAAAGTAACCTATAAACAAAAACCCATTAGGTTATCACAAAACTTCTAAGCAGAAACTCTACAAGCTAAAAGAGAGTGGAAGTAAATATCCAAACTATAGAAAGAGATAAATTACCATCCAAGAAGAATATATCCAGCAAAGTTAACCTTTAGATATGAAAGAGAAACAAAACCTTTTCAGATATAGAGAAACTTAAGGAATTTATCACCAGAAGACCCCCATTGCAGGAAATACTCAAAAGGATTTGTGTGCCTAAAACAAGAAACAAAAAGTCAGAAAGCTAAGAGTAAAATCAGCAACAAACTTATAAACAGGGATAATTTGTGACAACTAAAGCATAAAAGGGGAGAGGGTAGAGGTCAGAATTTGCAAAGGAGGGTGGAGATAAGATGCATTCAAAAGAAAAAGGACTATTGTATATATGAAATTTTATTTTTCAGATACCTAAAGAAACAAACAAAGAAAAACACAAAATTGAGACACATTGTTAAAAAAAGAGGAAACAGAGAAGAGAGGTATGAAATACCACCAAACAAAAACAACACACAGAACCACAAAGGAATAAAAAACAATGGAAGCACAAAGCCACCAGAAAACAAAAGATAAAATGGCTATAGGAAATCCTCTTAACATCAATAACTACCTTAAATGTAAATGGACTGAATTCACCAACAAAAAGGAACAGAGTAACAGATTGGATCATAAAACAAAACCGAACCATATGCTGACATCAAGAGACACATCTAAGCTGCAAACACAAAGATAGACCCAAAGTAAAGGGTGGAAAGTAATTTTCCAAGCAAATTGCATTCACAGAAAAGCAGGTGTAGCCATACTTGTACCTGACAAAACAGACCTAAAGGTAACAAGAGACAAAGATGGACACTTTATAATGATAAAAGGGACACTACATCAAGAAGACATAACACTTCTCAATATATATGTACCCAATTAGGACACTGAAATATATAAAGCAACTACTTACAGAACTAATGGGAGAAAATGACAAAAATACAATCGTGGTTGGAGACCTCAATACTCCATGGGCAACTTGAGACAGATCATCCAAACAGAAAATCAGCAAAGAAATATTAACCTTAAATGATACCTTAGACCAAATGGACATAATTGACGTTTGCAGAGCCTTCCATACCAGAACATCAGGGCACACAGAACATTCTCAAGGAGAAACCATACACGTTGGGTCACAAAACTAGCCTCAACAAATTCAAGAAGACTGAAATCATACCAAGCATATTCTCTGACCACGATTCTTTGAAATTAGAAGTCAAGTATAAAAAGGAAGTAAAGAAACCCACAAATATGTGAAAATTAATATACTGCTAAAAAATGACTGGGCCAAAGAAGAAATAAAAGGTGAGATCAAAAGAGACAAATGAGAATGAGTCTACGACATATCAAAACTTCTGGGATGCAGTGAAAGCAGCAAGAGGGAAGTTTATGTCA
Source organism: Miniopterus natalensis (assembly GCF_054644295.1). Classification (NCBI taxonomy): domain Eukaryota; kingdom Metazoa; phylum Chordata; class Mammalia; order Chiroptera; family Miniopteridae; genus Miniopterus; species Miniopterus natalensis. Next base: position 13,080,842 of record NC_142094.1, read on the forward strand.
TTACAGGCCTATCTCAAGAAACAAGGGACATCCCGAGTAAATAAATAACTAACATTACCTGGCAGGTGTTGCTCAGTGGTTAGAGTGTCATCCCACAAACCAAAGGGTCACGGGTTTGATTTCCAGTCAGGGTACATACCCAGGTTGCGGGTTCGATCCCTAGTCAGGGTGCATGCATGAGGCAACTGATCAATGTTTCTCACATACATGTTTTTTTCTCTCTCTAGAATCAATGAAAAACATATCCTTGGGTGAAGATTAAAAATACATATATAATAACCTAACATTACACATTAAAGAACTAGAAGAAGAAAGAAATCAACCCAAAGTCAGCAGAAGAAAGGAAATAATAAAAATTAGAACAGAATTAAATGAAATAGAGAACAAAATGACTATACAATAAATTAATACAACAAATAGCTGGTTTTTGAAAAGATGAATACAACTGACAAACACTTGCCTACACTCACTAAGGGAAAAACAGAAAAGACTCATACAAACAAAATCAGAAATGAAAGAGCAGTTACCACAAACATCACAGGAATACAAATAATCACACTAGATTATTTGCCACCAAGATTATATGCCACCAAATTCAATAACCTAGAAAAACCAAATAAGTTCCTAAAAATATGTAATCTTCCTACACTGAAAATCTAAGTTTACAGATCAACAATGAAGAGATTCAAACAACCATCCAAAACCTTCCACAAAATAGAAGAGCATTTTACCAAACATTCAAAAATGATTTAATACTTAGTCTTCTCAAAGTCTTCTCAGAAATTCAAGAAGAGGCAATACCTCCTAACATTTTATGCGCTAACATAGCCAAGATACCAGAACCTGGCAAGGATAACACATCACAATCAAGTGGGGTTGATTTCAGGGGCACAAGGATGGTTCAACACATGCAAATCAATCAATTTAGTACACCACATTAACAAAACAAAGGATAAAAATCATATGATCTTATCAGTAGCTGCAGAAAAAGCATTTGATAAGATACAACATCCATTTGTGATTAAAACACTCAATAAAATGGGTATAGAAGGAAAATACTTCAACATAAAGCCATACATGACAAATGCCAGCTAATATCACACTCGATGAAAAACTGAAAGCTTTTCCTCTAAAATCATGAACAAGAAAAAGATGCCTACCCTCACCACTTTTATTCAGCATAGTTCTGGAAGTCTTAGCCAGAGCAATTAGGCAAGGGAAAGAAATAAAACCATCCAAGTTGGCAAGCAAGAAGTATAAGTGATGACATGCTTCCGTATATAGAAAACCCTAAAGGCTCCACCAAAAACTATTAAAAGAAATAAATAAATGTAGTAAAGTTGCAGAACACAGAATCGATGTACAACTATCTACTGTTTTTCTGTATACTGTCAATGAAATATGAGAAAAATAAATATTTAAAAGAAAAACAATTCCTTTTGCAGTTGTAACCAAAAGAATAAAATACCCAGAAATAAACTTAACAAAGGATGTGAAGGACCTATATATTGAAAACTACAAAACATTATTATTAAAAAATTTTAAAAAGACACTTTGAAAGAGAACAATATTCCATATTCATGGATTGGAAGAGTCAAAATAGTTAAAATGGCCATATAACCTAAATCAATAGAAAAAAATAATCAGATTTGTATGAAACCACAAAAGACCCCAAATAGGCAACGCAATTCTGAGAAAAGGGGACAAAGCCAGAGTTATCAGACTCCCTGACACACAGATCAATGGAACCAAATTGAGAGCCCAGAAACAAAACCACATGTATATGGGCAAATAATTTTTAACAAAGGAGCCAAAAACACACAATGGAGAAAAGAAAATCTCTTCAATAAATTGTTCTGGGAAATTTGCAAAGCCATATGCAACAGAATGAAACTAGATTACAGTTTGCCCCCATGTACAAAAATTAAACCAAAATGGATCAAAGACTTAAATTTAAGATTAAAAACAATAAATTACATAGAAGAAAACATAGGTACAAAACTTATGGATCTTGGTCATAGAAAACATTTTATGAATTTAACCCCAAAGGCAAGGGAATTAAAGACAAAAATAAATGAATGGGACTATATCAAACTAAAAAGCTTCTGCACAACAATAGAAAGCTACCACAAAACAAAAAGGCAACCAACTGAATGGGAGATGCTATCTGCAAACAACAGCCCCAACAAAAGGTTAATATCCAAAAACACATAAAGAACTCATACAACTCAACACCAAACAAATAACAATCCAATTAAAAAATGGACAGAGGACCTGAATAGAAAATTCTCTCGATAAGACTTAGAAGCAGCCAACAGATATGTAAAAAGATGCTCAACTTCACTAGCTGTAAGGAAAATGCAAATCAAAACTACAATGAGATACCACCTCACACCTGTTCAAATGGCTATTATCAAGAAGACAGGTAGTAACAAGTGTTGGAGAGGCTGTGGAGAAAAGGGGCCCTCATTCACTGCTGGCGGGAATGTAAACTGGTACAACCACTACGGAAAACAGTGTGGTGGTTCCTCAAAAAACTAAAATAGAGTTAGCATATGACACAGCAATTGTTTTCTGGGTGTCTGCCCCAAAAACTCCAAAATATTTATTTGTAAAGCTATATGCACCCCTATGTTCATTGCAGCATTATTCATGGTGGTCAAGAGATAGAGACAAGCAAAGTGTCCTTCACTAGAAGACTGAATAAAGAAGATGTGATACATATATATTATGGAATTCTACTCAGCCATTAAAAAAAAAAAAGAAAGACTGACTTTTGTGACAAAATAGATGGACCTTGAGAATATTATGCTAAGCCAAATAAGAGAGTCAGAAAAAGCTAAGAACCGTTTTACTCATATGTGGGATATAAAACTGAAATCCATGGAGACAGCAGTGTGGTGGTTACCAGAGGGAAGGGAATGGGGGCAGTAAAGGGTGAAGGGGCCATATACATGGTGACAGAAGATGATTTGACTTTGGGTGGTGGGCACACAAAGCAATAGACAGTTAACGTATCATAGAAATGCACACTCGAAACCTGTATAATCCCATTAACTAATGTCTCCCCAATAAATTTAATTTTAAAAATATCATCTGATAAATATTTGTTGAGCCAATAAGTGTAGAACTTTTATGAATAAGCACTTAGGCAGTTAAAGGGTGGAATTGTCATGATTAGTTCTCTGATACATGGTCTTGAATTGTCGCTCTTTTGTTTTATTCAGGGCTTGAATCTTCATTTGAAAAAAAGAATTAACTATGATCCATACAAGATAAAGATGTGTACCTCTAGTCCCACTAGGCAATGATGCAACAGGAGAAGGCTAACACCAGGCCTTACTCACTAGCTGGAAGGGGATTCCGAAAGGGCTATCAGCCTGAGTCCCCAGTCTCAAGGTTTGGTTAGGCTGAGTCACCAGGAAGCACATCATGCTAAACCTGGGGTTGGGAATGAGACAGAAAAACACCCACCCTATTGATAATTAGTCTCAGAGTCTTTGCTGTTGTTGACAATATCTTGTTGACACTTCAAGTCTGTTAGACATTCATGAAACAGAGTCTACTCTTGGGTGGGTGTAACTGTGAACAGAAACTCATAAACCAGGGCTATGAATAGAAATGCATGGCAGCGATTTAAGAAACTCCTTATTTGTAAGGCAGTGTGATGGATGCTGAGAGAGTCAATTAATCTTACAAATGCATTCAGAGAATATCTGTTATGGGGAGAGATGACAACTTATCAGTCAGTAATTGAGAATTTGATTAGGTAATCAATAATTTACTACCTTAACTGTTCATAAAATATTTTATTGCAAGATCTTAAATGGATTTTGAAATTACTCATGTTAATTACATTTCTTTCTTAGGCAGTGTCTATGAAATCATAATATTCCTTTATTACAGAGGACTAAGAACTATTTAAAGAGAAAGGCCACTGCACAGAGATAAAAATATTCATTGACCTAGGATCCAGGAGATTGCTGTTCAGTTCCCTGTCAGGGCACATGCCCAGGTTGTGGGCTCGATCCCCAGTCGGGGGCATGCAGGAGGCAGCCAATCAATGACTCTCATCATTGATGTTTCTCTCCCTCTCTCTCTCCCTCTCCCTTCCTCTCTCTGAAATCAATAAAGATACATACATACATATATATGTATGTATGTATACATATATGTATTTAAAATACCTGATGTGTTATCATGATCATACATTTTGGGGCTGTTAGAGCAGTTTGGCTTACCCTAATTATTAGTCACATGGCCTCAGATATGAACTGCATGGTTTTGACCCTCAGTTCCTCCACTTATGCCTTCTGTCACTTAGGCCAATTGTGACATTCTAATTCAGTTCACCAGAAAATGAGGCTAATAATTATAGCTACCCTATATGGTGTTTGGAAAGATGAAAGGGGCTTATGTATGTTCAGAGATTATCCCAGCCCCTGGTAAGTAAATAAAGAAAGGTGGCTACTTCTATTATTGTTCCTCAGAGGATCCTTAAGAATCTGCAAAGAGAGCTGAAGTGGACACGTGATGCTACAAAATGAGAATTGCTCCCACAGCCATGGGCAGGTTGGCTGAAAGAGAGAGGACGCTAGCAGTGTGGATCAGGAGCTTGGGCTCTGGTGAGAACGGTGACAGTCATACCAAACTCTGCCTGTTCACCGAGGACCCTGTATTCCCAAGGCTGTCTATTAAGGCTGTAGTCGTGAAGAACAAACGCCCAGCAGTCCCTGGAGAGACACAAGCTGTTCTGCAGGAGGTGATACCCATAGCAGCAAAGAGAAGACAAAAAGGAAAGGACAAGGAGCTCCGGGGGAGGAAGGAGAAGTGGCCTCAGCAGCGGCGACGCCAGGCAGGGAAGCCGGTGAAACCTTCGAGAAAAGGAGAGACTTCAGGAGTCCCAGGAATCCAGGAGGTGCAGCATCAATAACCACGCTGAGCTTCCCCTGCCCTCCCCGCAGAGGACTAGAGGTGTATTTGAGACCAACATGCATGACCATTTTTCCGTGCTTTGGAACTAGTCAGGGAATTGTGCGTGCGTGGATGTGTCTGGGACATTATAGGCCTTTGCCACGGCAGGCATAACCACAAGGGAGGGAAACATTTAACACCCATCGTGAGATGCATGGTGGACTGCCTTAGAATAATTATATAAGTGTATTTAATACTTATTTCCTCAAAAGTAATCTTAGATCCATAAAGTATAAGTGTTCTTATTGTGCTCTCTTTATTAATTTTTATTTAAGGAAGCAAAGCACTTAAAGACATTTTCTATTAACCACCCAGCATTTATCTGAGTCACCCCGGTTCTGGAAAATCAAACAAAATTTTTATATATTTCTCATTTCTATTTGACTAAAACCATTCTAAGTGTTTCTAACGAATATCTTCCTGACTATTCATATCTTGTTATGACAGGTTTTTCCTGTAAGAACTGGAACTCTTGCTGACCCATGTCAGAGAGCAATGAGAAAGGGAGGTAAGTGGGAAATGGTGAGAAGCTCTGGTCCCAGAGAGGAGCCTTAGAGTCAGTGTTTAAAGCTGCATTTACACGGGTGGCTAAGATGATTGCCCCGCACGTTGGCTTTGAAGTGCTGATTTTCAAAGGGGTGAAGGCGGTAGGTATGTTACTTTCCATACAACTGCATTTCACTTCCTTTGTAAGTGCTGCTCCTCTTTCATCTGATGAGGATCTCAATTGCATGAGGTGAACATTTGACCTCAATAGGACAAATAAGAATCAGCCCTGGGGTTTTGCTTAAACTGTCAAGAAGAAGGTCCTCCTCCTCTTGAGACAGACAGCTGTAACGATTATATGAGCTAAGAGATGCTTCTGGAAATATTTGCCTGAAAATGAGTTCACCACAGAGAAAAGCAGAGTCAAAAGATGAGTAGAGTGAAGTTGTGTCTCCATGAAACTGCTTCCTGGAGCCGGCTGTCTTTGTATCTAACTCACCTATGAACCTTCTGGTTACGTTAATGATTCTCACAATGTGGCACCAGAGCGGAAGCAGCAGCAGCACCAGGAAACTTGTTAGAAATGCACATTCTCATGTCCTAACAAAACTCTACTAAAGCAGACTCTCTGGAGCTCGGGCCCAGCAACCTGCGTTAGAAGAAGCCCTTCGGGGGATTCTGATGTCTGCCAGAGTTTGAGCACCTCTGGGTTACATGAATTGCTGTGCTTCATTTGTTTATTTAATCTCATGTATTATACACACACACACACACAGATTACAAAAAAAACTTGTTCTTGATTTTGCATGCTCTGCATTTAATCATTCATTCACTAGTCCATTTGATAAAATTTACTACATTCTTAGCATCTATAGTATGTCTCTAGATGTTGAGAATGAAAAATAAATAAGTTTTCTAACTTCAAATAATTTTCAGGATAAGAGATAGCCAGGGATAATAAATACTTAAGCTGCCACTCTTCTACACCCATGATAGTCACTCCTAAACAAATTGCTGTCATAATCCTTCCCAATAAAACACTTCAGTTAATGCCCATCTAACAGAATCGGCTTGAGATACTACATCAACCACCTCTGGGATTGAGAGAAAAATACACAATTTTATTATTTATTTTTAATTTTGCAAATAAATTATATTGTGATATAAAGTGGTTTGGGTCATAATATATAAGATATTTTCAGTGTCAGTCAGTAATATTTTGGTTAATCTTGGAATGATATACTTTATATTATATTACGCAGTGTGTAATGGTAATATTATACGTATCCATAGCATTGGAGATGTTCTCCAAAGGATATATACAGGCGGCCAACAAGCGTATTAAAAGATGGTAACAGCCTGGCCAGGCGTGGCTCAGTGGCTGATCGTCGACCTGGGATCCAGGCGATCGAGGTTCAATTCCCTGTCAGGGCACATGCCCCGGTTATGGGCTCGATCAATGACTCTCTCACCATTGATGTTTCTGTCTCTCTCTCTCCCTCTCCTTTCCTGTCTCTGAAATCAATAAAGATATATTTTAAAAAAATAAAAATAAAAAAAATAAAAGATTTTAACATCATTAATCACTAGAAAATTGCAAGTCAAAATCACAATAAGATATAGCACTACAAACCCACTAGGATGGCTATACAATTTTTAAAATATTTAATAACAAGTATTATAACAGCTGCATAATGGGAGGCCTCACAAATTGCTGGTGGGAATGTAAAATGTTACAGCTGCTGTAGAACAAACTGAACTACCAAGCAAAATAGAGACCAACTCATAGACAGAGAGCAGGCAGGCAGCTCTAGTGGAGGAGGGGCGGGGAGGAATTCAGCAAAAAAGAAAAGAGAGAGAGAGAAGTCATGGACATGGACAACCAGGTGGTGATTGGGGGGCTGGGGAAGGGGGATCAAGGTTGAAGGGCACAGAGGTAATAAATGGTGATGAGTAAATAATAAATAAAACTAACTAACTAACTAACTAAATAAATAAATGAAAGAAAGAAAACACTTTGGGGGTTCCTCAAAAAGTTAAACATGGAATTATCATATGATACAGTAATTATACTCTTGGGTATTTATCCTCAAAAATGGAAACAAATGTCAAAACCAAAAGCAGTACACTGATGTTCTAGCAGGACTATTAACTAAAGCGGAAAGATGGAAGCAACACGTCTGTCTGTCAGCTGATAACTGGATAATCAAAATGTGGTACATCCACGTACTGAAATTATGTGGCCATAAAAAGGAACGAGGTACTCATGCATGCTATAACATGGGTGAACCTTGAGGAGTTAAAGAAGACAGACTAAAAGGCCACATCTTATATGATTTTACTTATATAAAATATCCAGATTAGACAAATCCATAGAGACAGAAATCAAGTTAGTGGTTGTCAGTGGTTACAGAGAAGTGGTAATGAAAGAGACTTTTTAATGGGTTGAGGGTTTTCTTTTGGAGTGACTAAAATTATCTGAAGCTAAATAGTGGTGATGTTTGCATTTATATTGTGGTTGTACTAAATGTCACTGAATTGTATATTTTAAGTGATAAATTTTGTCCTGTGTATTTTACCATACACGTACACATACACATACGTCTAGTGTAGGAAACAGATCTTTTTATTTGCACACAGAGTAAATAAAATATTTGTCTGACACCTCAAATTCCCATGAGGTGATGCAGTGAGAACCAGATGCCACCTGAACATGCAGCAGAATTTGTACCACAAGAGAGGAATTCCAGAATATAAGAACTCAGTGTATAGAGACCTATTGGCATAGCTGCCATCCACCCTCCTGAGATAAAGAGAAAAACCTTATCTTCTACTCAGGAATGTAAATGAATCCTCTCGTGGGGAAAGAAAAAAGGCCTCTACCCCAGAATGGAAGCAACTTTCTCAAGGGAGATTAAAGACGAACAAACCCACATCTCTAGATTTATTGTCCTTACAATGGTAGAAAAGTAGCTCTGAAGGAAAAAAAGACAAGTGTCACCGAGTTTATCCCCCTTAGAATTTGAGCAAATGACTGTTGGGAGAAGAAATATTCTCTATCTTTATGTCCTGCCTATTTTCATTACTCAGAAGGCCGGAGCCATGTAGGAACACAAGAAAACAGAACAAAACAGGACTATGTTTCAACACTGCTCTAAAAAAATAAAAGCTATCTAATCTAAAGTACCAGTTGGTTTCTTTGGCATTGCTCTTTTGGGTTGAATGGTTCCAGGGAACTCATTACCTTTGGGGAGCCACTTGCTGTGTCTTTGCAACAAGATCATCTCTTGGACTGGCATGTGTTGGGTTTTGATTATAGAGAGGTCATGAAAGTACAGGTAGAATATAGTATATGTAGAATATAGATTTATAATAATATTTAATATACAGATGAATTTCATTTATTAACTCCTTGTATTTAACATATAGAAAAATAGTAATTAGTGCCTTGTGGGAATAGCTACTATAATATGACATTAAATCAATTCCTAATACCATGCTTCCTTTTCAATTTATCATCAATCTCTTATCTAATTAACTGCAATGGTTATTTTCCTTCAAACTTATTTCCCCCCCTGCTCAAAAGATAATGCAACATCTTATGTAACTTCCTTTTGAAATCTGGCTAATATATTTGGCTTTGAAAAGTTTGGTCCAAAATGTAGATGTCAGCAGAATTCTGAATTAATCAACTGATTTTTAATTGTAAAGAGTGAAGAGAGGCACTCTACCAGAACACAAAGAGATTTAACAAATATACCACTTGGGTCAGAAGAACTTCTCATAATTCCATCACTTTTCTCTAACGGTCCACTAAAACGGAGGTAGTGCCTTCCCAAACTGTTGATGTTAAGATTATATGACAAATGTTCAGAATTCAGAACTGAGATTCTAGATTGAGGATTATTTACAGAGCCCTTGATTGCCTCTGTGATATTTCCCTTACCCTAGAAGGAAAAATAGAAACTGTTATCAGCTCTGTCAGCCATAAGCGAGGACACCCAATACCTTGGCAGAGCTCATATTTTAATGATGATGCTTTCCTTGTGTGAACCCAATTTGCTCCATTTCAATCTTCTACTTCTTTAACATGGAAAGAAGAGAGAGCTCTTTTCAGGATGCAAACAACAAAGTCCTATTAATCTAGGCCCAATGCTGACCCCAATGTTCCTCTTCTTTAAGTAAGTGAATAACCTTATTAATGTGATGGAAAAGGGGCAGAGATGGTCAGGGATGGGGCAAAGCTTGCATATGACAAGAGAGCAAACCGATTAGAATAATTCAGTCTAGTTGCGGAGAGGTGAGAAGGGCCCCGACTGAAGTGTGCAGAACCCTGGTGTGTATAATAAGAGCTACTCCCACGCCCGCTCTCTGGCCTGCAGTCATAGTGTAATGCAGGCTTAGGGATCGGCGATAGCAAAGTGCTTCTAGGTCTTGTATTAGCTCTTCTCATAACATTAACCTTTTCACTACCTTACGGGCATGAGGAATGATAGTTAATGTTCCAGTGATCTTCAAAATAAGAATTGACAGGTATAGTGGGAGATGGGATGGGTCTGTTTTCAGAGGAAGGCCATAATAACTTACACATATTGAGTACATATTACATGCCCGGTGGCCCAGTTGGAAACTACACAGTCTTTGGAGATTGAAATGCACTCCTTTGGTCAGTGAGGTAAAATCCTTTTGAAAGATTAAGGGATGAAACTGTTTATGATTTCAGCTAAGTGGAGCAAAATATATGCATGCAAATCCCATCTCCTTCATAAGCAGTCACATGCCAAAACTCCCGAGGAAGGTTGCAAACTAGGGCTCAGGACCTACAGGCAATTGCCAAGGCTCTAGAATTAATATGTGCACACTCTCCACACACAGCAGTAAGTTTTCACCTTCCACGCTCACAGTAGTTTCAGAACTTATTCCATAAACCCTCTTTATTAAAATACCACAGTGGGAAAAGCCCAGTCTAACAGCAGCATGGAAGCTTGGAGCAGCGCTGAGGTGGCACAGGTGCGGCTGAAGCAGGGAACTCCGGTTCCTCTTCTGAGAAATAATGCAAAACGCAAAGGTTGACTTGTGAGGCTCAAGGGGCCATTGCGAGCTAAACACCTAGCACGAGGTATCAAAATATTACCTATTATCAGCTTGACAATTTACGCATGAGGAGACAGTTAAGTGAGGTACTCAAGGCAATAGATCACTGATTAAAAAAAAAAGCCCAAACACATTTTAGCTTTAACCTTAGGAAAATATTCACTTATCATAGGTGATAATCCTAGGACCTAAAACAACAGGAACAGTAAAATGTCATTTTCGAAAATGGAAACCATTTATCCAACAAATGACTACTAAGTTCCCAATTTACAGATAAGAAGACTAAGGCTGAGTGTAATTGGAAATACAATATATATGTGGGGACTTGAGTCCAACCTTCCCAGTTGCCCAGTTGACATTGTGTAATTACTTAAACTCTGATTATTCACCTGCAAGCAGAGTCATTATATGGGTAATATTAAAAAAGTGCCTACAGCCCAGCTGGACATGGCTCAGCGGTTGAGCAGAGACCTAGGATCCAGGCGATCGGGGTTCGATTCCCGGTCAGGGCACATGCCCGGGTTGCGGGCTGCATCCCCAGTTGGGGGCGTGCAGGAGGCAGCCGATCAATGACTCTCTCATCACTGATGTTTCTATCTCTCTCTCTCTCTCTCACCCTTCCTCTCTCTGAAATCAATAAAGATATATTTTAAAAAAAGCCTACAATAATAAATGAGTATTTTTTCTACTCTGACATGGATTGCTTTTCTTGTGGCTACCTCTTTTTATCCTATATATCTTGCCTTTAAAGAAACCCTTTAAAAGAAATCTTCCTGTCCCTGTCCCTAAGAGGATGCTACCATTAGGCTCTAATATCACACCATGTGTTTTTCTTAAAAAACTGATCGAAATTTATAATTGTGTAATTTTATGATTACTTGTTTTGATTTCTCCTCTGCTAGACTGTAGGGTCCATGAGGGTTTAAAATTACATCTATTGCCTTAGCTCTTTTGTTTCTAGCATCTACTGCATTTCTTTGTATCTATAGTTGCTCAGTGAATATTTATTGCATGAATAAAAAATATTAATTATAAGTCTATATTTCTTTAAAGGAGAGAGCAAGAAGACCTTCAACTGAGCTGCTGGAAAATAAATTACTTTTTAAATTTTATCTTTTAATTACAGTTTACATCCCATGTTATTTTGTATTAGTTTTAGGTGTACAACACTATGGTTAGACAATCATAAAGTACTTTTTATAATTAATAATGAGAAGAAAGGGGCAAAAAGGATAATTCAAGTCCCAGAGAGAACAGTAGACCTAAAGGACAGCGTTCTTTTCATTCAACCTAAATGTCACTGAAAAAAATAACACTGACTCCAAATTGGTTATCTTATAAATAGCTCTCACTGGGGGAAAGTTACAGGAGCCTCCATAGCAGTGCGTGTAATTAGCTTCCTGCCTGTGTGTGAGGCTGTCTGGAGAGGAAAGAGTCAGACCTGTGATCTCTTCGTTTCCTTTGTTTCCTTTACAGGGGAGGCTCTTAGGGGAAAGGAAAAAGACAGGTGACACTGCCGAACATCCTTGACCCGCAAGAACTAGGCCCATGAGCAAATAATAACATTGGTGCTTATTTTAAATATTAATGATATTTAATAATAATAGTTCTTAGGAAAGGGTTCTTATCTGCTGAATACGGTTGTCTCTTTTTAAGGATTGCTTGTAACAGAAGAAAAGAATGAAGCAGAGGGAGAAAACCATGAGGGGGAGAAATAATCATCATTTATGGATTTATGGGACGTGCCTCCCTGCACAATATCACCAAAGCCAAGGCATAAAATGGAGAAAATTCAGAGACTAAATCTGAATCATTCCTGTCCCTGTGTCTAACATAGGGAACTTACCTATTTGGAGGCGAAATGTGTGTCCAGTACTAAAAACAAACAACAGCAGTAACAAAAGCACCCGAGGAGTTGCTTTAATTTTTGAGAGACCTGTCTGCTTCTGAGCTCCTGGATTGTCTACGTTCTTGAAATTACCAATAAAGCTTTACACAGCCTAAGATTTTTCATTCAGATGAGTCTGATTTGGCAACCAGGTGCTTTGTATTACTTCACCTTCTATGACCTTCTACAAAAGCACATTCCAGCTACAGATGTCCATGTGAAATATTGATGCTGGCCAAGGAAACATTAAAAATACCTCTTTAGGTAAGAATTCCAGAAACATTTTGCTTTCCTGACAAAATGAGACACACTGCTTGGCAAATATCTTTGCCCCTTGCTCTTCCCTCTCCCGGGAATGTGCATATGATTCCTGTAGAAACAGATGCTGTTTTGTGACCATAAGAACTGAAAATTAATAAAGTCCAAGAGTTTAAAATAGCACTAAAATTGATATATTGAAGCTACTGGAATAATGTCATCAGCCACAGAGCTCTAGACTTATTACCTAAGATGAATAAATCTTTTTATTTAAGCTACTGTAGCCTTTTCAGTTGCTTACAACCAGCAAACAAGCCTTTCTAAAGCATAGAAAACCTATTAAAATGCCTGGAATTATCCCAGTTAATGTTGTGGAAGGTCAAATAAATTTTAAAGTGTTATAAATACAAACTCTCAATAAACCCATACCTTCAATATAATCCAGATGCTTGTAATAATAGACGCACACACACAAAAAACAATGATTTCCTTAACTACGCATTTTGTGAACGAAAAAGGGGCCACGTAGTAAACCTGACAAGCTCAAGGGAGGCCTACCTGGGGGGCCTTACAAACTCAGAGACCGAAAGGAACACCACAGAATGGTCTGAAATGAAAACTTCTTAACTAAAAGCGAGTCATGGCTCATAGTCATGTCGTAGGCGGGTGTCTTCCCCAACAAAGGTCAATCTTTACCTGAACTGAGCCTGTCTATTGTTTTTTTGCATCTATGATCATATATCTTTGGAGTGTCTGAGAAACCCCTCTTCCCAGACCCTTTAGGACACACTCTCCCACCACAGCTCAAGCCACGGAGCCCCTCATTGTTACCTTGTTCCCCGCACACCATCTCCACATGCTGTAAATGTTCATTGTTAACTGTCCTGTACCCACCAATGTAAAAGAAGTATGTGTCTATCATTTAATTTTTTATCCAGTCCCAGAGAATTCCCCGCTTTGCTTTCTCCCACCTCCCTAATCTTGCACCATTGAATTTCATGTAATCCCCCCTTATGTCTCCTCCTTTTACTGTAACGTATAAAACAAGATGAGAAACTGCCATTCTCTGGAGCATTTTCTCAATCTGTTGAGATTTTGTTTCCTGGCAATTGTCGTCAGTTTGGCTCAAATAAACTCATAAAAATTCTGACAAGTTTGGACATTTCTTGCATTGACATTTTTAAACATTTCTATGCACTGAATAACTACTTAACCTACACAGTCCCCTATATATGGAACCTATACTATATATCCACTATTCAATATATGTATTGAGCGTCTGAGGTTGTAGGGAAAGCTCAGGAAGTGGAAAACCTCTCAGAGGGAACTCTTATTACCTCTTGATCTTCACAGTAATCCTACTTCACTGGATGAGGCCACGTTTTTAATTTAAAGCCTACCATTTGTTCCACAACTCCTTGAAAATCCCAGTTCTCATCAGATGATGAACCCTGATTCTTTCCCCCCCCTTATCACTCACTTCATTTCATTATGTGGATTTGGAATCAGAAAAATCACATCTGACTCACTCGTGATTTAACACACAATCCTTTTACCTCTTGTGCCACAGCTTATTTATATCTAAAATGATGAGAAGGATTCCTACCTCGCTGTTGCTTTAAAGATTAAAAGAGGACACCCATCTACAGAGTATCTTTTCCCCTTTTGTAGTGGTAAATGCAAAGTTGGTGGCCAAACTCATGAATTTTGAACTGTCAGTGCTTAAATTTTCCATCGTTGACTAAAATGAGGAAAGGGGAAAGGCCAAGGAATCAGAAGGGCTTAGAATGAGCTCCACTAATTTGTAACTGAATCAAAAGAGAAACATAAAAGACATCCCCAATGACTTCATCTTTATCTTCTTAGAGGTGCAAAAGCCACGCTGTCTTTTGTAGTAGGCCGCGTTTCTGTGGAAACAGGGATGGGTCAAGAAGCCAGAACAATGTTGCTTCCTGCCCTAGGATCTCTGTGGGGAACTCCATTGCACATGGGCATTGAAACTTCAGATGAGAGCACAGTTATATAACCCTCGCAGAAGTGGCCTCTGGGGCTCTTACCCGGGGGGTCATGATCAAACACAGGATTTATTCATAAATGTACTCTCGCCATGTAAGGGAGGAGCATATAAAGAGCACAATGTAAAGAGATCACATTTTAAAAAAAGAACTGAAAAATAAATTTTCTTATTTTTGGGATACCTAAATTTTCTTATTTTTGGAATACCTAGATTTATGGAATTTTCAACTGAGAAGAGATATTAGAAGTCATAAGTTCAAAAGCCTTCATTCTGCGAATGAAACATAGAGTCCCATGAGGGGACCTAATGACATAAATCACAATAGGTAATGGTCAGCATGAGAATTTAGGTGTCCTAACTCCTGCTCTGTACTGGTTTCACTTTCTTTCTTAAATTATTTTACAATATGTTCTCTTTCTAGGTGAGTGTTAAAACCATGGTAAACAATATAGGCAAGAATAGACCATATATGTTTCTGGAGCAAATTAATAATATTACAAATAATGTTATCTCTATGAGGTAACTTTGCAGGAATGGTAGAGAGCAGAGGACATGCATTTACTATAAATAGAATATCTGGTCTTTCAGTGGTAAGCCCCTAGAAATGTTTAAATCCACTGAGCTGAGGCCCTGTTGTCACTCTCACTCTCTATGTTCTCATGGCTTAGATTTAGCTTTGATTTCTGAGCCAATTCCAGCTTATTTTCAGGGACATCAGTCTGCCTGATTGATCTGCTGCAGCCCTCTTCCAATCCTTGCCACTGTTCAGTCAACATTACTGGACCTCTGAATGACTTTGATGATAAATTTTCAGAACCGCGTAGGTATTAGTGGCCCCACTTGAATTAGTATGAGCCCACTATATATAGAACATATTCACAAAAATACAGGAAGATCACAGCTCACCTGGATCAACCTCAAATTTATGAACATGTTAGACATTGTTGAATTTGATCTATGTTGGTCCCACAACTTGGATACCCCTCCCACACCCGAGCCTCACTTACCAATTCCTAGTATAATTTCCTTCTCTCCATAAGAATGTCACTGAAGTCTTACCATGGTCTACACACTCTAGGGTGCAAAGTAGTGATGATATTATATAGAATTCTGCGCTATCATAATAGCCTTAAAATTCTTCCAAATAAAGCTAAATGTGCTAAGGAATGGGGATAATTCCAACGACAATAATTGTCTCTATCAGCTTCCTATCGTGGTCACAGCATTTCATCACATTCCATCTGTACTTAAGAAGGATTTCTGATGATAGAAGGAGCATTATGGCAATGGCTTATTTTACTAATCTCTAGTACTTTGGTAACAAGTTTCTTCCTTAATAAGACAGCTCTGCCTTATCAAAGGCAGTGTGACATGCCCAACTAAAAGATTACATTTCCTAGCCTTCTTTGCAGGTAGGGATACTTGTGCTTAATTTCTGGCCGCTGAGAGGCCAGAGGATATGGAGTGGTTCTGACTTCAGAGAGGCTTCATACATGGGAAGGAAATTCTGGATGAGCTGCTATTGTTCTTGGAAGATAATGGACACGCATGATACATACATACACACGTGCATACACAATGGACTTCCAGAAAGTAAGCACAGCGGACTCAGGGAATAATTAATAAAAGAGTTTATCCCCAAAGAGCAGAGCATGGGGCCACACTTTGGGCTAGCCCAGGCAGCAACTACACAGACCCCCAGCAGACTGTGGTTAGTGGATGGTCAGTGACTGGGAGTATTTCCTGATCACTCACATTTTTAAATATGGTAATTCTAGGCTTCATCCTGCTATCATTTATTGTATGTTGTGTGTGTTAGGCAGAGATAATTTATACCTTAGCTTATAGCTAAGTTTCCTTTCATTGGATCCAAAGAAATCTTATTAGGAACTAATGAAGAGGGCTGCACAGACACTGAGGAGATGAAATTTTGAGGTTGTCTATGTATGGGAAAAAGAGGATTTCCCAAAAGCACAGACCAAGGCAAACATTGTGTTAGTCTACAATATACATTATTTCCTGTTACACTGTTAGTAAGAACTCTGATCTCTGACGATGATAACTCCATCTTGTGATCACTGGGCTGCTCAGTATTAGACAATTTTCCTTTATGCAGTTTCCTTTCTTAACTTTAAGGTTTAACATCCGCATACACATATTTTCTTACCTTGATAAACACTGCCACAAATATACTAATTAATCTATTAAGTTATTATTAAAGGTGTGAATTTGTATGTTTTTAAAATAAAGAATGAGCCAGTAGGTAGATTTGATTGGGTAAAATATTTTGCACATAGCATCAGAAATTCAAATTTTCATTTCATTCTATAAAGAGCAAAAGACTTATTGTCAAGTCACTGGTATAAAACAATTGTAGGTGTGCATGTGATTTTTTTTTTTTTTTTTTTTTTACTTTTACTTTAGACCCTTCATTTTATAAGATGATGGCAAATGAATACCAGGGAAGATACTTATTAATGATTGGGTACCTGCCATGTATTAAATGCTTTTATTGCATTAACACATCCTTATGTTGTGTTCTTTTCTTCACTATTTTCTTACATTGAGATTGAGGGATTAAATTATGTCCAAATTGTTAAACATAATATTGAAACCAGAATGAGAAAGTAGTTTTGTCCAATTGAAATTTCATCTTCTTTCCACTTTAGATTTATCATGTAGGAGAAATTGTGATTTATTGCTTAGATTAATGTTAGAATGATACTTTTTAGAGGTGGCTAAGACCAAGAACTAGACCTGCACCTTGAGGTGGGGCAGGAAGTAGGAGAACAGCCATTGCTATTGTGAGGAAACTAATTTTATCAGGCAGAGCCAAATATGTAAAAGATGCTAAAAGAGAAAATCTGGTGTGGCAGGCAAAGTTCTCAGGTTGCCACCATGATCTCTACATGCTGGTGTTATACCTTGGACAATCCCCTCTCCTTGAAGAACCTTTCTTTCTTCTAACCAATAGAATACAGCAAAAATGATGGGATGCCACTGCCTTGGCTAGGTTATATTACATAGCAAAGGAGAGGAGATGTCACTCCTATCATTATGCGGTTACTTGAGACTCTGCCTTGGACACACTGGAGCAAGAAACTCTCCTTCTTGCCCTGAAAAAGTTAGCTTCTCTGCTCCCAACTACCTACTGAGAGGGCCATGTGGCAGGAACTGTAGGTGGCTTCTAAGATCTGAGAAGCTTGGTGCGATAGCCACAAAGAAATGACTTCTGCCTACAACCGTATGAGCTTAGAAGCAGATATTTCCCCCAGTCAAGCCTCCAGATGAGAACACAACCCAGTCTACATCTTGACTGCAACCTTGTAAAATCTTGAGTAGAGCATCTAAGTCATGCTCAGACTTCAAACCTAAGGAAACTGTGAGTTAATAAATATGGATTGTCTGAAGCCACTAAGTTTGTTGTGACCTATTACACAGAAACAGAAAACTAATCCAACTGGTCAAGCAGTTGGCATCAATGAGACTCAGTTCCAGGGTAACATGACAGGAAGACGGTAAGGGATGGGACTTATTTCCTGGAAGGACTAGAAGTATTAGAGAATACATAAATAAGTGACTTGAGAACAATGCAAGACTTGAGTTACCTGCATACAGGCTCAATATATGGGTGGAGATTAATAGTAAAGCAGGCTCAAAATGAGTCGAACTCTTGTTCACTCTGTAAATCAAAATTAATTTCAGACTATAGTAAAAAATAAAAGCATTTATATAAGCAAAAAGGAGCTACAGCCCAGGAGACCCAGATTCAAATAACAAATTATGTTCCACTGAGACCAAGGGGAGGCCTTCATTTATAGCAACATTTTCACCCAGGTTTCTCAACTAGGCCAATTTAACATAAATTAGGTATTCAAATTATACAGTTCTGATTGGACAGAGCAAGACTAATGTGTTGGTAGAAGGGCGAGACCAGGGCTTCCCTGCAGTGGCTGAGACAGACAGTGTAAACAAGCAGGGCATAGTGCAGAAAGTGAGAGTTCAGCCTGAGGGTCTTCCAGGTGCACAGAACACAGCAGGAACCCGGCCGAAAATGGCCACTAGGCTTTTATTATTCATAAAATTTGGAGTTTGTCATGAACATGTGGAGTTCCTCTCAGCAGATAAATTCCTTCTCAAATGAATCTTTCTTCTTGGGGTTCACAATTCATTAAGAAATATTTACCAGTGAGAAAACTGATACAAAAATAAACAAACTGGAAGAGAGATCTAAATAAATTACTCAGAATGAGGTAGAGAAAGAAAAGAAGATGGAAAATATTGACCATTGGTGAAAACGTATTTCTCATTCCAGACCTGTGGATCAGGAACTTTGGGGGAGTGGTGAGGCAATTTCTGCTTTCCCTGCCCCTGATTCTGACGCACACTAGAGTTTGCAAACCACTGATGACTAAACAAAGTGATAGCTTTAAAAAGCGATAGCTTACTAAAAAATTCTCGTAATTCTATTATTTTTGTATCTTTTTGCAATAATATAAAAAAGTAGAAAGAAAAAATGTATGGTAATTATAAGAATGCATGCTTTAACAGAAACTATAAGCTCAGCAAAAACTTTGTTAAAAGTTTTGGACTAGCCCTGGCTGGCACTGTTCAGTGGTTAGAACGTTGGCCTGTGCACCAAAGGGCTGTGGGTTCCATTCCAGGTCAAGGGCACGTACCTGGGTTGCAGGTTCTATCTCCAACCTCGACTGTCTTCTGTGCAGGAGGCAACTCATCCATGTGTCTCTCTCACTTCGATGTCCCTATCTCTCTCTCTCCCTCCTTCCCTTCCACTCTCTCTAAAAATCAATGAAAAAAAAATATCCTCAGCTGAGGATTAGCAACAACAAAAGTTTTGTGTCCCTCCAAAAGTCATATGTTGAAGCCCTAATGTCATGGTTTTTGGAGGGGAGCCTTTGAGAGGTAATTAGGTTATGAGAGCAAAGTCCCCAGGATGGGGTTAGTATCATCATAAAAAGTGGGGAAGCGCTAGCTCGTTTTTCTCCTCAACTTGTGAGGGTACAAGAAAACTATGGCTGTCTGTAAGCCGGGGGGGTGCCCTCGCCAGCACCCCACACCCCGCCATGCTGGCGTCCTGCTCCTGGAAGCCCCTAGGCCTGTGAGAAATAAGGGGCTGTTGTTTAAATCTCCCAGTCTACTGTGTGCTATTGTAGTCGTCTGAATTGACTAAGACAGAAGTCAAGGGGACTGGTATTTATTTATTTAAATACATCTTTATTGATTTCAGAGAGAGGACAGGAGAGGGAGAGAGAGAGAGAAACATCAATGATGAGAGAGTCATTGATCGAGCCCGCAACCCGGGCATGTGCCCTGACCAGGAATCGAACCCCGATCGCCTGGATCCTAGGTCGACGCTCAACCGCTGAGCCACACCCGGCCGCGCAAGGGAACTGGTTTTTAAATGAACCAGGAGAAAAGCAAAAGGGATATGGGGAAATATTGAATTTGCACTTTCTTTAATGTCACATGCTACAAAATAATTAGATAATTTATAAAGCAACCATAGTTCTTTTTACCTGCATGGAATAAGGGGTATTTCATTTTATAACAAAACTTTCTGTTTTAAAATATCACTGTTCTCTTAGGACTTGAAATTATTCTTTTGCCTACTTTTATTTGACATTGTAGTTAAGTAGAGGTATATTCTTTGACATGTACCAGAATAACAATGGGTTGGAAACTCCCCAGACTGCAGGCATAATTAATGAACCCAACTAAAAAAATATATAAAGTCAAA
The DNA here is from genome assembly GCF_054644295.1 of Miniopterus natalensis. Lineage (NCBI taxonomy): Eukaryota > Metazoa > Chordata > Mammalia > Chiroptera > Miniopteridae > Miniopterus > Miniopterus natalensis. The sequence goes on from NC_142094.1 coordinate 13,101,317, forward strand.
AGAGTGGATACTTTCCTCACACATGCCCATCCAACAAAATGTCAGGTTCACTTCATTTCAATACTTGCTTAATATCAAAGATTACAAGTACATGACCTTTGAAATAACTTCTTCAGTGCTAATTTTTACTTTTGTATTTGTTGGATACTTTGCACATTTTAAAGACAATGAGCTTTGAAGGTACATTTTAAAATCTGGAAGTTAGAGGAAAAATACTGGCAATAAAGTAAATGAAGTGATGGGAAATAAAAACTAGAAAAACTTGCATTATTAAATTCACCAAACTACTTTGATAGAATTTATGAAAGTACTCTTTTAATATTAATAATGAGAAGACCTGCATTTAAAATTTTTTCTGTAGTAGTGAGTATTTTAAATATTAAAAATTGGTGCTCTTTCTAAATCTTGCTTAATTCTGGAAAACAATTTTACATCTTCCTTAATACAGGCTCTTTTTGAGAAAAGAAAGCTCTATGACAATTTTGCTTGTGTGGTGTTATGGACTGAACTGTATTCCACCAGATTTTTATGTCGAAGACTTAACCCCCTATGCGACTCTATTGGAAGATAGGGCCTTTAAGGAGGTAATGAAGTTAATGACGTTCATAAGGGTGGGGCCCTAATCCAATAGGAGTGTGTTCTTATGAGAACACATTGACCAGAAGAAACATCAGAGTTCACTCTTTCTGAAAGCACAGAAAAGAGGCCATGGAAACAAACCCTGCTCCTACCTTGATCTTAGATTTACAACCCCAAGAACCAGAAGAAAATAAATTTCTGTGGTTTCAGCCACCCAGTCTGTGGTATGTTGTTATGGCAGCCCAAGCCGAGTAATAAACATGTGCTCATAGATTGGATTTGTAGGACAATGCCTGGAACAAAGAAGGTGATAAAAAGATAATTGTTGCCCTACTGGGCGTGGCTCAGCGGTTGAGCGTCGACCTAAGATCCAGGCGATTGGGGTTCGATTCCCGGTCAGGGCACATGCCCGGGTTGCGGGCTCGATCCCCAGTCGGGGGAGTGCAGGAGGCAGCCGATCAATGGCTCTCTCATCATTGATGTTTCAACTCTCTCTCTCCCTCTCCTTTCCTCTCTCTGAAATCAATCAAGATATATTTTAAAAAAAGAAAAAGATAATTGTTGAATAAAAGAATAAATGCAGAGAATTTTGAATACTCCATATGGCCAAACCTGTCTTAACTTTACACCTCAAGAACATATTTATTATTCACAGAAACCAATCCACAAACATCTAATGAATGTTATTTTATACTGTTTTGCAAAGTGCACATTTGTTTTTTGAAGTGTGTAACTATGGAGAGTAAATCCTTATAGTATGAAGCACATTTGTCTTGCATTCAAAGTATAAGTAAGATAAAATAAGAGTAAGAGAATCACACTTGGCATGCACTGGGCTCTACCTTCAGGGACTCAGCGCCACGTTGTTCAAAGTCCTGGGACATCTTAGGGCAAAACTCTGTGTTGTCTATAGAAACACGGGAACTGGACAAAAAAAAAAAGATTTTATATCCATTTAATATCTTGTTTTTTTATACCAGAAGCAACTTCCTTGAAGATTTCATTAGAGCAGAACTAGATATCAGACCCCAAGTAACTGAAGGAAAGATAAGAAATGATAGTAGTTGAACAGTAAATGTATCTGCCACACAATCAATCTTGGGTTCCAAGTTGTCAGTGACTGTTTCTTGACCATATTATAGTACCAAATATTTTATCATCAGAGTTCGCTCAGGAAAATATTTCAGGGATTTAGCACAAGAAATTAGGTACTTACAATATATTTGTAAGGAATGATACGAAAGTCTGAAAAACAAATAACGATCTTAGGGAAGAAAGAAGGTGTGTGAACCTGCAGGGATACCAGACCCTGTAGCGGTAAAGCAGGTGGCTGCCTGGAAGATTTGGGGAACTGCTGCAGAGCCTTGTGTGGGCAGATGCCCAAGTCCCCTGCCTGGCAGCCGTGTCACAGGTGTGATGAGGATTGTGCCAGGCTTCTTGCTACCAAATCTCTTGGCAGTAACTGTCACTGATGAAATGTAAGCTAGAATTAACTTGCAATAACTTCCAAGAAATATACTTCTCAGAGTTTCATCCCAGTCCCCAAAACACACAGAAGAGTACAGAAGCAAATGGGGATATTCCTGGTCTTTAAAAATGTAAATAAATGTGTGTACAGATGCACACGTGTGTGATGGACACTGGAATTGCTTGTGGTTCTATTCTGGCTTTGGTTTTCAGGAAACTCAGAAATCACCTCCCTCCTGTTTGCTTTTTAATCTCATTTCTCATGGCCTATGAATATTAATAAAACCTACTGTGCCTTGGTGAGAAGGAGAATTTGTAGTATTTAAATTCTTTTATAACTAAAATGCTATCATTGTAATAGTATATCCTTGCCTTTGTCAATCATTAAAATTCTCATCTGTCAAATGCAAAAGTTCAATTCTTGGTTCAGTTTCATGATTAGTCTGCAGTGACAAACACTAGTATATGCTAAAGAAAATGACTGTCATTTCAAGGCAAGTCCTGATGCCCATATCTCTGAAGTAAATATTATAAAAACATAAATGAGAAATTAAATGCCTAATAAAATATTTATGGCATTTGAATAGAGTTTATATTACCCTTATTCTGAAGTTATGTCTGATTTTGTCTGGTGATTACAGTATTTTATGAGCAAGCAGTAATAAGATGTGGCTATGAAAATAATAATATTTCCATCACTGAAATGCTACCCTTTTATATTTGGGATTTTTTTGAACAATTAATATACAATATGGTATTTATGAGAAAAAAATATATGGTAACCAAAATGATAACTGGGAATTCACTTACCAAAATGGATAGGACTTATATGAAGAAAACATTAACATGCTACTGGTCATAAAGAAAACTTAATTGAAAAATTTCTTCTCGCTTTCTCAAGGAGCAATAACAATGTAACAAAGCAACTTGCAATGTGGCAAGTGGACAAGGACAGCCAATGGGTTGCAGCCCTGATTGGTGGAAAGGAACACAAGAGCGTTGCCAACACTATTATAAAGATTAGGGCTAGAAAAAATATAATTAATTAATTTTTAATTAGATCTGCCCCTCAATGAAGTATATTATACTGTGTTGTCTAAATGGATGCAAATAATTTGTAAGATTGTGTTTTTCATGGCGATATTTCTGGTTTAAAAAAATCATAAGAGGAAGACAGTTGGCGAATTTGGAGCCCACTCAGAGATAAATTAACTTAATTAGGAATCATTCTTTGAAGGGGACCCAATAAAGTGGCATATTCAATACAATATTTTCTCATCTGTGCATCCTTCATTCACTTATTTCTTGATTCATTCAACAAATAATTGCTGCCTGTCCGCTATGTCCTATTTAGTATTCTAGGCATTGTAGATATAAATAAAAACAAGATAGACATAGGATATAGTTTAAGTGTTTTATGTTCACTGTCATGGGGACTAAATTTTTATAATGGATATTAAAATGTCCAACCATCTATTGATTTCTCTTCTGACTCAGCTCCTACACTGGATTTGCATTCGGAGGTTGAGTATGGCAGAAATATGAGCCCGTAAACATATTGTCTCCGTGACAAACCACATTAAATCGCTGGTGGAGTCAGGAACTGGCCACCGGCACTATGTTGACACCACCTCCGGGAGGCAGAGCCCAGTGCCCAAAGTGTAGGGTTGCTGTTTCTTATCAAAATGAGAGAAGGATTTTTCTCATTCCAACTTGGGCAGAAAGTTACTCTAGAAGAACCTAACAATTTAGCCTTTAACTTCACAAAGATTCTGTACTGGAAGCCCACCGTCTATAGACTTTGAAGCCATTTGAATTCAGAAAACTATTCTAATGCCCAACAGATTCACATTATAATGCCCTCGAAGGAGAAGTGACTCACCCAAGTACCCAGAGTGACTTAGAAGCAAAGCTGGGGCTGTCGGCAGGTCCTGCTAAGCTGCACACCAGCCGTTTGTCACTTTAACTAAATGGTCTCATTTAACTTTTATTATTTCAAATAGTTTAAAAATTACATAAAATCATAAAACTAGTAAAAAGTACATTTTTTTAAACCACTTGAATATAAACTTCCCACATGATGCCACATCATGCTAGACATAGACATTTCTTCTAAAAAATAATTCAAACCCTGGCCGCGTTGCTCAGTGGTTAGAACATCAGACTGTGGACCTGAGCGTCCTGGTTTGATTCCGGCCAAGGGCACGTACCTCGGTTACAGGCTCCATCTCTGGGCCTGGTCGGGGCGCATGCAGGAGGCACGCAATCGATGTGTCTCTCTCACATCAATGTTTCTCTCTCCTTCTCTCTTTCTCTCTCTCTCTCACACATCAGTGTTTCTCTCTCTCTCTCTCTCACATCAATGTTTTTCTCTCTCTCTCTCTGTCTCTCCCTTCCACTCTCTCTGAAAAGCAATGAAAAAAATATCCTCAGGCGAGGATTAAAAATAATAATAAAAATAATTCAAAATTATTAAAAGAAAAAGCAAAACAAAAAATTAATGTTAACGTATTATGATATCACCACTATTGATACATTAGTTCCAATGCACTAAAGTTGTATTTAGTTATAATATCTTTAATATGAAGTAATTTCTCAGCCTTTATTGACTTTCATAAACTTTGTCCTTTGAAAACCGAAGTCCAATTATTTTTTAGACTATCCCTCAATTTGGGCTATTTTGATGTTTGTTTGTGATTAAATTCAAATTATTTAATTTGGGCAGAAATATCACAAAAGAGGTTCTGTGTTCTTTTCACCACCTATCAGATAGTGCACAATATTGATTTGTTTCATTACTGGTGATGTTAAATTTGGCCTTTTGATTAAAACAGTGGCTGTGACATTTTCCACTCTGAAGTTATTCCTCTTTTGCAAATTATAAGTAATTTTTCAGAGGTATTTTGAGACTATGCTAATATCTAACTCTTCATCCAATATTAGGGTTTTGTACTAATATCATTAACATTTCCTGAACATATTAATTATTACAATTATGGATGTCAAAAGGTGATTTTCTTATCCCATCATTCCTTCTACTGTTATTTGTTGGCCTTATGCAGTAAAGAGAATATTATCTTCCCTCCAGCTACTTACTTGTGACTTACTCATATCAGTAAGGAATCATGGATTCTTATTTTATGCAGTAGAATATAATTTATGCAGTAGAATATAATTTATCTTAGTTATTATTTATTTGTATGCCTTTTTTTCCAGCTTTGTCTAATAGAGACCTCTCCAAGTTGTCTTTTTATCAAAAAAAGCATGTGCTCTTTTGACATGTTGTTTCCACCGTTCTTTGATTCCTTTCTTATTTTCTGATACAAAATATTCCAGGGTCATCTTGTACTTTATGGGCCCTATAATCAGTTATTATTCCAAAAAATCCACGTTCCTTATAGTGGAATGTGTTATTTAGAAAGCAAGACCTGGGCACTGAGTGTGCTCACAATCATTGGGGTGCTACTCCAAAGCCCTCTCAATGGAGAGAGCTAGTGTGAGTGCACGCACACACACACACACACACATCCCTCAATTAATTTTTATTTCTGTTTAGATTGAAAACCACGAGTTCACACTGATGCTTCCATTTCCACTGCTACACAATATAATTCACTCTCGTTTTCTCTCTTTTCATAGTTGCACCTCCCCTCTCAAACAGTGAGAAACCTGGCTCCCACTTGATTAATCCGCCCCCTCCCTTGTACACTGTAGGTAGCAGCTTCCTATCTTCTCTCACCTGCCCTTTTACCTCCCTCAGGCTGAGACATTGTCCTCTAACTCACTCCCAATCCTGCCTCGTGTAGAGTTGCCTCTCCCCACACTCTTGGGCTCCAGCCTCCCACTCTGGGCTGCCTTCTCTGTTCCCCCAAGGAGGACCCTCCTCGCTTCTCTCGGGCTCTGACACCCCGCCTCCCAGGGCCGTGCCTGGGGGCCTGAGCAAGGGGGAGGGCCCAGAGTCCTTTAAGAAATGCTTTGTGCACAGTTACTCTTTGCTGGCCCAGCCCTCCCCGGAGTCACCGTAAGGAGGGCCTTCTCTACCTTCAGTAGAACAGATTCTCCCCTTACATCAGCCTCATGTCTGAGGGCCGTGCTGAGGGAAGGCTTTCAAGGCAAAAAGGCACAGCTTTATTTGTATCTTTTTCCTGCTCTGCCCTGTCATTGCTCTTGCCTTGTTACGAGAGCAGTTGTCTGCAATAGAAAGACGCTGGGCCACATGAAACACTCGGGGCAGGGGAAACGGCTGCTGATGTTGAAAGGTACATTTTACCACACATTTTAAAGCTCGTTTACTCTTTAACCACCCATACATTATGGGAATTATAACATTACTTATGTAAACGAGGAAGCTGACAGCTGTCCCAGGGTCTCACGGTGCAGTGGCAGAGCTTCGACTGACCAACAGATTCACCTGATGACAAAGGCCGGGCCCCTTGCTTTCCACTGTGTCCCCGAGAAGGGGGCATCCTCAGCCCGCACAGCGCAGGTCCGGACGCATCCTTCAGATCCACTTCTCAGCTGAACTCGGTGCCGACCCGCTCCTTACCTACATAAAGGGGCTGGAGCCATATGTCCTGTATTCCTGGAGGCCGTCTATCACGTAAAGCATCTTGAGGGAGAATCTTTAAGAAAGGGAACGTGGTGGAAATGCTCCCCAGGATTACTAAGCCCCAGACTCAGGCGTTGTGGAGTGTGGCTTGACTCACAGAAAGGAGTCGGGCCCGCCCAGGACGAGGGAAGGCTCCTGAAACATTTAAGACACGTGTGCTTTTTCTGGAAAACGGCTGCCAGGTTGGAAATTTAGGTTACGGCAATTAATGACAATTTACCCTCTTTAAGAATGGAGATATAAAACAGTTTTAGCCTTGCCAGAGTGGCTCAGTGGTTAAACATCGACCTATGAACCAAGGGGTCATGGCTCGATTCCCAGTCAGGGCACATGCCTGGGTTGCGGGCTCGATCCCGGCAGGGGGAGCTCAGGAAGCAGCCCATCGATGACTCCCTCTCATCACTGATGTTTCTCTCTCTCTCCCTCTACCTTTGTCTCTCTGATATCAATAAAACATGTTTAAAACACACACACACAATTTTACTTTTTTCTCCCTGTAACATGAGTCCAGGATCCCTATTAAGCCTCATAAACTCCCTCTCGTAGATCATTTTAAAGCTATTTAGGTTTCATTCTTTTTTAACTTTTTTTAAAAAAGTAATTCACTATCTAAATGTTCTCTTCGAATGTCTTAGCAAAAAACCTTACAGTGTGCTCTCGGTTAACTACATCAGACTTTTTTATCCATCTGTGCTGCTAGAGCTCAAATAGCAAAATATAGAATTTTTCTTTGTTTATATTCAGTTATGACTACAGAGATTTACAACCCAATTTCTGGTAAAAGATAAATGTTTCCTGAATTCAAAATTCGATATTGATAGAAAAATACTAAAATTTATTGTTTGTAATATATATATAAATATATATGTATATATAAAATTAAAGAATCCTCGAAGCTTCTGAAGATCCATGGCCATATAAAGATTACATTTAAGCACCGAGAGGCTGTGCTCAAGCAGAAGTAGATTCAAGGCAGGATGCTGAGTCAGCTGGCAAATTGTAAGTGTGATCAGCTTACATCAAACAAGGGCCAGAGCTCACGGTTCTCTAAAGCGCTGGCTTCCCCCACACTCTGCACCCTGCGCACGTTGCCTCTGAGCCTGAAGCACTATTCGCCTGCTCGAATGAAGAGCGACCTCCTAAATGCCCTCAAACTCAGATGCAAAGTCAGAAACCCTGCGTTTCTTGCCCGAAGGCCACAGTTAACCCTCACACATTGTTTTGTCCAGACTTTCTCACAGCACCTAGAATATTGCACTTAATTGTCTTCCAATTGTCTATCTCAGTAGATGACAGTAGAAATTTAAGTTGTGCCTTCAAATCCCTTCTGTTCTGACATTTTCCGCTGCTCACTCATTTAACACGTATTTACTGAGCACGTATTACAAAGCAGACCAGAGAGCAAGCCTGGCCCACAACAAGGCTCGAGAAAGAGAGGGGCATCTAATTGTCAAGGACCTTCTGGCCCTGTCAGGGGTAAAGGGTGCTTCTCCTTACTGGAAGCGGGTGACGGCCACGCTGGAAGAACAGAATGAAACTCCTGTCAGTTTTCCCGTACAGCGTGAGGTCACACCTGCCGCACAGCACACCTTCTGCGCCTGTGGGTTGGAGGGAGCAGGAGACCAAGAGCAATCATCTCTCCCTCCTCCTCCTCCTCATCTTCTTGGTGGCAACACAAGAGGGGACATACTGGTGAAAGGGAAACGCTCTGGAGCTAAGCGCCCCGTCTTGCTGATGAGCAGGATGCGTGGAAGTAAGAGGGAGTGATCTCTTTAACGCGATAGAAAACCCAGCTGAGGGTGGGGACCCTGGGTTCTGTTTCCAGTGCGCTGATCCCTCAACAAGAAGTGCCCCTGAAGCCCCTGCTCCCCTATACTTTGAAAACTTGGAGATCAGATTTTGCTTTCTCAAGAATGAAATGAGGAGAGATCCCACTGTCATCGATAACTAAGGCTGCCCGAGGGTTAAGTGCAGGGATGTGCCCGCAGCACCCACCCAGCGTCGGGCTCACCGAGAACGCTGGTCAAAGGGAACCCTCCCTGCGCCACTGCTACCTCCTCCTTCCCTCATCTCCATGTGTCTCTTTTACTTTACTTTTTTTTTTTTTTATAGTGAGGCTAGATTCTTTCTTCTTTTTTCCTGGAATGTCTTGTCTTATGCATGCTCTGTTTTTCATTTGTCTTTAGATTTTTAAGTTTTTTTATTTTGAAATAATTACATATTTGAAAACAAATTGAAGATATTAGAGAGAGTTCTCATATATTCTTCACTCAGTTTCCCTTCATATTAGCGCCTTTCATCTTAATATCTGGTGCATTTATTAAAACGAAGACATTAACATATGCACAGTACCATTAACTGCATCACAGATGTCATTCGGGTGTCGCCAGTTTTTTCACTAATGTCCTTTCTGGTTCAAAAACCCAGTCCAGGACACTTTGTGTATTAATCGTCTAGGGCTGCATAATACAGTGCCAAGACTGGGTGGCTTAATCAGCAGAAATTTGCTTTCCCATCGGGCGGAGGCTGGGAGCCCAAGAGGCTAGGTGTTGGCAGGGCTGATTCCTCCTGAGCCCTCTCACCTGGGCTTGTGGATGGTGGCATCTCCTTCCTTCGTCTTCACGTGGCTTTTCTTTTGTGTTTGTCAGCGCTCTAGTCTCTTCTTATAACAACACTGGTCATATTGAATTAGGCCCCACCCCAAGGACCTCTTAATTACCTCTTTAAAGACCCTACTGCGTAATCCAGGCACACTCTACAGTATTGGGGGTTAGGACTTCAACATATGACTTTTGTGGGGGCACAATTCAATCCATAAATTTATTTTATTTCATCATCATGTTTCCTTAGTCTTGTCGAAATCCTGGCAGTTTCTCACTTCTTTTCCCTTGAAACTTTTGAAGAACTTGGACCAAACGTTATATATAGATGATCCTAAATATATGTGTGTTTGCTATTTTCCCATAATTAGACTGAGGCTAAGTGCTTTTTGAAAGAATATTACAGAGGCGAAGTGCCCTTTTCATCACAACATTTGGGATGGGAGACACATGAAATTAATACGACCTTTGACATTAACCTAGACCACTTGGTGAAGGTGGCGTCCATCAATGTCTCCACTTTAAAATTAGTATTTTCTCCTTTCTGTAGTCTCTTCATTAGAAATGAGCCACCAAGTCCAGCCCACACGCAAGGGTAGAGAATTAAGCTTCACCTCCTGGAGTGAGGAGTGCCAAATAATGTGTAAACAAATGTTAAAAACACCAAAATAATTCATGAACATTATGGGAGAGGAACTTTGGAGTTATGCAAATATCCTGTTTCTCCTTAATATTTCACAATTAATTAATATATTTTGATACTATTTAGTCACAATGTCTTGAAAAAAAGGGAAACCAGTCTGCTCTAGGGATACAAGTCCCTGAAGATCTGTTGTCAGCAGCCACACTGGGCTGTACTTCTTTGAATGTCACAACTCTTCCACCCTTTTCCTACTTGATGTGGACTCTTTTCTTCTGTAGTTGTCAGCATTTGCCCCAGGGAGTAAGATACTTGTGTTCTGGACATTCTGGCTGATAACACAGCATGGAACTGGTCTTTGTACGACTGTGACATTAAGGAGCAATAGAGTGTTATCTTCGCTGGAGCCCGGATGCTCTCTAATTGAGCCTCTGTGGGAAAGGGAAGCTGTAGCAGTGCAGTGGTCATAGTCCAGGGCTGACTTTTAGAAGGACAGACAATATAGGGTACACAGACATCCGTAGTCCAAGGCCTTCTGTACACAGCAATTCTCCAAATAGTCAGCACCGTTATGTACTGATTTTTCCAGTTTCACTCCTAAAATGATTTTTCCAAGAACTAAGGATGCCTCTATTCAGTCTCCCCTTATAATTAGAAACAATATTAAATTACAATAGTGATAGAAACTTCATGTGAACTTAAATAATAATAACCGGATCTTACTTTTCTGACCAGCATAATCTCTCCCTCAAGGGAATTCTAAGATACAGCTGCAGTCGGCAGGCGGCTGGTCAGGATGACAACCCGAGCGCTATGGGCGCGGTGGATGGTGGACGGTCACTGCCCGGGAGCTGCTGCGCCACAGTGACACTCCCACGCGGAGACCGCGGTCAGGCCCGCCTGGCGTTTGCTGGGCCCCGGGCCTGTTCTTTCCCAGACTGTGCTAAAAATATCGACACACTCCAGTTCTCCGCTTTCTTTTCCTAAATTCTAGAAAAGTGAGCTCTTTCAGTCAGAGAGTTTGTAAGGCTTTGGCTTCTTTTATATTCACCCATGAATTCACTTATTCTAAAAATATTTATTGGGAAGTGGAAGCACCTAAAGCTGCCAGCGGCCAGGGTCAGCATTTGTCATTCGCCCCAGCGGAGAGGCGGCAGCTTGGCACTCCCCGGGGGGGAGGGATGTGCCGGAGCCGAAGAAAACCAGGGACACGCAGCAATGAACAAAAACGTCATCTTCCACTCTTCATTGCATCCACTGTGGACAAGGAGAGGTCGAGAGGAGTCCCTGGGGACAGGGATGGCCAGCTTGTACTCCACGCCCTCTGTCTTTCCCTGTCTCCCACCTCCCTTGCCTTTTATGCCCCCCTGCAGTCCCCACCCAGTGCCTGGACCAGAGGAGCCCCCTGAGGCCACGAGGGTCACAGCGACCAGCCCGAGAAGGCCCAGGAACTTGGGTGGCCAGTAACACACTGAGTCAGCTGCTCCACTTCTGCTAGTTAACGTTGAGCATCTTTACGTGAGGAAAAGAGTCCTGTGCTATTTTAAGCTACCATGCTTGTGCGTGTGTGTGTGTTTAACTTTTTAACTTTAAAATAACTGGTGTTTCACAGAGAGGTTTTGTGTACACTTGCCCTGGCCTCCCCCAGTGGCAACATCTCCCAGAGCTCTAGTACAATGTCAAAGCCAGGAGACTGACATTGGTACAATCCAAAGGCCTTATTCAGGTTTTGAAAAAAATAAATAAAATAAAAATATGTTTTAAGTACCTGTGGCCTCTGTCCACTTAAAGAGAAAGCTTGATTAAGCCCCCAGGACTTAATCTCTCCCTTTTACAGTTGAACAACACTGCTCTGATCTGCATGGCTCCACTTATACATAACTTGTTTTTCAATAGATACACAGTCGAGCTTTCAGATCCCTGGGTTTTGCATCACAGGATTCAACCAACTCTGAGCTGAAAACAGTATCTTTGATCTGCATTTGGGAATCCGAAGATGTGGAGGGCCAATTGTTTGCATTGTTCTGTGCCATTTTATAGAAGGGAATTGAGCATTTGTGAATTTCTGCATCCTCAGGGATCCTGGAACCAATCTCCCCAGATGCCAAAAAATGACTGAAGTTTTGGGGGAGTCAAAAGTTATATGCAAATTTTTGACTGCATGGTGTCAGCACCCTTAACCTTCTTCTTATTCAAGGGTCATCTGCATTCCAATTCTTAGGTAACATTTCTCCAGATAGCTCATATTATTAAGTAATTTGTTGAATTTTCTAATTTCACTCTTTATCATCACCTATTTTCCAAGGACTAGGAATACTCCCATTGAGTTTGTCTGTATATGCTTGAGAGTCATCATGAATAATCTGGATCCGATGGTCAAGGTCTGATCCAGCTTATATGGGACCTGAAAATTATGCAATGTAAGGGGATCTCTTTAAGAAAGAGAATACAAAATTACAAGTGCAAACTTTGATATTAAATAGAATATTTATTTAGAATGAGAAAATTTGCAAACATTTATTGGTGTCTCAGATACTCACATTTCTTTCTTTTGAGGTTCCTTTAAACAATTTGTCATAAATGCTTCCATGGGAATGCAACCTGACTTCTCTCCAAAATGCTCTACCCCTCTTAGGTACTGGCGGCCCACAGGAGCTCATGCATGGGAGGGGCCTTGAAGTTTAAGGTTCAGTAGCTTCATGGTAGAGCTCCCTTGGCCAGTGTGCTTCATGGAGTAGAGCTCTCAAAGGGACAAAGGCAGAGTGAACCCCAAAACAAGATACAATTCCAAGCCAGACTGAGCAAGGACATAATTCAGTCATCAGAACTACACGCATGTGATGTGAAAGTGAAGTTCTGAGCTAGGGGAGGTCTGAAATGGAATAAATACCCGGAATCATATGCCTGAGGAGGAGGTGGGGGGTAACTGGGGTCAGGGAAAACCTTTTGAAGGGGGTATGAGGGTGCATCACAGAGGCAAGGAAAAGAGAATAGAGACACAGGCACCTGGTCTCTCAAATTGTGCCCTTGTGTGTGGCTCTTAACCTGGCATCTCAAAACATCCAATGACCTCCTAGCTTGGCCTCAGGAAGAAGATATGGAGTGCAGAAGAGGATTCCCATGATGTTTCCCCTGATCTAATATGCTTTTAGCATGACTCACAAATAGGAAAGTTTTCCCCTTGCCATAGCAGAGGCTGTGGATGCTTTAGAATCCATGCCAGAAAGAGGAGAGAGCGTCAGAATACCCTGGATGCTCCTTCATTACTACTTTGGGGACTTAATAAAGCATAGGCTAGTGCACAGATCCTGTTCTGCAAAAGCTGTCTCCCAGGAAACTCTGCATTTTTATCAAGTGGGGAAACCACACTCTCCTGCTGGGAAGCAATGTTTTTCAAAAGTCAATCTCAAGAAATATCTTCTATAGTCAATACATCGATTTAGAAATGCTGTGAGAAGAAATGCTACTTAAACATTGACTACCAAACTTTGGCCTTTTAGGAGAGCAGAATAATTCATGTTGAAACCAGGTGGTTTTAATGTCTTGGGGAAAAAAACACATATTGTTTTTGAGGGTAAAAAGTAAAGATTCCAGGAGTGGAGTCAATTTCTCTTCATCACAAAGAAATAAAAATATTTCAATTTTGAAGACATAGCTTAGGATGGAAGAGAAGCATTTTGTAAGGAGGGGAAGAAAAATATGAGGGAATTGAGAGAGGGAGAGGAGGGAGGAACAGGTGAGGAGCGGGAGACAGAAGTGGGACAGCAGGAGAATGGCTCCTGTGTGACCGGAATGAGATTCTAAGAAAAGCCTTAGTCACCTGAGAACATTTTCACGGCAGCAAATGGATAATAAATTTTTCCAGTAGGGACATCTGAGATTTACAATACTCTGTGTCATAGTTGCTCAATGTTCCCCTTAAACCATAAGTGGGATGAACCTGGTGTTACACTGTGCCAGGGGAATGCAGCATCGGTGAAACGGCACCTAGAGAACAGGGCCAAAGTCAAATGTCAGGAGGGGAATGCTGATAGAGGAGTCAGACCCAAAGGGCTTGAATTTTAATGGTGTTTACTGAGTTCTAGTATATAGGAGTTTATGGAGAAAATAGTGATAAATAAACATTTTTGACCCAAAAAAATGAATTAAGATTATTTTATAAGAAATAGCTGAACCTGCAAAAACAAGAATTGATTCGATACATTATGGTGGATCAATAAAAATAATAATAGCTAATAGTCTTACACCATATACTTTTATAAGTGTTTTCTAGTATTAAATAATTGAATTGTCCCACCTGGAGCACAGAGATATAATTTAGCAGGTTCTGAGTCACAAGGGCTGCTTGGTTTCTGAGTTTGCTTTCAGCTCCCAGCCTATACCAATTCCATAAAATTCAATGCTGTGAAACCTTTATCTATTATGATGTAGATGTGTATCCATTGAACTACAAATATATTCATTACAAAGCAGGAATAGCAAAGCATGTTGACATATAACTAATATACAGCTGACTCTGTGTGTCTACAAATATATATAAAATGTTTTATAAAACCTGTATCTGTTTTTATTCTCTCAGTGGTGACCTTAACCTTCTCTTATGTATATTTGTTATATTACATTTCTCAATATTTCAACTTTAAGAATGAAGTAGTGTATCTTGCCTTTTCCCTGAGTGAAATTTTTAAAAATATAGCATATTTTCATTTCCTAGGTTACTTTGTTTTTCAGTTCTTGCTTGGATTTTGCACTTATTTAAACTTTGCATTCATTGTGTGTATGAATTGTTACAGGACTTTTTCATTTTAACTTCCAAACTTTTCAGTTTTAAATTTCTTCACTGGGTAGCTTCATTGAATTTCAGGTGACTGATTGCTTCAATTTGTCTGAACCTGATGGATTTTTTTGGGACATGGCACTTCAGTTTTAAAATTGGGATAGTTGTGGGCAAACTAGGACAGTTGATTGCCTTGGAATTGTATGCCTTTAAGCAAAATTTACTTACTTGCCTTAAAAAAGTAATAGAAATATCTCTACTTGCAAATATATAGAGAGCTATAAAGAAAGGCCTCCATTGAGAAAGATAAAGGGAAAAGATGAGAGACATATACAGGGAGAAAGGGGAAGAGTGATACATAGGAAGAGGCTACAGTTGTGTATGTTTGGATCTGTGTATGTTTGGATCTGTGTATGTTTGGATGCATGCATTTTCCTCTGGGTATGTATCTAGATGTATGTCCATATATTTAGAAGGGGAGAGAGTTAGAGAGAACGGTCTTGGTTTTAATCCTCACTTTGACATTTATATAGAATCTTTGGCAAATCACAAATCATTTCTAATCCTTGGTGTCCTCATATGTATATGGGTATAACAATATCTTCTTTATAGGATCATAATAAATATTTAATATAATTTTTATATATTAGCTACAGAAAGTGTAAGAAACTTTTATAACATACATATATTTTTAAATATTTTATTTTTTTAAAAATATACAAAAACCATCCCATATCGTTGCTTTCCAAGGTCGAAGGGCACTCCATCCATAGCAATTCGTCAGTGCTTTTCTTTCCTTGTTTGGATTACATATGAAACCTGTCCTATATTAACCCATGAAATTATGAAAAAGGCCAGGTCTGGTCTTCTGAAATCACCACTGCTTCCTGCTGCATGATTTCATGTAGGAAGTAATGCCAGATCTCCTGGAGGTTCTCAGAGCGCCGGCCCTCCCCAAGGTGCTCCCCTCAGACCTTATGTGAAGCACCAGACACCCAGGCAACAAGCTGAGCCTTCAAACACCCAGCCGAGACCCTGACTCCGGCGGGCATCCTGCAGCAGAGGGTGACGCTGCAGACTCTGGCACCCACACAATCCTGCCTTCCTTCCAGTCTCAGCCTTTTCTCCAGTTGCCACCCTCTTCCCCCCACACTAGCAAGACCTTTAACACTCGCCCACCCACTTCTGGAAAATCATTCTATTCCCTTCAGGTGCAGGATTCTGAACATTCCATACAACTGGCAAAGGAAGCCCAGAGCTCGGCAGAATGATGGCATCTCAGCAGAGGACCTTAACAGGCTGGAGACACATATTTGGCTGCTGAGTTTATAACAGCTTTCCCCAAAGTGACACAAATTAATTAGCTTATGAATAATTTACCCCCTACTTTTAGTACGGTTATAAAGTAGGTATTTAATATCATTTTAGGAGCTTTTTCTTCCCAACCCTGTCCACAAAGAATATCCAGAACCATTTCTGTTTCCTCTGACAAATGACTAATGAGAAGCACTCAGGAAAGAAAAAAATCCTCGCTACGTATCCATTAGTGTAAACAAGTCTTTCCTCACTTTAATTGTACTGATAGCAATAATTAATGCAGCCACTTAAGGTGACTTTATTTAAAAGACTTATCAATTCCATTCAAAGTTACTACTCATTTGAACAATGTTCCTGCTCGGATATCCATCTCAGTGTAAATACTCAAAAGAGAATATTGACTTCCTAACGTTCTGTAATTCCCAGGTAGTTGAGATGTCAGAATTGGGAACTACAAAAGGAGTTCTAGGGATAAACACAGTATCTACAACGTCTTAATACCAGTTCTAACTTGCTTCAGATCCTTGAGTATGTTCATTCCTGTTTCCTGGTAGACACCAATTTACTTCATTAATTTTCTGCCTTCCAGTTATTTCGCAAGAACCCTATCGCAAAACTATGAGAAGAGGTAGGCTGGCAGGAGAGGGGGTCGGGGGAGGCAAATGTATAACTAAAATCAAAGCTTAGAAACTGGAACTGCATTTCTTCAACATAGTAAGCATGGGCCCAAACTACAAAGGGCAATGTGAGGGCTACACGCCCATTCTCTCTTCTCAGGAAGCCTCCCCTCATTACCACTGTCTCCCTTAGAGCGAACATTTTGTACAATACAATCTTACGGTGAGCATCTGGCCCCCAAGCATTCCTTTTTCCAGGAAGTCTGAAAACTGAATCTCAAGAAAGGCTAGTATACTAAAAGGAGCAGATATAAAATACTAGGAACAGAGGCCAGTCATTTTCAACCATATACTCTACAGAGAGGAAGTTGTTGGAGAGACAAAAGGAGACGCAGGGTTCAAAGAGGGCCTGACAGCACTGCTGGTTTTTCCTGTGCCTCTCCCTGCCGTGTTCCAGTCTCTCCTGAGGGCCACTGGCATCGATGCCCTTGGGTTCATGACACATCCCTGCATAAATTACAACAATTTTTTTTGTTGTTCAACAGTGTTTGAGTTAGTTTAGTATCTGTTAGTTTAGTACCTGAAAACAAAAGAGTCTTATCTAATACATGTAACTTTTGTGGCAGAGGGAGAGCAAGCACACAGGAGTTCTAATTCCTCATTTTCATCACTCTGCAGACCTTGTCTCTTTCTCTCGCTCTTTCCCTCCTTCCCTTTATTTTAATGCTTGCTATAATTCTAGGAAATTTTAATGTTCATATATATATATGAATAAGTTCATAGCAATTACTAGGAGCTCCTTATCAAGTGACCTTTACCTCTGTTCAACTTCAGCTACACACGCCTTAATCTAGACATTAGTGGAACTACTTAAATTATGAAACTTTGACCTCCAGCCTCCCACCTGTCTATGTGCTTTGCACCCATTTTTACTGCTTTTGATTTCTTAGTGACCTCCAGGCCCTTGAGAGGTTGAGAGATGATACCGGAGTGGGTCAGACCTGGGATTTAATTGTAGGTATAAATAAAATGATTTTGCAAATAAAATTTTTCAGTCTCTACATTCAGCTCAACAAAGGGGCAACGCCAACCTGTGGAGTTGGAATGAGCATTCTGTGAAGCGCTGCTTTATGCAGCGAACCACCTGGCTCATAGCAGACCCTCAAACGGGCGTTGCCTGTGTCATTCTCATGTCGATGTTTTCGTTGCTCTCTCCATTTCCCTTCAGTCTACCAAAACCTCTGGGGTCCCTTCCTTCCCTAGCCAGGAGTGGTTGCATCATTTGTTCTCATAACCCATAGTTTGAACACTCCATTACAGTCCAGCTCTTCTGTCTTAGTTATGAGAGGAAACTTGGACACTGAATACATTTTCCAGCCTATTTTCTTTCTTTTTACTTCTGACACAGAAGATTCAGATTGACAGCCACTCCACGTCCAAGGTCTCCAAACTCAGCTTGGTACCAAGAATTGCCTTTTAATCTTTTTATTTGACCAACTCTTCCCATAATTTCTCTCAATTTTTATATGAAAGGTTTACTCATCCATTTCTTAGCTCTACCTAAGAAAACAATCTTACTTTCAGCAAATCAATGCCTTTAGACTCACTGAGAACATAATTTTACCACCCTAGCATACTCTAACATTTGCATTCATATCCACTCTCTCTCTGCATCAGTCAGGAAGAATACTGTGTCCATTCTCTCATTTTGGGCCACTATTTCCACTCCCCCAATGAGCCCATTCATTTTCACTTCAAGAACTCTCCTGTACAGCCTTCCCCATCACAGTTTTTATCTTCAACCCTCTCTTTTCTCATTGACTCTATTCTCTCAGCTAGCACAAATTCTCACATAATTCTTATCTAATAATATAAGCTAAATTAGTTAGGATACTTTTGACTTCAATAACATGATACCAAAATAAGTGATTTGGCCAACAG
The DNA here is from genome assembly GCF_054644295.1 of Miniopterus natalensis. NCBI lineage: Eukaryota > Metazoa > Chordata > Mammalia > Chiroptera > Miniopteridae > Miniopterus > Miniopterus natalensis. The sequence continues at coordinate 13,119,864 of NC_142094.1, forward strand.
ATTTTTAAAAATATATTTACAGAATAAGAAGCATGTGGATAAGGGTCTCACCCCCACAACAAATAGAGAAGAAAGCTCTAGTACATCTGATTCCTGATATCATTAGAGAGCCTCCATGACTTGCATGATCTGGACACTGTCTGGTGGTGGTGGTGGTGGTGGTGTGGCTGCGTTGCTCTGGTTTCTGATATCTACCTGCAAGCTCTGACTGGTGCACACATGCAAATGGAGAGCTCCCTGCAACAACGCTTTCTGGTAGCAGCATGTCTTCCACTAAGCCAGTGGATGCTCTGCATTTACCTGAGATAATCACCGACATAAAAATGCATTCTTGCTGGGAACCTGTCTATATTGTAAGAGAAGAACAAACAAAATTAAGACTATCTTAGGTAGTAATTATTTCAAGCCCATAATTGCTCCCCTGTCAAGCTCTCACCAATGAGCATAACTCAAATTTGACTAAGTTTTTACTTTTCACTTTACCAGTGAAATGGTGACTTGTCCTAGAAATTAAATTTGGTTTATAAACCAGAAATATTTATAAGGCATTTTTTGTTGTTGTTGTAAATATCTCAGTTCTGAATGCAAACATAATACTAACTATTTTTTAAAAGGAAAATCTAATAATCCCACTTTTCTCTTTAAACCATTTAAACATTTTCTCATTTCTTTGGAACATATTTCAGATTCCTGACATGCCCAGCGTAGGCAGGATAGCTAGTGGTTTAGCATATGAGGTCTTAGCTTAGATAATGGCCTTGGTATTAACATGTCTGTGTCCTACCCTCTTTAAACCAGATGTTACTTAACTTCTCTGAATTTGTTTTCTCATAAAGCGTGGATGAAAAGAATAGTATCTGCCTCATAGCGTTATGAGCTTAAATGAGATAATCCAATTAAAGTACAGCAAATAGATGATTATTAGTGTGGCTCACCAAACATCTTCAGTTCTGTTGGGAACATGATCTGACTACCTTTCCTCAGCCTCCTGCAATTAGGTGTGGCCATGTGGATTGCTTAGGCCAACAGAACATGAGTTGAGGTCACATGTGTGAAGTTTGTGTCAAAAGTTTTAAGAAATAGGGTGCAATTTGTCCTGCCCTCTTTTCCCTGCCACAATGACTGACAGTGCCCCAAATGGTGGCTGCTCCGTCATCAAGAGTTTCAGGGACACACCGGTATGGCAGAGAGCTCCCGACTGCTTTCAAACACATGTGAACCATGAGTGAGATATATTAATGCTGTTTAAGCCACTGAAATTTTAACGACCTTATTTATAGTGCATGACCTAGCTTATGCAACTGGTGCAGAATGGGAAAAAACATATTGGTGGTTGTCCTACGTGTCATCATCATTACCATCAATATCATTATCATCATCAATCATCTTCTCTCCTTCATCATCATCACCAAATCCTCATCGTCATCACGATTACACCTTCTTTTGGCTGCCCTGTTCTCTGTAACTTTACCCCCCTTTGTGCTTTCCTTTGCCCCCTTTCCCTGCCTCAGCCTTATCAGTCTTTATTTTCTTGATTGATGCTATTTTACATTTAAAGTTCTAATATTCAATTTATTTTCTCCCTTCTCGGATCCCTCTTCTTACCCTCATTAGCTAACACCAACAGGTTCTTAACTTAAACTTTACTTTCTTTGTATAGCATTCCATGACATTTTGAAATTGTCGGTCTATGTTTTTTTTACAATAAAGCACTATTGATTTTCCCGCCAAATCTTCCACCTCAGTTCTTTTCTTATAAGGTGACATACTCATCTACCATTACAAAGCCAGAGCCTAGAAGTTATCCATTTTTTCTTTCTTTCTCTCACCTCATATCAATCAAACATAATGTCTTGTTAATTTTATCTGAAATAATATATCTTTAATTTTTCAACATCTCCATGTCTTTCATCTCTGGTGTAAGTAAAGCAACCATCATCTCTCCTCTGACCATGAAATAATCTTTTTATTTGTCTACACTTTCCCAACTCTTGTCTCCTTTCACTCTATTCTTTATAAGGCAGTCAGAGTAATCTTTTAAAAAAAAAGTCTGATCGTGATGTTTCATTCAATATCTTTCACATGCCTTTGAACTAAAACCCAAACCCCTTACCATAGTTGCAGGTCTCTAACTCCTGTTATTCTCCAGGTTCCTTTACTTGCTTGCCTGCAGCCTCACTGACCTCCTTTCTCTCCCCTGAAATGTGTTTTCTTTTTCCTTTTTTACTGAATTTATTGGGGTGATGTTGGTTAATAAATTATATAGTTTTCAGATGTACAGTTCTATAACACACCATCTGTATATTGTATTGTGTGTTCACCACCCCAAGTCAAGCCTCCTTCCATCACCATTTATCCCCCTATGCCCCGTCTACCTCCCCCAGCCCCTTTCCCTCTGCTCATCACCATCTGTTGTCTGTGTTTATGAGTTTGGGGGCTGTGTTTTTTTTCTTGCTTAACCCCTTCACTTTTTCACCCAGTCCCACAACCCCCGTCCCCTCTGACTCTCTCCTGAAGTGCTGAAACCTTCTCCTGTCTAAGGACTTTTGTGTATGAAAATCCCCCCCCAGAATCCTGCCCTCTCTACTCTTCACGTGGTTGAAGCATGTGTGGGCTTCAATGTGTCCACCCGAGGGAGGCCTTTCTTAACCATCTTGGTGAGCAGGCACCACATCACCTCTACTCTGTGTCCTTGTGGGCTGCTCATAGTCTTCATGACACTTATCAACACGCAGACACACGCATCTTTATTAATTCTGTTATCTCAGAAACTTACTGTAAGCGGTGAAGGTTGGGACCATTCTATTTTATTAGCCAACATTTTACCAAGTTCTTCAATTAATAAACGTTGGTCACAGTTTCAAAGATCATCATATAAGTTTTGCAAAGCATTCATTGTTTGGAACAATAAGGGAGGAATTCTTAATTGTGCTCCTCAATATTAGCTTTATTACTCATATCACAACATGTCGGCAATCTTACATAGATTATCATCACTTCAGAGTTATCCTGGCTGAGAAGCCACCATCCGTTCTAGCTCCAAAGACTATGAGATTGAAAACACAACTTGAACTACAAATTAAAACCAACTAATTCCAATCTAAAAAAACGATCTCTAGTATCTGAAACAGCAAGAACACATACTCTCTGAAATTTAAAAGTAACATTTTATAATGGATCTAGACTGGTAGATACGGATGGCTATTCCACTGTTAAATGTATTACAACAATTTTAGAGAATGAAAAATTTACCGTTGAATCCCCCTAAGGTTGCATATGATTAACCTCTAGATTTTTAGAGTTGGAAGGGGCTGTAAAGGTTATTTCAGATAAAGCGTGGGCAATCCCACTGTAAACATAAAATGGCAAATGAATACTTGTTGTCTGTGTCTCTGTGGAATTGTTTTCACCCCCCAGCCCGACCGATTATCACCTCTCACCTGTCAGTCCATCGGCCCCTCAGCCAGGCTCTCTCTCAGCCAGGCTTTCCACCCTGAAGCCATTTTATACACTGAAGCCAGAGTCACCTTTTTAAAGACAATCCGAGCACATCCTCTCTCCTTCAGACTTTGCAATGCTGCTGCATTGCTCTTAAATGAAAATAAAAACTCCATACCACCTTTTATAAGACCCTATACAGCCTGGCTTGTGGCAGCCAGTCTTATGTGACCATCTCCTTGAACTCACTCTCATGGCTGTTGCAGGCACTGGCCTTGCTCCTGCTCCTGCATCCCAGCCCTCCTCCCACCTCAGGGCTGCCCGCTTGCTGTTCCTTCTCCCTGCCTTGTCCTTGCCCAGGTCTTTGGGTGACTTCTTTTCAGTATTCAGTCTCATTTTGAATATATGGGATTTCCTCGGAGGTGGCTTTTCCAATGGTCCTATCTAAAATAACCCCCCACCCCACCTTCCTGCCCAGCTACTTCTTATTTCCTTAGGTTTTTCAATCACAAGCTGAAGTTACATTATTTAATCATTGAACTCACTTCTCGTTTGTCTCCAATGGAAGTCTAGCCCAATGAAAGGATTTCGTCTGTGTGGGGTTTTTGCCACCGTGTCTCCTGCTCTTAGAACCTGATGTCACACACAGCGAGCACTCAGTAGATGCCCATGGATGGGAGGGAGACAAGGGAGGGAGAAAATACATGAACACGTTAACATGTGGGGACATGTGTGGAGAATTATCTCGCTCATTCTGTCCACCCAGTGTCCCCGCACGGGACAAATCTGGTCACCAGGATTTCTAAGGGAGAAGTGAGTGGGCTCACGGGTGAGGCCAGTGCTCGTTCCCACCACACAGGAAGCACCATGGTTAGCAGGACAATATTTGTCTTCTCATGTCGCATGATGACTGACTCCTCTGCCCTCTGTGTAATCACACTTCACCTTGTCAAAGGGCAGACACACAGATTTTAGCTTTGCTTCAAAGAGCAGTGATAATTAATGCCATTTAATTGGTGACAAGTAGAATTCGATGAACCAGCTCAGGATCACGCTTGAAGAATTTGCTGAAGCACCGCAAACCATTTCCTAGCTCCTAGGATGCTGAAAGCTTCTAAGCCCTTCCCCTGCCAGAGGCCAGCGCTTTTCCTGAAGGGATGGATGCTGGGAGCTATCTGTTGAGTATTAAATATGAACAAAATATGCATCAACTTTCTAAGTAGGAAGGAGTTAGACAAGAAATTTGCCATCTGCCCCTGGGTGGAAAGGAAATAAGAGAGAGATTGTTACAGAGACTTGGTGCTGTTGAGCAAATAGGTCTAATTTCTGGAAAATAGGAAGCCTGGGGGGGAACGTAATGCTCGTCCTGCTCCTGTTGCATCCTCCACGGCAAACGCTCTGTTGTAAAGCAGGGGAGCAGAACAGAAGCCCAAGTTAATCACACCAGAGAGGCGTGCCCCAAACCGAAGGGCAAATCCTTTCAAAGAAAACGCCATAAAGCAATGCACTGATTAGGACTGTAAGGGTAGAAAACAAAGCCACTGCTTTTCATGGAATATGCAAATGGATTCAGTAAATTAGACTGTTGAAAATTATATTTAATGTATCTTCTGAATATAAAAGTAAAACATGTCCACTATAAAAATAGAAACATTTATTGTTAATATTTTAATGTTTTCTCCCAATAGCTTATGTTGAGAACATTTTCTTAAGCAATCAATATTCTCTCAAAACATAGCATTTAACAATTTAATACTGTTTCATCCTACCATTGTATCATAATATAATTCAGAACTTTGCCATAGCTGTGTTTTTGAGTATCTTTCAATTGTTTTGTTTGTTTTACTCCTATCAGTTATATATCATATATGAAAAAGGGGGAAAAGAACATATGATACATTAGTGTATTATGTTATAAAATTATAATTCAATATTGTCCTATATCTTTAATTCAGTGTAACACTGGGAACAATATCTAAGACTCTGTTTACAGGATTTAACAGAATTTCATCCTTATGTAAAATATCATGATTTGTTTAACCATGTGATATTATTTCTTTCTATTATCAACAAGGCTATAGTAAATATTCTTATACATTAAATCTGTGTGTAATTTTCTGTGTATAACTCCTATTATGATATATTTCAGCCATAAAAAGATACTATCATATGCACACTACCATTCATTCTGTTTCGAGGAGTGTGTGTAGTGTGTTTGTGTGTGTGTGTGTGTTTGTGCAGATAATTTTCTGTTCATACATTTTGCCCGTATTTCCACTAGTATATTGTCCTCACTGAGGCATCAGAGTCTGTCATTTTGTTCATTCCTATCTTCTAGAACATCACCCAGCACACAGGAGGCATGCAGTTAAGACTTGCTAAATTGATCAATTAATTCCCTTTTATAAGTTAGCCAATTTTTTAGCAACATTTCTTGATTAATGTAAACATAAATTTAAAACGTTCTTTATTTCTATTAATTTTTTTAACTGTATGAATGTGTTTCTCTGCTCTTGCTTATATCTTAATTTCTCTCTATTCCTGCATCACACAAGAAGGTTTAATAATTATAGTATAATAACATCTTTGATTGTATTCTAATGTGTTCCTATTCTTTGCACATAGTGCTCTTTTTCAAAGTGTTTTTGGCCATTCCCATTTATGTATTTTCCAAAATACTTCCAATATGTCTTTTATTCTGTTGCATTATACTTATGAATTAAATTGAGGATTCTCGACAAGTTCAAAATATGGAGTTTTGCCATTAAGAGAAAGTTATATTCTCATTTATTTAAGTGTTCATCAATACTATTTTACTTGGTACTTCCCTTAGATTTATTTCAAGGTAACATATATTTATGTTAATAGTGCAGATTGGATCTTAGTTTATATTTTCTGGACACTTATTCTATTTTGTTTATAGGCTTACCACTGAAATCAGTAGAGTAACATTCTGTTGACTCTTGAATTTTCCTTTGGATCATTGAGATTCTACCTTTGTTGTATTTATGTTTATTTTCTTGTTCCTTTTTATTGCTAGAAATTGCTCACGGATGTTAACTTAGTTAACAGGTATAACAGTGAAAGAGTTGCTCGTTCTTTAAGGGAGATGAAAGCAATGTTTAATTGCTATGTCAAAGACGGACCATTGGTTTTCTGTTGTTAAGGAAGTGGATTTTTCCCCTCTATTAACTAAGTGCTTTGGTCAGGGATAGAAGTTAAACCTTATCTGATTTTTTGCTATTTATGGAGATAAATCATATTACTAAATACACTAATATTAAAATATCTTTAAATTGCTAAAATCTTATACTGTTGCAGTGATTTCTTTTTTTATTATACTAGTATAATTCATTTGCAAGTATTTTACTTAGAATTTTTCATATGCATTTATAAGTGACATTGGACAAAAGAAATTTTCCCAAAGATAATTCTGCCAAATGGTAATGAATACTAAATGTTCTTAGATAGAGAGAAGGTTCTGTGATCCAAACATTCAAAGGAAATGGATCTGGATGCCTAAAGGCAGAGACTGGCTGACTTCCCTTTTCCTGCCCGTCTTTGGCACTTGCTGGCCATGGTATCTGACCCTCCAGTTAGACTCAGGGGCTGAGCAAATGAGAAAATGACTAAGTGTAGTTCCCACCCTTTGAATGACACGGGTGAACAATCACAAAGGACCTTTCCCTCGTGGGGCACTTTTTTGGGGTTGCTGCCGACCCTCTGCCCAGGGTTCTCGAGGGCAGCTCCCCTGGCAGAGCTGACGCCTCCTCCTGGCCGTGACCTCTCCTTGGCACTGGGCCATCCCCAGACTGTTGGTGGGAGAATGTGCATTTGCTCCTTAAGACAAGCACATGGATCCCCTTCCCCACGTGTCTGTCTCTCCAGTCTAGCAGTTGGCAAGCAAGATTCAGAGAGAATTTTCTTTCATCTTCCCTGGCTAGAGCTTCAAGGGAACACGTGCCGCAGGACCTACCAGATGCCCTCTGAACGTCTTCTCAGTTGGCTTGAGGGAAGGGAAACCGTATTTTCTTCATCTGAAAAATGGAGCCGCACAGGATTCTGACAATTCCCTGAAAGGAAACTATGTCTCCTTTCCAAGCTCATATCTTCATAGGCAGGAAATGGGTGACAGCCAACCTGGCCCCAGTGGCTTTAATATTGAATGGCACATCCTTCTGAGGTGACCTGAAGCCTGCTCTAAGGTGTGAAGGCACAGACACCTCCTTATTGGTCTGAACCTTTGCACCTCAGTCAAGTTCTGGAGAGAAAGCTTTGCACCTTAATATCTTATGTATGCGTGTGTGTGTGTGGTGTGTGTATTAATTATATATTACTGTACAATAGATGATTAACAATGATATAGGATTATATTGTATATGTGTGGGAGTATTTATGTGTGTGCACACATTTGTACATACATATGTTATACATATGTACATATATGTATTTTACATATAAAAAATATATAGATAGTCTCCCCAAATGTATACATACACACACTTTGAATAATTATAAAGGCAGTATTTATTAAAATATGTTTTATTTTCAAAATCAAGCCATCAGCTATTAAAGTATGTATACATTTTTTGGGACACCCTATATATAACTTACATATAAAATTATCTGGACCTGGACACTTACTGTATTTAGCTATGTAATTCTTGGAAGAAAAGTGAGGGGTTTTTTCTTCTTAATTTTCCCATGAATATTTTCATAACTCAAATTTTCTGTTTTTCAGTCATTTTGGTACATTTTATTTTCTCTGAAAAATCATAAGCTTCATTGGGATTTTCTTAGTACTTATTTATGCTGTTAAACAATAATTTAACATATTTTCCACTCTTGTGATTTATATATTTTCTTTTAGCTTTATTTGATTTCTCATTTTAAACTTTATTCTTTATCTGAAGTTGAATCTTTCTTTAATTTTTTTTTTGAGTTACTTTCACTCTTTTTCTTATTCCAAATACCTAATTTTCTGTTTTCACATAATTTTTATTTTAATTTTTAAAAGTTATTATTTTCTAACTTTCTTAGTTGAATTCTTAATTCAAACCTTCTCTTTCTTGTTTAATGATAAATTCATTTAAGGCTCGGTGGATGTCACTGAGTTCAGCTCTGGCTGCTTTTAACATTTTTTATGTCTTGCTTTTGATTTTCTAAATTTCCTAACACTGAAACTTTTACTTCCTCTTTGATGCTTGTCATTTAGAAGAGTAGGATTTATTTGCTCTTTTAACATTTCCTCTTTTTAAAAAAGTTTTGAAATAACACACATATAAAAGAAGAGCAGGAAATTAGACAATTCTAATATTATTGGGGCATAATTTTACTGTGTCAATTTTCCTGTTTACTAATTCTGTCGGATTTCAGTTCTGCTTTATTTCCTCTCTTTTTCTTTAAATGTTTTTCTTGATTTCCTTTCTTATATGATGTGTCTTCTGTTTTACTGACTCTCATTTCTGAGTATACATTTCCTCATCGTTTTGATCTGACAGCTGCTCGTTTCTAAGGCGCAGCCTTAGAGCAGACTCCCTCTGGAAGGAGCCCTGGCTTCTGCTCCTGTGGGAACGTCCCATGGTCTCCCTGCCTCGATGGTGCAGAGGCCTCAGGGTCTCCCGTCTCTCTAGTGAGGAGGGCGTGGGAGAGGCTGAGTGACTCTGATGCCTTCGTCGACCACGCGCTTCCACACAAAATGCTCCTTTCAGATCCTCTCCGGTGCGAGGGACCAACCTCGGTGGCCTTCCCCGTGGCCAGGCACCCACCCCGAGCCCCTCTGGTTCAGGCAGCCACTGAATCTGGGTTCAGGGAAGGGAAACGGAGGCACCCAAACTGGAGCATCACTTGTCTTATCTTGGTGTCATCTTTTATGTTGAATTGCATGAAGGACTTGGTAAGATATTACATGTATATATTTACTTATATTTATGATAAAAATATATGTATTCATTTCACTGGTGTGGCCCTTGAAGTGGAGGGACAGGCGAGTGCGGCTACGTGCCCATTCTTGCTTTGCCGAAGCGGCTAACAGGACAATGGCCATTTTGTACCCGTTTGTCACTTTATGGAAACAGTGGGCACAGCCACAGCCATGGGCATGGCCTGGCTTCCTCCTGGCACTACTGCCCGACATACTTGGGATAGGAAATAGCAATTTTGCTATCTGATCGCTGCACTTTGTATGTGAAAATTTAAAATAACCCACAAAATTGGGTGATAGAGCTCCATTCACATGTTCTGTGCTCTGCCCTCACTTCTCGCACTTGCTCTATTCAATCTATGGGTTTGTGGAACTGGGGTCAGGGTCATGTCTTGGACACTTGAACTATAATTATCAGAAAATCCTCAAGGTAGACAATGGTAAAGATTGGAAAATAAAGGGTAAGTCTGCATGAACTCTGGGTTGATGACCAGACCCTTAATTCGTTTTCTGTGAAACCTTGGGCAAGTTTCTTAACTTCTTTGTGCCTGGGTTTCCTCATCTTTAAAAGGGAAATCATACTCATATCTACTTCATAGGGTTATTATGAAGATTAAATAAATTAATGTACATAAGACACCCAGTGCCTGGCATATTATCAGTTCTTTATAACGGTTTATTTTTATGTTAATGTCACTCCTCCTGAGCTCCAAAGCTGATGGCAATCATCGTCTCCTTTATTTTTTAACACTCAGTTTTTCAAGTGTGGATTGGGAGGTGTGAATTTAGTCAGCTGTACAGAGGTTTCTGTAGGATTTATGTCTTTTTATCCAGCTGTCTGTATTAGCAAAATATTATTCTGGTGATCAAAATTCACCAAGAAAGCTGCTCTATAAATGAAACAAATACTGTGAGAGAGCATAATATCAGTGCTATCCATACATAGAAATATTCTTATACCAATAAAACATTAATGCATATATGTGTACATATAATATCTAAATGTTGGCACAAGTCAAACATTTAAAATCAATTTATAAACATTTAAATATCAATCGAAAATATGTAATAATAAATGTTTACAGAACCCTTTGAAAATATAAATGTGCTTCACCATATAATGGATTGTGTAGCCATTAAAAATATTACATGTAAAGATAATTTACTAATTGAGGAAATTATCAGAGACTATATGTAAAGTTAATAAAAGAGGAGAAAATGTTTTAAATACTAGACTGTTCCAAGTTTGCAAATGACATACTGTATGTATATGTTTATCCAATTAAAAATAATGGAAGGAAATATATTTAAATAGTAATAGTGCTTATCTCCTGGTTGTGGTTTTTATTTTTCTTGATATGTTCTATGTGTAAACATGTAACATTTTACTAATTAGAAATTAAAATTAAGATTCATTAAAATGATGCATTTCTGATTAGACCTAAACCAATTATATTTTAATTGCAATATGTTACATTGCTATGCAAAGTAAATTTTAAAATATTTCCAGTGATGTTAAAACTTTATATATTAGCCACTTCCAGAAATTAACTGAGTAATGACTAAAATAAGTTTTCAGAGAGGCCATACTAACAGGAGCACTATGGAAACAGTAAGAGGATCAGTGGTTGCTGAAGGTGACGGGGGAGGGGTGGGAGTGGAGAGTAAGTGGAGAACAGGGTTTTTAGGCCATGGAAGTCTCTGTATGATACTAGAGTGACGAATCCATGCCATTATATATTCGTCAAGACCCATAGAATGCCCAATAAGAAGAGTACACCAAATGGAAACGGTGGATTCGGGGTGAGTATGGTGTGTGCATGTGGGTCCCCAGTTGTAACAAATGTGTTGTTCTGTGGCCTGTGGGTAACGGGGGAGCTGTGGGTGTGGACGGCAGGATGCATGTGGGAAATCTCTGTGCCTTCCCCTCAATTTTACTGGGAACCTAGGACTGCTCTAAAAAAAACTTAGTTATAAAAAAAAAAAATAACAAGAAAAGTCATACTCATTGGCTCAGCCATACAACTTCTTGTAATGTAAAACTGAGAAAATTTTACCAACCTTATGAAATGTTTAGTTATAGACCTTCCCTTCACAGTAAAAAAGTGACCATATTAACTTATGCACAATTATGTATAATTTTGAGTGTTTACAGACCCTACAAAACTTGCTCATGAACCTGCAGTTTACTTCCAAAAGACAGAAAAAGTAATGTGTTATAATTGTGGAGTCACTCATGGCAGCCAGTAAATCAAAGCAATCTGAATGTCACATAACTATAAAATGTCTAAATAAGTCATAATATATGGACAACTGAAATTTATGTAGCCTTTAAACTAAATGTTTACAAACACAATGTGTGACCATGGAACGGTAGGATACAGCTTTTAGAATTATAATACAACACAAGGAGAAAATAACTTTCTGGTAGAAAAATGTGAAATATGCATGTACGTGGAAAATTAGATAGTAACATAGGCACTGCTTATTGTGGCCTTAGCATGGTTTAATTCATGGCTGATTATTTTCTTATTTTTAACAACATTATTTCCAGTAACATTCATTTTAAAATGAGACAATAAAAAAAAGCATAGCAAAAAGAAAATTATTAGTAAAATCTAACTATTTATGGAATCCGGTCCCTGTCTCTTTTTTTCATTGGACAGAGGACTCACAATAACTGTTATTCATTTTTTAGTTGCAAAGGATGGAGTTTGCAGGATAAGCTTTTTAAAATAAAAAGAAGAAAAAGAACGATCCATTATATCCCCATGACTATTTTGTAAAGCACAGCATAAGAATTATAACATTGTAATAACCATGTCCATTCGGGTCCTGGGGGTGCCGGGTGAGCACTTTGTAAAGTATATGATTATCTAACCACTGTGCTGTGCACCTGAAACTAATACAAAATAACAGTGTAAACTGTAATTGAAAAAAAAATTAAATAAAAAATGTAAAAGAAAAGAATGACCCATTTCTCGCACTGTATTTTATAGTTTCTAGCTGTTTAGGTTATTTGGGCCAGGATAGACTGTACGTACTTAATCTGTCACACAGTTTAACTTCTAAAACGTGTTTGCCTCTGCCTCTCATTTGATTCAGGAGCTTCCTCTATGTTTAACTTAAAGTACGACAGAGCATTCGGTGAAAGCTGTCAATGAGAAAATAAGACCGGTTAATAATTTTTTCTCATAAATATGTATTTTTTTCACTTCACACGCAAATTTTTACAAACTTCGTGTCAAGTTAGAAAAAGTGGCAAAAGCATAGATTTTACTATATTTAAATGTTTGCCTCAATAAGCATAATTAATGTCCAATAAAAATTCTAAAAAAAAAAAAAAAAAAGTATTGTGGAAAGACTCCAATTTACAGAGAATTATGAAAAAAAAAAAAAAAAGGCTTATTATGCAAACTATTTGCCTAATATTGTTTTAGCTTTAGGTTTGATTTGGTTTTTAGGCAGTTAGCGTTTTTCTTAAACCCTTTAAAAATCTTGTTATTGGCTTGTTTTTCATTCATTGTTTAAAGGATGATTGTTTTTGATTTATTTGTTGTTGTTGTTTTACATAAATAGGTGATCTTGTTTTTCCATTAAGGTGGACAATACTGTTGTAACAAAGAGTAAAAAGAAGTGGAAAGGTCTTGTTAGGAGTATTAGGGCAGTTAAGGGGCCCTCGGGCCTGTCCGTACACCACGGGATGCTGGCTAAAGCCACGATCCTTGTAATCGCATTTAAAACGCCCCTAGTTCACTCCTCCACCAGCACAACTCAAGAGAACACAGCTATTTTGCTCTACAAACCACACTTCTCCCTCGTTTAGCAGGAAATTCCCTTTAATGAAAGGGAAGTAAGATTAGAGGAAAGTGCAGAGAGAACGCGACCTCAGGGGTTCTCTGTCCGTCCGCATCGAGGGCTCTAGAAGGTGCAGCGGCCTGGCCTGGCCGGAGGATTCCCCCCGCAGGGGGACATTCTCATGAGAGCCGAGATTAGTACTGATCATTAACCTCACATTTTAATTTTGGATAAGCAGTGCCTCTCCCCTGAAACAAAGTGCAGACAGTGGAACTCAACTTGCTGGAAGTCGAAGGACATACACCCAGGATTATTTCCCGTAGCCTTCACACCCCACAGAGCCATAGCATCATTTTGAAATGTTTTCTTGAAAGAAAATAAAGGAGATACACACACTCCTTGAAACAAAATTATTATCTCAGGCACAAAAGATTGTTTCTAGTGAATTTTTTAAACCGATTACTAAAAGTATTCTGCTGACCATTTTGCTGTGTGTGACATACATTCTTTATTTAAAATATGATCAAATGGGTTAATAAAATATATTAGTTATTAAGAACTATGGAAAGTGTTTTTATTTAGATTTAATGTGTACAATTACATACGTAACAAAAACAGGAGCGAGCCAAGCATTTCCCTCGGGTTGTGTTTGATATCCACAGTGGTCACTGGCAGTGCAGGGGCTTGGCAGTGAGTACTGTGTTCTTCCGTTTGTTTCAGATTGAACAGAGGTGTCAGTTCTCCACACTTTTATTGATGAAGACATAATTCAAAAGCTGACTGTATAAAACATAGAAGATAATATATTTTCTTGCTGCATCCATTTCCTATGAAACATCTGAATTCAAGGTCTTCCTTGTGAGAGTTTGGACACACTTAGGTGAGCTGTAAGGGAAGATCTAGGGAAAAAGAGCATAACATGAGCTTTAACACACCATGTGTGTTATGCTGTGTGTGAGAGCACATGTGTGCGTGTGAGATTGTATAAGCCCTTAAATTCATATTGATTTCAGAAAGGACAGTATCAATGTAAAGTGTAGCAAGTGCTTCATCAGCCGTCTAAATACATCAAAAACAAATTTCAAAATGTGGATTTTTTTCCCTATTTTGATTTTGTAAGCAACTACATGGAATCCTTATATCTTTAATAAACAACACAACTTAAAGAGTTTTACTTTTTTTGATTCAAGTATTTTAGATCTTGCATTGTTTTATTGAAGACTAAGAAATTTAGACTTTAGAATCTTGATGAAGGTAAATTATATATGAAAGAATAGTGCTAGTCAGGATGCTACTTTGGAAGAGCAGATAGATATTGATTTGTCAAAAAACATCAGTTAAGACCAAAATTAAGTAAGAAAGTAAACCTTACATTTTTTGGTCCATTGTGTCCCAAAGACAGGATTATTTTCAACTATAATGTGAAAATGTCTCCAGGGAATTTATTTACTATTAATTGGAGAGTTTATATTAATGAGTTTTAGATGCAAATAATTGAGAATATCAATAAATATTTGGTGTATCCAATGAGAGTGCGTCAATTGCCTCTACGAGAGGGGTCATCTTCAAGGTCTCACGCTTTCTCTGCAGAACCCCTTGCTCTGGCTTTGATAAAGATTCGCAGAGTGCAGTTTCTCTTAAAAAAATCGGCAGCAAATTCTGAACCCCAAATCTGGGGAAAGTTCTGATGCTCAAGCTTTTTCGATATTTTCTTGGTCAATCCTTCATTTTTATTACCTGTCCAAGAAAAATTTACTTTAAAAACAATCACAAAGGTGATCCTGTTTCTGCAAGCAAATTAAATGGAACATTATAAATATAAGTCTTATTCATAGATTCATATACGGATTCCAATTATTTTTGAGTCTTACAGAGAAAGTCTTATAGCTATTAACTTTCTAAAGGGTTGTGTTCAACCGATAAGATGACAAATGACCAGGTAACATCTAAATTATAATGATTGCATAACAAGGTATCCAATTTGGAAAACAGTTGAAGATGGACTAGATCATCCTCTGTATTTGACCAATGGAGCTACTATTATGGGTAGATAAGTTAGAAGCTTTCACAGAGATAATTTTCAATATAATGATTTTCTAATTCATTTCCAACAATAATTCATTGCTTGCTATCACAGTTCTTTCATAGGCAAGATTACATGTGCAGTCAATACAGGTATTTATGACAAAAAGTTATCAAAGTATTAAAAGCCTAGTGCTTCTAGGCCTGCTCACCTCTGCCATTGTCATCACGTCTTCACTGAGTATCCGACATTAACACGCAGTCCCCACCACCACTCCACCTTCACCTCACTAGATTCAAAGGACACTCACTAGAAGTCAAAGGCACCTGTTTAGGGACCCTTGGGAGAAGTTGATTTAATTTGTAAAAAAATATCTTTGAGATCATTATATATTATAGGGACAGTAATCATCTACACCCATGGTTCAATCTTCATTTCTAAGAGATAACCTGGCAGAGATTTTATTTCAGGGTCTTTTGAATTTTCCAGCCTGAAGATATTTCTGATTACCTAAGAGAAAGACCTGAAAAGCACCTGTATTATCTAAATGTTGCCAAGTTGGCAGAGCTCTACATGATTTGCTTTCATTGGCATTACAGAAGCCCATCACTCTAATATTTGTCAACTTAAGCAAAAATAAAGCTATCAAAATAATGAAACATAAATTTAATATACATATATATTTTATATATACACGTTTATACATGTACGTGTGCGCATGTGTGTAGTCACAGTAGGAAACTGATTATTATGAGAGCAAGGTAGACCTTAAGGAATGAACTTCTTGCTGTACTCTCACTATTTCTTAAAAGGGAAAGAATAAAAGAGAAAAAGATAAAGCTTATTTAAAGGCCTCATTTCCCATGAAATGTTGGGATACATTTAAAATTGAGAACACCCTGGAAACACTGCATCTGCTTTTCCTGGATGAAGACTGACTTTCTGAAGACTCAAGTACAAACACAGTAGGGACATGCTATCCTTGAATACACTGTACTGAATCTACACAATTGACTAATAATAAAAAAGTATTTTTTAGATATAAAATGTTTCCCAGGTACCAAAAGATCAAATAAAATGCCCGCCCCTCCTGCTGTGGCCCTAGGTGTGTGTACCACACACAGACTTGGGGACTGCTTCACAGCAGTGGTCTCAGGGCAATAGTTTCTGGTTCATGGGGCTGACATCAAGGAACCGCCCTCCGCCCTCACTCAGCGGGGTGGTTCCCGGTAGCACCACGCTGCCCGTGGGTGTGAGCAGCTGCTGCGGGTTCTGGAGGCCACCTGCTCACTGACAGCCTTGGCCAGGGCCCCGGGAGCCTCACTCGAATGCAGGTTTCCTGTCCTTCCCTCTGGAAGCCGGCGTGCACCCCTTGAAGCCTGCTTGGCCCTCCATTCTCCTCTGGGCAGGTCTGATACGTTATGACGATGAGAACAGACTAATTTGTCAAGTCCTGGAAACAGCACTGTTGCTCCTCCAGGCGGCCTTGCTGTTGCTACTTAGAAATGACGTAAATTATTAGAGATGTGAGACATTTATAAATATTTAGTCCTTAATTCATAGCAAAGCAGAGACATTGGACTAGAGTGTGAAACAGGGACTTCATGACGCGCTTGCACAGGGCATCCAGGAAGAAAGTGTGGGTGCCAATCATCCCACATCATTGCTACTGTTTTCATTAGCATACAACTGGTCCCAGGATTTGAAGCACAGCACTCCACAGCGTCACCGGCAAATCAGGCTAGCGTACGCTTTATGAAAACAAGCCACATCAGAAAACGATTCGGTGTAAAAAGAATGGGTGACACTCATTTTCCAGTTAATAACAAATATGCCACTTACTTAATGACAAACCTGTTAACATAATAAAGACAAGGCAAATGAAGCAAAATCAGAGGCGTCACGTAGAAACAAGCATTTGTTTGCAGGCCCGCGACCCTGAAGGACAAGGTACGGTGGCTCCACGTGTCTGCCGTGTTGGTCAGCTTTGAAAGTCCTGATGCTGTCAGCACTTGTCTGCTGGTGCCCAAAACTCTGCATTTTGGGCTGGGACCTTTCTCAGAGGAGGGCTTCATGTTCCAAAAGGAGGCAAATGGCCACTGAAAGGGACCACGAATACACACTCTTTATGGAGGATTTGGTCTTGGCTGTCAGTTAGGAAGCAACTGTATCTCTGAGCTTCGCAGCAGACTGCGCGCCTGTGCCTGCTGGCCGCGCTCTTCAGGATGCACAGGGCGTTTATAATCACGTAACACACGGTTCTATTTGAAAAAATAACGGGCTGGGCCAGGACTTACTGATAATCTTCAATCTTTTCAGAGTAAATAATATATTAACATAACTACAGTGAGCCACAGACTATCTAACCTCCTAATTAGGTAAACTGTGTAAGAATCCTTCAGATAAGCAACAAGTAACAACATTTCAGTGAAAAAAGACATTGACATCAACAAACTTGTGAGGCCTTCCAGTTAATGTTTGTAAGTCGTAATAAATTTTAACACCATAACATATTTGATATGCAACTTAAGGGGGCTTATATACCTGTTAAGACCATCTTTCCAATTTTTTCCCAAAGGTATCATCTTTTTAAAAGAGAATGTAGAAGATGATCTAGAAATTAAAAATTTATAATCCTCTTTTAAGAGGCTAACATTACCTCCATTTTCAAAACAACCAAACGATAAAGAGACAACCAATGAATACCATGAACCGTTTGTTGAATTTAAAATGTGTTTCTACCAAAATGTTTTCAACGTTTGAGACCTTGACTTTTCAAAAACGGTGTCGAGAAGAATACTGTATTCTTTCTTTTCCCTGTATGGCATTATGCCTATTATTAAAGAATGCTCTCAAAGAGCAATTTGCAATGTATTTTCTAGAGAAACAACTTAACCTTAAATAAGAGTTGTATATATTCAACGTCTGATTCAGAAAGTTACATTTCCTTTCACTGGAACAAGGAAATCTTAACCAAGGTTCCCCAACTGCAGTAAAAGAAATCTTTTATGTATTTTCAAATACTGTGCCTTTTTATTTAAAACAGTGTAAACATAACAACACCACCAATAATTGGAAAAAGACTGGTTATGTGAACACTAATTTTCTTGAATGCCCCCATCAAAGTAAGGGTAAATAAAACAGACAAATCTCCAGGAGGATTCCCCGTTCACCTCAGCAGTGGTAAAAATATTGCTTTATTCCAAATGAACATACAACACGATTTACTGTTCTTTTGGGGCCTTCTTGTGGACTAAATACTCTGGGTTTTGCGACTTCGACAATTTATTCTTTCCATATTAACCACAGAAGCCAATGTCTTGGTCCACAGGTTGTAGACTTGCTACAAAATAAATAGCAATGAGGCTCATGAGAAAGCAAAGGATAACCGTCAATTTGGTCATTGGCTTGTGCAAATAATTTAAGTACGCGTGATTCAAAATAAATACACATCTTCCACTCGCCCTGTGATACGGATACCACCCATGAACCTACAGTTGTTCCTTCCAGAAGCGTTCACGTCGGAAATGGTCTAGACACTGTCGACATTGTATAGGAGCCCACCATGCAAGTGACTGATTCAAGAACTTACTAACTGAACTTTTTGCTTAATGAAAAAATTTAAAGTGAACAGATCTAAGAGGGAAATTTTTTTTTCTGAGTATTAGAGTCCCTGATGTTTCAGAACAAATGTTGGCAAGCTTAAAACGCACACACATGCACACACACACTCACAACGAACGCGTGTGCGGACAGCGAAGGGCGCTCGGAGGCAGGCCCGCCGGCAAAGGCTCCCTCGGCGCCTAAGCGACCTCAGAGGAAACCATTTCTACCAGCAGGACTTCAGCGGCACGGTGCCGAGATTTTTTGGTCTTTTTTCTGTATTGATTTCAGACCTCCCTCTGAGATTCTGCGCCTTCACATTTCAGAGGAAGATGGCACGTTAAGAGTAGCTGAGGCTGCCCCCGGTGAGCCCCTCTAAACCCTGCCCTTCTCTCTGCAGAGTCTCTGTGCCATTCTTCAGGAATTAAATAGAACACACTACGCTTGTTGACATGACATAACCTGCATGAGGCTGTCGAGTGAAGAGAAATTTAGGGGTTGGGGCCGTCGAGCCAAATGGCGAGGGCCGCCTGCTCATGGCACAGCCGCCCTCGGATGCTTTCTCTCGCTAAGCGCTTTTTCTACCAGAACACTGGGGCTGTGGGCCTGAGGGGCTGAATCGCCCACATCTACTAAGAGCCAAAGAGGACAGTGTTGGGACTAACTGAAACGGTATTCAGAATTCCACCCAAAAGCTTTAGTTGTAAGCTTCATCCCTCCTGAAACATTTCTTTCCCTTTAAAAAAATATTTTGTTAAAAAACACTATGATATGAGGGCGATAGACTATTTGGTTTCTTCTAAGTAGATGCTCTTAAATTAATGCATATAAATAATTTGTATTTAGTTTCCTCTCTTTCCTGTTGAGCAAAGCATAGAATGCACCGATTCCTACATCTCAAGTCACTTGGTCAATGCAGAGTCTCTTTGTATTTCATTTCTTAAGACAAAGTGTGCCTCTCGTTCAGATTTGGCCATGGGACTCAGGGGGAGAAAGGCTGTGTTTTCACTCGCACTGTCCTCAGTTTCTACACTGGCTAGTTCGTAGTCTTCTGACCGCCTGGCGTCAGTCAGAATTCGGATCTGCTCCTGGACAGTTTCTAGCAATATTTTCACTTCTTGCTGTTCTGCTATAAGACAATCGCTGACTGGAATACTCACGTTGACAGTATCAGCAGAGTAGGAGTCTTTGCACCATTTGATGCTTTTGACTTCGGAGGTCCCTGGCATTTGCTTGCAGGTTTCCTCTGGACCCACTGAAGGGGAGATGGGCACGGAACTGGCCCTTGGGGATGAATATCCCATCAGGTCCTTTTGATCCAAGCTATGAAAATAGGAGTTTGTCTCTCTTGAAGGCAGTTGCATATTTATTGATGCATTTTGTTGGATGTTTAAACCAGCGGATGAATGCCTGAAACAGAAACAAAGTGTTACAGGGCCTGCCTCCTGCCAGAGCTGCTCTAGAGCACTCGCCAGCCAACAAAGCACTTTCCACATGCACCAGCTCACTGACTACTCACAGCAACCCCATAAGACGCATAATATGTTCCCAGATAAACAGAGAAGTAAACTGAAGCTCAGATAGGTGAAGTGACTTGCCCAAGGTCACACAGAAAAATAAGTGACAGACTGAGACTCAAACCCAGATCTTCTTACTTTAAGTCCAGGGATCTTTCAACACACCACAGCTGTATAGGCAGGTGGGATATAGTCTTCCTGACCTCTACCCTAGAATACAAAGTAAATGGGGATTGAGCAGGTAAGTGTGGCCTCCACAGTGACAAACAGGAAACCCGTAACGGCGTTACTCCACTCCATCAACTTGACCACCCTCTCAGCCCTGGCTTGGTACTCATGTGGCCAACCTACTTGGAGAGATCAGGAAGCCCAGCATTAGGCGTTAAGGCGCTACAGTCCTGAGTTTTTCTGCTTCACGCTGACTTTAGTGGAACTGGATGCAATTCCGATTGGCATTCTGCTCTGTAGGAATTGCCTCACTACAAATTGCTGAGCTTAAATGGGAAAGGGAGGCACACGATTCTTCTCTCTGCCCAGGGACAAACATGAAGTGCATTTCGTGGGGCCTCTACCCATCTAGCAACTTTCCTCACAAGGTTTCTGCAGCCAAGGAAGGTAGTGCACTGGTGCACATCAATGGCTGGTCAAGAAATCCAACGTGCCATTTTACATAATCTGAAGATTCCAGAACCTGGCTAGCCCCTTTCTTGCCTGTTCAGAGCTAGAGAACGTCCCAGCATCTCTGAACTTTTCAGTCGCAGAAAGTGGGGGATGGTATATCGTAGATTCATAGAAATGTGGTTTGGAGACTTCAACAGTAGTTTTTATTCTATTTCTGTTATTTGTTCTTGATTTAAATGTTTAAACATTAAAATTTAAGCATCATCTAAACATATCAACCTTCCATACAATAAAGATCATTCCCCTGTCTTACATTGTAATGTAAATAAAAGTCATGATTATACAAGGAAATAATTGTGATGAAGTGTGTAGCATACTAAATAGAAGTCTTTATGGGAGTAATTTAGAGGTCTTTCTATCTGACAGTGAGAAAAGTTGGGGAGCAAATTTAGGTGTCTTTTTAGTCCCACCCTCTCTTACTGTGTACCTGGTACAAAGTTGGTAACCAATAAATCCTGATAGAATAGACTCATGAATACATAAGCATATCTTAGAGATAAATACTTTATAGCATCCATTTCAAACATAACAAGAGCTAACATTTGCATAGTGCTTTTAATAAGCCCTTTCACCTTTAATTGCCTCACTGATTTTTTTTTTTTAAAGCTGTGTGGTTTATTTATTATTATTACCATATAATGAATGAAGAAACTGGACTAAAGGGTATTCAAATGACTTGCCCCAAATTACCTTTAGTAAGCAGCAGAGGAAGAAGTTAAACCCAGGTTGTCTTATTTTCATTGCTACTGTGAAAGCCAGAAATGAGTGGGCATCCACGGTGCACTAGAGCACCTTTCAAAGGCTGTATAATCGTTACCTGTGCAAACTGTAGAGCCACCATGTACAAGGACCTTCCCCAGGGGATCTTAGCCCTTTTCTTTAGTGTTATAGAACTGAGAATCTAAGCCTAAGGGTTTTAATCAATGAATCAATCTCAACAAGGAGAGATGGAATAAATCAGAGGGTTTTGTGTGCTGTCCTTAGCACCATCCTGTTAACAACATTAATACCTATGAAGATATGGCATGTCTACTATCAAATTTTCCAAGGTCACAGAGCCAAAAAATCTAATTAGGATAAAATCGTGCTCCACGTAGATACCATCAGAGTATATGAGTGGGTGGAATGTAATAGGTTGAAATGTGATGCTGAAAGGTGCAAATTCTTATACCAGGGCCTAAACATTATTTGTAAAAATATTAGATAAAGGTGTAAACATCTTAGAGGATTTAGCCAATTGTAGCTTCAGCAAGTCAACAAAGAGTCATGACAAAGAAGTGATGGAAGGCAATTCCAGCCAGACTTGGGGCAGTCTTCTAACATGCCCAACTGCTGAACTGAGGACTGCGAGGAGGAAGGGGGTTGTCGCTGGCGTGTGCGTCACCTCACAAGACACACGGCTGGCAATAACTGAAATCCCAAATGTTACTACAGCGCGAAGGTGTGCTTCAAACTATTAGAGATCGCCAAAATGTGGTTTTGTTTTGGATCAGACATGACGTCAAGTCCCAATGCCATTTATAGACAAACTGAAGTCTCATTTTAATTTTCTCACCAATGAAAACAATCAGGTAGTAACACTGGCCTAAGGCTGTCCTTCCTCCAATCCCTCATCAAAAAAATCACACGTGCGTTTCCTCAGTAACTGTGTGAGTCAAAACAACCTTTAAAAGGTGAGCTATTCCAACAATTAGTCCCTTGGATTTGTTTCCAGTAGTTCAGGAGCCAGGCTGAGGAACTGGTGTTTCCCCAGGGGACTCCACGACCCACTTCCCAGTGCATATGGCTTCAGAAGGAACAGACTCGATCTAAGGCACCCTCTCTTCCCCTGCAGCTGGACAGCTAGAGGGTCCAGTTACACATTGTCACCCCGGGATGGAGCTTTCCTCACACGCCCTTTCTGGCTTGGTGCTTTATTTAGTGAGAAAGGCCAGTCCCAGTCTTAGTTCTGTGGCACGGTGTAGCCCGCCGTGTGCTGGCCGCTTGCGTCTGCCATCCTTAGTGATTCACCTGCACACCTCCTGAGGACACTGAGTGAAGTTCGTAAAGCGGCTAGTTAAGGGAGGGGAATAGTCAGCACGCTCTGTGTCCCTTCTGCTCCGAAGGTGGCAGCCCAAGTTGTGTAACTCCGTTCCCTTTGTCTAGACTATGAACGCATTAGCTGGATTCGCCCAACGTAACGCAGCTCAGAGCTCTGAAGGCGGGTGCCAGGGTTGTCACTGACCCGCCGATCGGGGAAGGCTCCTGAATAATCACCAGCTCACGCCTTCCTCAGGCTTCACTATCGCTGCCAGGTTCAAACTGGGCAGAAGCCAGTGCCATGTAGAGAAGTCACACAAGCCAGAGCCTAACTAGCAGACAGAGCCCACATGCTTGATGAACAAGCAGCAGATGGCCCATGGCTCCTGCAAATCCGTTCACTCCCCCTCCAGGCGAGGGCCGGATTTGAAGGGGACCTTTAACTGTGAAATTCTATTACCAACCCTATTTCCAGTCCAGAGAGATGGACGGTCCCCCAGGAGTAGGAAATAGCTGTTTTCAAGAACCCAGAATGAGACTGCTCCCTGAGATTCATTGAGCCGAATACACGGTGACTTATACTTAGAGTCACCATTTATCAACACTGGGTGCATATCACACCTAGGAAAATACACGTGGCCAGCCAGCTGGAGAGAATATTCCAATTCCGATGATGACTGAACCAAAACAAAACCACCGCCATGCAGACAATAAGTGTAAGTCTCCCAGGAGCTGAAAGACAAAGCAGGGCCTGAACCTGCAATGGGAATCTCAGAGCCCCTGAAGATTTGTGTGTGTGCGTGTGTGGTTCAAGCCTGTGCCCAGCACAGCTCAGAGCATCCCTACACCTGGGACACAGGGAATGACAGCCAAAACATGCCCCGCAGAAAGAAAGACAGCATGGGCTGGGTTCTCTCTCTACTCACAAAATATACTATTCTTAAGTAACAGGCAGTCTCAGTGAGTTTAGAAGGAAAATAATTATGAAATATGATTAGTTATAATTGCAGGCTAAATGCAAGCTCCTTTCCAGATATAAGGCAAAGGGAAAAGCCAGCTACTTCTTGACTTACATTCTACATTTTGGACAACTTGGCTGTTATGTTGAATCTGCAGCTGTCATCCCAGATCCGTACCAACCACATTTTACACTTCATCTGGAACTGCTTCAAAATTGCAAAACCCAGCCACAGGCTATTTACTTCTCCACTAGTCCTCCTAAGGAAATCTGGTGCTGAGCTTTGTCAGGTAGGGTGCGACTGCACGTATATTATGCCCTGAAGAAAAGACACAGGTAAGGCTCTGGGATGGACCTCCTGCTGGCTTTGGCCTTCAGCCCGATACCTTGTGGGAAATCACAGAGGCCAGAGCGGAGTAGAAACCTGGCCTGGCTCATCCACAGAGATAAAAACTAGATGTAATAAGAACCTGGTGGTGTGAGGGAACAGATTCCTGAAATTTCTAGAGTAAGCCCTGATTACATTACTCTTGAAATCAATGATAATTTTATAACAGTTCTTATGACAGTAAATACCAGTACGACCTCTTTGCTTATCACGTGACAGACACCACCTCTTTACACACATACTTTTTTTTTTTTTTTACAAAATCTACTCAACAACCTTTAGCTGTATTATTTTTGTTCAAGTTTTAGATGAAAAAACTCAAGCTTAGATGATAAAACTATCTCATAATCACACGAGTTGTAAGGGCCAAAGATGAGATTTGAACTTCAGCCATTGTAAGTAAGACCTGCCGTGTTTGCTCGAACAGGATGTCAGTTAGGGGAATGGTGACTGAAATTCATCCTACATTCCACTCACCACGCCTTGAGCCCTATAGAGATCCCGCTCAGAGGAAGGGACACCTTTCTCACTGCCGGGAGGAAGAGCAGCCGTCATGTCCAAAGCCCATCTTTCCATCCCTGCACCGTGAAGGGGCCTACAGATCCGAGTTTAGCAAGTTGGACTTTGAGAGCATGCTGTCGACATTAACTGAGACACGTTCAAGAATGCTCCGTGGAGGCAGATGATATATATGTTACAAATTACTATTTAGGGTATTGTCCACAGTACTGATCAGAGAATTAAGTAATTTTTTTCAAACCTAAGGATCAAAGAACACTTTAGTCTTCCTAAGAAATATCTAGTTTTTAAAATCAGAGATAAATTCTAAGTTGTTTTAGCAACTATTTAATAACATAATGCCTAGATATCCACATATTTATTTTCTTGCTAGTGGTGTTTTGTTTATTTTCCATCTAACACTTTCCTAATATCTAATTCCACTGCACCTGCTCTTTTAAGTTACTTTGCTTTTGTGGACCAAGATGCAAGTGAGTATAAATAGCTAATTGAAGAGAAATCAATGAGTAGCCTCCCAATGAACACAACAGCTCAACTGAAAGCTATAGTAATAACGGCGCCCTCCCTAAATGTCATTGTTTTCAGACCTACCCTTGGCAAGGTATTGTGTCCCGGTCTGGGATCCTTGGTTCCTCAAGTTGCTGATACGCCGGTCCCACAGCTCCGCCCAGCCGGCTCCGGGGCGAGGGGGGCGTCCTCCTGAAGGCGGGCCTGTGGAGCACGCCGGCCCTCGGGCCTGGGCTGCAGCAGGAGGAGAGGCTGCGGCTGGCGTGGGAGAAAACGGCAGACAAATTGACCACGGCCATGACCTTCCGGGTGGCTGCCCAGGCCTTTGAAGCACTGCATCTGCACCCCAGCGTCTCAAAGCCCCAGGCCAGGCGCCACCCGTGGCTGTCGTGTATTTGTTAGGAGGGGATCAGAAGTTGTCAAACGCGTTTTACCCTTGGAGAGACCGAGCCAAAGGCAAGCCCTTGTGTTTCTGGCTTTCCAAGGTGGGGCACGATGGGCTGAAATAATGGCTGCTTTCCAGCCAAAATAAGAGGTGGGGTTAAGGAATTCCCAAGCTCCTGATTCCCACCCACCCTCGTTAGTCAAGCTATGGTAGCTGTCTCTCTAATAACTGTAAAAATGGGTTTCTTATTAGACACTGACAAGAACCAAACCCAGGAAGCCCTGAAGGGATTTATGGGGAAAATTTCACTTGTGTTAGTGTTAGAATAAACAAACCTTATTTTAATTGGCATTCTCTCCTAAACATATGTGCTAAATTCACAGTTCACTACCTCAAATCTTCATCAATCTTGAGAAACTAAATTATGTTTCTTGTTTAGTTTGCTTTTGCTAAACATCTCTTTATAAAAATCAGTTGCTAACTTGACACACTGCCTTTTCCATCTCCATCTCCATGCTTACCTCGCTGGATTTCACCGGCTCCCATGGGGAGTAGTGAGAAGAACTTTGTTCCTGCGTACACATTCTCTGAGATGCCAGTTTATGTGATCAAATCACAAAAAACTATATAGAAAACATTTTAAAACATTTTTAAAATTTCAGTAAACCTCTCAAGTTTTAAAGGGACCAGTCTCCCAGAGGATTTTTACCCATATCACTTTATTACTTGGAGTTCTGTAACTTTCCCTGCATGAATATTGCTGTTATTTCTACTTAATAAATACAAAACACTGTCTCAAATATTATGCAAGGTGAGAGTTCGACAGTCGAGATGACTGATCAAGCTTCATACTCCTCAAGCCAATACTGACTTCCTGAGTTAGTGCCAGCACCAGATCCTACCTGGCACCAATGCTACAATTTAATTCTTTCTCATAATATTTCTTGTCTATTGAATCCCCAAATGCCTAATAGTAAGGTCATTAACCCAACACGTTTAAGAAGCTTTGCGATAGCTCACTTATTTCCCTCCCTTCCAGCTTCATCGCCATCCAGTGGCAGTTACGGAGCCTGAGGGTGCCCAGGCTTGGGTGCTGAGATGATCTGTGCCTGGGTGTGCACCTCCGGCCTCTGCATTATTAGCAGTGTGATACTGGGGGAGGTACTGGTACCAGTCAGAGTCCTGGAGGAAAATAGAGGGCACTCTAAATTGGCTCATTTGGGGGAAATTTTGTTATTTGCAAAGGTGTGTTCAATGTTTGAGGGGGAAAAAAAGACAACATAGGAGACTACTGTCTGTCAGGGCTGGTGACAACTGGAAGCTGTTACTATCCCTGTAAATGAAGGGAAAGGGGGGGGTGCGTTACCAGAATGGACAGAAAAGGGGGTTGTAAGGAGAGGGCCACTTGGCAGGCACTTTGGCCCAGGAAAATGGACATAGCTGCGGCAGCCCGGCAGGGAGGGGGCAGAAGCACTGGGACCTCGCCCACCCACAGCCGCTTCCACCTCTTGCAGGCGCCTCACGTTGAAGCAACAGAAGCAGAGGACAAGGGAGCCTGCTGAGCTCCTAGCGCACAGAGCAAGGCAGAGAAAGGGGGAGACTGGGCGTGGGCAGAAGGTGCAAAGTAGAGGTGCCAGGGGCACGCTTAGGTCTTCCCACAGGCTGGCTGGGGGTTAAAGCGATAGGGGGGCGAAGCATCTGGCGCAACGCTTTGGGCGCAGCAGGTGCTCAGCACAGTGCGTTCCCCTCATGCCGCTCCCACAGATGGCAACGCAAAGGCTCCCACTCATCATTGAAAACCAGGAACTTATTTCACTATTAGAAATTACCTACACGCGTGCTGGGTATAAATTACTTTATATTGCCAAAAGAGAATGCAATAAGTGCCACACGACGTAATATACTTCTTTAAAAAGGAAGAATTTTTTTTACTAAAAAAAGAAACGGTGCTTTGAATAAATAGCTTTGTTTCATAAATGATTATCCAAATATGTCATATTTGCGGTGCACAGAATTAAATTAACTCTTCATAGGCAGCCACACTGTCACAACGGCCAAGCCTCCCAGTGTGGCCTGGTGACCCGTCTTCGGCACCAGCTCTACCCCTGCTGACCAATCAGCTCCTCCCGCCTGGCAGCCCAGGGGCATTCAGGGAGCCGTGAGCAGTTCGTCGGCTGTAAATCAGCGACCAGGCTGTCAGTCATGAAGACATTCAAGTCTCCTGCACGTTTTACAAAACAAAGCTCTGCTATAGAAAACTGCAATTTACGAAGTTTTAGAGGCACTTTATAAATCACCCCTTGCCTATCTATCAGGACACGATGTATGCCAACAAATATTGCAATGTCACTGAACCAAACGAAGAGGAAGGGCACTTAAACAGGTGTCCTTATTTCCTAGAAATCACAGTAGAGGCCAAGTTTAGGAGGCAGGGTATCAATAGGCAAGGAGTAAGAGAAGGATAATTGCAGCTCAAGAACATTAAAAGCTATAATTCTTCTTTATCTCAATTTTAAAACATTTATGGCATAATATAGTGCTAGAATAATATTATACTTAATTATTTTACTTAACTGGGTGCAATGCCACTTTAACATGTGTTATAATCAGCAGGGAAAAATACTGTTTTGGAGGAAATATCCATCTTCTAAAAGGCTGGTAATTTGGGACTTATTTCCCTAATTAAAGAACTTCTATTAGCTCCAGTGAACTAAAATGATTTTTTCACAGGGAAATATCTGCAAATGCCTCAACGGATATAAATCAAAACTTGTAGTTAATAACTAAAGCAATTATCCAATAGCTAAACATATTTCAATCCTGAGCTGAAAATATCTGAATCACCTTTTAAAAACCAGCAAATCCTTAGTGTCTCAATCTCTACACATGTAGAGTGACAGAAAGCCTCATAGTAAATGTGTCAGCATCAAGATCCTTTTTGGACCCATTGAGAAGCCAGGGAGAAGATGGTTTCCTTGTACAATGCATGCTTCTGTCATGGTGGTTTTCAAAACACTGCAGATATGTAAAAACCAATATTTACCTTTCATTACTGGGAGCAACTGTGATTTTTTTCAT
Organism: Miniopterus natalensis; assembly: GCF_054644295.1. NCBI lineage: Eukaryota > Metazoa > Chordata > Mammalia > Chiroptera > Miniopteridae > Miniopterus > Miniopterus natalensis. The sequence continues at coordinate 13,148,701 of NC_142094.1, forward strand.
ATTTTCCTTTTTACAAATTTTTATGTCTTCATAATGTTTTAAAATTTTAAAATACTATACTTCTTACTAAGAAAAGGAGGCTTGAATCTTGGGACAACATCTACAAAGACCACACATTTAAATGGCATAAACATATGTTTCAGCACTTCTCCCAAACATTGGCACTCATTTTAGAACAAAGACTTACGGAGGTCCCTTGGGTATAAAACACAGTGTGTGACTAGCAGATGAAGTTTTTCAGCCTCAGAATGCAATACAATGTGTAAGACAACTTTATTTTTGCTCTCTCTCCCCTGCCCAAAAGAGCTAATTTCTATGGTGAGCTTGTAAGAGGGCCATCCCACTGATAATAGATCTTACAGATCGAGGAGAAGATTTGCCAGGGTTCTTCCCCCTTGAAAGTTTTCTGTGTGTGAGATCATGTTGCAAGACATGGAGGGTGTCACATCAGTTTGCCCAGGGAAGAATTAGTCAGGCAGACTAGAAAAATAGCGAGTTTTTAATCTTTTTTCAGATTGCGATTGTTTCATTCACTGGTCTGTCTGCGGCTTTGATGGGGTTGTTAATAGTTCCCTCAGGTCTTGCAGAGGGGCCCTGCAGCCTGCTGTGTCTTTGGTTTACCTGCTGAGAGCGGCTGAGCATCCACTCCGTGGAGCACAGGGGAAGCAGGAGCAATCATCTCTCCTCAACAGTGTTGCCATGTCTTAGCATGTGTTGCCCAGGGTCATACATGGTGTGAATGTACCCATTCCCACCATGGTTAGCTACCTGTACCTGTGGTGCCTGACAGACTGGCTTCCTCTGTCAGGAGAAGGGACCTCTGGGAATGACTGGGGGCCAGCAAAGCTTGACTCCATCATTTTCTCCAGTGCAGTCACAGGATGCCTTTCCGCCTTTGAGTACTGTGGGAAATCACATGCACAAAGTTGAGCCGGAGGGTAAGCGATGACAGGAAAGCCTACAATACTACAGATGGGTATTGAAAAGTTATGGAATTTACCAGTAACATTCCACTGACCTCCCAGTCAGGCGGGTGATAGAGATCATTTGCATCCCATTTCTCACACACTGAGTGTGCCCTCCCCATCTTAGCCCCAAACTCTGGGATTAGATAAGGTTTATTCAAAGAGTCCTTCAATTTTGAATCCTTTGTCTTTTCATTCAGTCCACACTCAGGGCACAGCCCAAAAAACGCAAGTATGCTTTATTCAATGTACATTTAAAAAAATTAATTAGTAACTGACTACTCATAATAGGAATTCAATAAGTGCTGACTGAAGGAAACTCAGAATATTCTCAAAACTGTGGAGGACATTGATTCAGTGTATCTGTCCACCACTCTCCTTGTTTCCCTCTTTCAATCTGTTACCGGTTACTTACTGTGTCTAAAAAGAGAAATTTGTGAGCATTTCACTCTTTATAGTTATTAACTCTTGGTTACACCTTTGACTATAATACCTCATAAGCCACAAGAGCCTAAATAGAACCTACAGAAATGACACATTAAGAAAAATTTTGCCTCAATGTATCACATGGCATCTCACCCAGGCAGTTGCAAAGTCAATACTCTCAGGATACTGGCCTTTGAACAAGCACCAATGACAGAAGGTTTCTCTCCTAGAAATCAGATAAAAACTCTCCTGATCCTGGCCAATGTGGCTCAGCAGTTGAGCACTGGCCTATGAACCAGGAGGTCATGGTTTGATTTCCAGTCAGGACACATACTCGGGTTTCCGGCACGTTCCCCAGTCGGGGGGGTGCAGGAGGCAGCCGATCAATGACTCTCTCATCATTGATGTTTCTCTCTCTCTCTCCCTCTCCCTTTCTCTCTCTGAAACCAATAAAAACATATTTAAGAAAACAAAAGTAAAACTCTCCTGAGAAATGACATTTTTAGAATACTAACCAAAGTACAGATTTTGAAATTTAGATATTCATATTCAATGAATGAACAAGAATTACAGAAAAATACAGATATGCAATATGCAAATGAGAAGGTGTACACACTCAATGTAAAGAAATGAAAATAAGAATAGAGAAAAATGAATTTTAAGAATATAGAGACAAAAATTTGGGAAAAGTAGAAATGGTGCTAATTTGTTGGAGGTAAATATTGACAACGTGTTTGAAAATTTTAAATATACATACTCTTTGATTCAGAAGACTACATCTAAAAATCTCCATCATTAATATAATTATCAAAGTTCAAAATGATATAATCACCAGAATATGTCAGCAGTACAATTTTATTTATTTATTATTTATTTATTTATTTATTTATTTATTTACTTATTTATTTATTTATTTTAATATATCTTTATTGATTTCAGAGAGAGGAAGGGAGAGGGGGAGAGAGAGAAACATCAATGATGAGAGTCATTGATCGGCTGCCTCCTGCACGCCCCCGACCGGGGATCGAGCCCACAACCCGGGCATGTGCTCTGACCGGGAATCAAACCCCGATCGCCTGGATCCTAGGTTGACGCTCAACCGCTAAGCCACGCCCGGCCTGGCAGCAGTACAATTTTTAATAACAAACAGAAAAACAAGCATAAAAGAAACAATTGGAGACAATAAAAATTTCCACAAAGGGTTACTACACTGCCATTCAAAAGCATAACATCAAGGTACAAAAAAGTGTGCATAATATGAACCATTTGTGTAAATAAAGACAATGCAGAAAACAGGTATACATATATTATAAGTATGTATGTGTGTATATACATATACATTTAGCTTTGTGGATACATATACAGAGTGTCCTGAAAAATGTATACGCACTTTGAATAATTATTAATTCCAATGGGTTCAATCTGAAAAGAAAGAAACATCAATTGAGTTATCAGCTGTTAAGTGTGTATACACTTTTTTGGGACACCCTGTATATAGATTTTGTATGTACATATACATATATTTTGTGTCTGTATGTGTTCCCCATGCAACCACACAGAATGCAGATTTTAAAAAAAGTAAAATAAACTATTAACTAATTGTTATCCTGGAGGAAAAGTGTATCAGTGGGTGTGGGTTATGAAGAGTAGGGAAAATGCTTTTCCTTAAAGTACTTCCACATAGCAGCAGTGATGACCGTGTCTTTAACTTAAATCTGAATTCTACAAAATCGATTTACAGAAGCTAATCAGGCTTTTCGAAAAATGGAATCAATTTTTTCAGAAAGAAGATATGAAGATAATTTGGAAAAGGTAGTTGTCTCCAATAACCCCAAATTACAAACATCCAAAAAACGACAGGAATACCTTCACGTGTGCTTCTTTATCAACTAATTCAAGTTGTCTGTTGCAAGCCACCCATGGAAAAAGTGAACTGAATGGACATGTTACTAAAATGTAACGAATACCCTGAATTTCCATCCGATGTCCAGGTTCTAGAAAAAGTCCACTAAGGTTTTGCTTGTTTGTTTGTTTTTTTCTTAACTTCAAATGACTAGATTTAGAAGACAAACTCGAATGCCTGGCAGGGAGGTGGTGAGCCTCTGCTCTGCTCCTGCAGAGGGCTCTCAGGGGCAACAACCGCCAAGAGCTTCGGGAGCAGCCAGATTTTCTAAGGAAATCACCAAATCATTCACAGTCAGCAAGCCATTTATTTAACAAACAAACAAACACACCAATGTGTCAAAAAGCCTAATTCAGCTTTAGGCCCATGAGTTCAGAGCTTCTGCTCCGAATAAGACTTTCGATCCTGAGAGCTTGAGGGCCTTGTTCAAAATGCTGGATGAACGTTTCTAACAGAATCAACCTCTTGCTGGATCTGATTATTCGTAAGGTTTATATTAGATATTGTGCTCAAAATGTTTTCTTTCAAAAGCTTGGGATTGTTGTTATATTATGCAGCTGCTTTCAATTGTACTATTTTGATCCATTAACAAAAATTTGTTTCTATAATTTATTTTTTGAATGTTGTCCCTTTTCCTCACAGCCTTTAAAAGAATTATTTTCATGTCAGTGGCTGCATTTAACCTGAGATTCAAGTTTAAATTGCTTTTATCCCTGCCTGGAATTAGTTGAAACATGTGGGAGCACTAAAAACACCCTCATACTCTGGCAACCCTTCAAACTAATATTCTATACATGTTGGTTCAAATGAACTTAAAGATAGTTTCCAGTTCTCAGCTCTCACAAATAAAGGCTCGGAAATTGTCATTCCTGTCCTTACAATAAGAAAAAGATTGAACGAACAGAAAATCAGTGACTATTCTTATATCCATCAGATATTTGAGGTTAAGGAAATAACACTACTCTAAAATTTGGACAGATGAATGCATACAGAGAATCACAGTCAAGATGAGCTCACCTGTAGCAGAATCTACCAGGTCCATAAGTTGGTTGGAATACATAGTCGTCATTTTAATAAGTTGTTGGACTCTGTGAGTGAGCTACAGTGATAGTAAAAATCATCTGAGGGCTGCAGTCTTAGGAAGGGTTCCTACACTTTCATGGGTTTTACCTCCAGACCCACAACAGATTCTCACAAAAAACAATTTAAAAAATCATCTCATGTCTCTGACAAGGGAAGGGGGAAAGTAACCACCATGAAGTGCATGCAGAATGTTCTTCATTACCATTGCCTACTTTACAGTGAAAAGAGATTTTACCAGCGCCTTATCTTACATGGGAAAGGAGCATTTCCCTGGTTAAAAGGTGAACAGTGAGGAAACTCTTGTGAAGGTCATAGCCCAGGAATATAGACTCACTGACAGAGTGAAATATAACCATAAAGTCATAGGCGATTCCCCTCCACCACTCCCTAGCACCGCAGAAACAGGGCTCCACTATAACAATAGATGACAGCTCTATTTAAGAAGGAGTTCTTAGGGAAACCTAAAGACACACAAATAGATAGCAGAAACAAAACAAAACAAAACAATACCAGAAGGTGTTAAAGCCCTTGGCATCTACAGTTACAGCAAACATTAAACCCAGCCATAAGCCATATTAACATAGAATGGCACAGTAATGGTTTATGTACCTCACTGTCTATTACCTAATAATATATCATGTCTACTTTTTAAGAAAAAAATTATAAGGCATACCAAAAGACAAGAAAAATGAAGTCTGAAGAGACAAGATACTTACCAGAACCTGCCACAGACACCACAGATATGTTGGGGTGATCAGGCAGTTAAATTAAACAAACATGATCAATATGCTAAGGCTCTAAAGGCCAAAGTGGACAGCACGCAAGAACAGATGGGCACTTTAAGTAGAGGAAAGAAAACTCTAAGAAATATTTAAAGTAAATGCTAGAAATCAAAAACACTGTAACATAAATGATGAATGTACGTGATAGGCCCATCATTTGACTGAACACAACCAAAGAAAGAAGCAGTGACCTTGAATATAAGTCAGTAGAAACTTCCTGAAATGAAATACAGAGCAAAAACTAAATGCAAAAATAAAAGGAAAAAAAGAACAACAGAATATAATATTTAAGAACTGTGGACAATTTCAAATGGTATAACATATCCATAATTGGAATACCTGAAGGAGAAATAAAAACAAATGGAACAGGAAAAGTGTTTGAAGTAATAATGACTATAACTTTCTGAAATTATTAACAGGTACAGAAAGCTCACAGATCATCAAACACTGTGAAGGATAAACATCAAAAAATCCACACCACAGAATATCATATTCAAACTATACTAAAACAAAGCAAAACAAAACACAAAAATAAAATAAAATGCTAGGGGGGAGTAAAAAAAATATATAAACCTTGTCTGTAGAAGAAAAAGATTAAGAAATACAGTGAACTTCTAATAAGTCATACAAACAAGAAGAGAGAAGAGTGCAGTAAAGTGTTAAAAGAACAAAAGATACCAACCTAAAAAAATATCTCTAATGAAACTATCCTTTAAAAATAAAGGAGAAATAAAGACTTTTGCAAACAAAAACTAAGGAAATTCATCACCAGCAGGCTTGTCCTGCAAAAAAAATTTAAGAGAAGTTCCTTGGGAGAAACAAAATGATATAGGTCAGAAACTCAGATTTACATAAAGAAAATGTCAGAGAAGTAATAAATAAAGGTAAATTAAAATATTTAATTTTTCTTATTATTAACAGACTGAATAATAAAACATTCATTCAAAGTAATAATAAGTTGTGGATATAATGCCTATGCAAATTAATGACTTTATAATGAACACGAGAGTGGAACTGGGAATGCTCTGTTATAAAATACCTGCACTGCAATGAAGTGGTCAAGGGTTACTAAAAGTGGAGTTAGATTAGTTGTGAATGTGTATTTGCAAACTCTTCGGTGACGACTAAAAAATTCTAAAAAGAGGTAACTTTGATGTGCTGGGAGAGGAGACAAAATGCAATCATATCCAATAGCTAAAACCAGGAAAGGAAGAAATAAAAGAGATCAAGAGAAACAAAGGTCAAGTACAAATAATTATGAATTACAATGATAAATATGGCAGATATTAACTGAACTACACCAATAGTCGCTTTAAGTATGAATGGTCTATGCGCATCAATTAAACATATTTTCCATATAGATGAAAAAAACAAAATCCAACCATATGTTGTCACAAAAAAACCCACTTTACATAGAAAGACAAAGACAGGATGACAGTAACAGAGCAGAAAAAGTGATATCATCCTATTAGAAAGCTGAAGTAGGTATATTAATTTCAGATTAAGCAGACTCTAGGACAAGGGAAAAAATGTATTAAAGATGAAGAGAGATAAAAGTATCATTTACCTAATGGCAAAGGAACCAGTTCCTCAAGGAGATAAAACAGTTCTTAATAGTTATGTGCCTAACAGAGCATCAAAATACATCAGGCAATAACTGATACAACCGCAAGTAAATATAGACATAGCCACTGTTGTACTTGGAGAGCTCAACACCCATCTGTGAGTAACTGACAGATTCAACAGGCAGAAAATCATTAATGATATAATTCATTTGAACATTATGTTCAATCAACTAGATTAAATTGCTGTTCTTAAAATACTCCTTCCGAAACAGCAGAGGACACATTCTTCTCAGACGCATTGGGAACGTTCATTAAGTTAAAATATATCCTTGGTCACAAAACACACCTTAAGAAGTTTAAAAAATAGAAAACGTATAAATATATTCTCATACTACACTGAAATTAAACTAGAAATCAATAACAAAAAAGTAGTTGGAAAATTCAAACCTATTTGGAGGTTAAACAACATACATGTAAATAACAGAAAGATCAAAGAAAAAGTCTCAAGATAAATTTTAAAACATTTTTAACTAAATGAAAATGAAAATACAACTTATCAAAATTTGTGGGAGGTAATGAAAGCACTGATTAGAGATAAGTTTAAAACATTAAATTCTTGTATTTGAAATAAAGAAATATCTAAATTTTAGAAATATCTAAAATCAATCATTTCAATTTCCACCTTAGGGAACTAGCAAAAAAAGAGTGATTTAAACCTAAACCAAACAGAAGAGGAGAAATAATAAACTTTTGAGAAAAAATTAATAAAGTTGAAAACAGAAAATAAGCAAAAGCAACACTGATTCTTTAAGATCATCAATAATATTGATAAATCCCTAGTAAGACTGACCCAGAAAGAAAAAGAAAGATTAGCAATATTAGAAAGAGGGGCTATCATTACTTCTCTTGTGGACATAAAAAAGTTCAAAGGGGAACATATGAATAACTCTATGCCCTCAAACCTGATAAATTAGTTGAAATGGACCAATTTCTTGAAAGACACAAATGATCACAATTCATTCAAAGAATAATAGTAAACTTAATAGTCCTTTATGTATTAAATAAATGTATCTATTAACAAAATAAGTATTATTAAGGAGTTCTGGAGATCCCAGGAAGGAATGCAAATTCTTACAAGAGAAACTAACAGTATTAAAATATATGAAAGACTCCTGGCCGGCCTTGGCTCAGCGGTGGGCCAAGGAGATGATCCAGGAGATCGGGGTTTGATTCTTGGTCAGGGCACATGCCTGAGTTGTGAGCACGATCCCCAGAGGGCAGCATGCAGGAGGCAGCCGATCAATGACTCGTCACTGATGTTTCTCTCTCTATTCTTCTCCCTTCCTCTCTCTGAAATCAATAAAATATATTTAAAATAAAATCAAAGGTATGAAAGAACATCAGTGGGAGGTGGGACTCAGGGGACTGCTGTCCTGGGTAATTCTGAAAATGAGTGGAATCATGAGTGGAATCTATAAGACTAGCTGCAAAAGTAATACATATAAGGCTGTATTTGATCTGTCTGCTAAGAGAACCTCGACACAAAGACATGGTCAAAGAAACAAAACAAAACAAATTTAAAAACCCTACATTGACCAGTTGTATCACAATAACACAGGGGCCAACTGAAAAGTCTATCAACGGCCAAAGCTGAAAAAATGTCATCAGACATTTGTAAATAAATAAAGTAGCATTTAACTATTGGATTATAACTCAAAGTGTAAAATAGCTATCCGTGAGTTCATACTCTTAAATAAATGATGGAATAAATAAATAAATTAGGAAGACGAGACAATCTCCTTGCAGTCGAATTCTGAATAACTTAGGTACATACTCCGCCCTCCCAAAGGGGGAGCACAAGGCCCCACTCATTAAATGCGGGCTACGCACAGTCACTTCCTCCCAAAGGGAACTCTATAGAAAGGAAGAGAGGAAAGGGCATGTCACAGTGGAGACACCTGACAAGTACTACCTCAGAGAGAGGGCAAAGGTAGTCATCAATGATGATAAATCATATCTAGAGGGTGCACTTTTGATATGTGATAAAAGTGGTACTTGACTTCTACTGTCTTTCTCCTCAAACCCCACAGCCTCATTCTAGTCATGAGAAAAATGTCAAACTACTTCCAACAGAGGACCATTCCAACAAAATAGTTGACTGGTGCTCCTAAAAACTGTCAAGGTCATAAAAACACCAAAAATCAGACAAAAGGTGACAGCCGAGAGGAGCCTAAGGAGACATGACAACTAAGTGTATGTGGTGTCCTGGATGGGCCCCTGAGACAGAAGCAGCAATAGGTAAAAACCAAGGGCATGTGAGTAAACCGCGGATTCGAATGAATAACTACGCATCCATGTGGGTTCGTTAATTGCACATTAATGTACAATCCTAATAACAGGAGAAACTGAGTACAGCATATAGGGGAACTTTTCTGTTATCTTTACAAGCTTTCTGTAAATCTAAAACTGACCTAAACAATAAAGTCTACTTAAAAAATAAAACAATAAAGTATTTTTTTTAAAAGCAAAAGATACACACAAAAAAAGGAAAAAAAAGAATTTAGACACTGAAGGCTGAATTTAGCCTCCCATTGTTTTCCTGACTAGCTCGGTTATAGGCCCTCAAGGTGTATAACCCACTCAATGAAAACACGTTATGCTCTATGCTAAAAGCATTTATTACGCACGGTCCCTTCCACAATGTACGCAGCCCCATCCCTGGGCAGAGCTCGGCGTTACCCGTCAGATACTGTCTCCAGGGACGCTGAAGGCGCGGCCGGCTGGCTGTCCTGCCCGTCCGGGAACATTTCCGTACAGCGTTACCAAGTACAGCAGTTGCCTTCATGTTCTTCGCCTGGTCTTGACTTTCCGTGTAAACCTGTTTCGTTAAAGCCTCATTTGATATAAGGTCACTTCAATGGTAAGTGAGGAGGTGCCAGAGTCCACTCAGGGCCGGTTCAGCAAGAGCTGAAGGATTTCCTTCTAAACACCCCCATGGGCCCTGGTCAGTACTGTTACTTCACGGGCCGCACTCTTCCCTGTTGGCTTCGCTGACAGCCTGCCTTGTGGGGGTGCCCTGGGTGCCGAGGACAGTCGCTGCTGTTTTCACCATCACCCGCCTCCCTCCTAACACACCGCTGGTGGTGGCCTGGAATCAGTAGACCAGGCAGACGAAGCAGGCACAGGTTGGAAACAGGCAACTATGTAGTTTTGAGCTCCGCAGCTTGCACGCGGCAGGAGTCAGAGGTTGAAGAAAGCGATGTCTGTTGGAAGGCAGTGTTGGCAGAGCTGATAATCCCCTGGGCTGGAACCCCAGGCAATAAAGGCAGGAGCGGGGAGGGAATTTTTAAACAGTTTTACATGTCTGGCTTTCTGCTAACGACAATAGTGCTGGGGGAAATGGAAGACTGCAGGAAAAGAGGAAGGCCGAATGTGAGATGGACTGACTCCTTAAAAGGAGCCGTAGGCATGAGTCCAGAGGAGCTGAGCAGGGCACTGTGGACATCCCTCATTCATAAAATTGCCAAGAGTCACAACTGACTGAAAGGCACATAACATAGGCACACTGAATGCTCCCAGTTTTTCTGCCTCTGTGTCAAAAGAGATGCTCAACTTCACTAGCTATTAGGAAAATGCAAATCAAAACTACAATGAGATACCGCCTCACACCCATTTGAGTTTCTATTATCAAGAAGACAAGTAATAACAAGTGTTGGAGAGGCTGTGGAGAAAAGGGACCCTCATTCACTGCTGGTGGGAATGTGAACTGGGACAGCCACTGTGGGACACAGTATGGAGTCTCCTCAAAAATTTAACAAATTTACCATACGACCCAGCAAGCCTGTGTTCATTGCAGCACTTCTCACAGTGACCAAGACATGGAAACAACTGGCATGTCCTTCAGTGGATGACTGGATAAAGAAGATGTGGTGCATGTATACAATGGAATACTACTCAGCCGTAAGAAAAGATAAAATACAGCCATTTGTGGTAACATGGATGGATCTTGAGAATATCATGCTAAGTGAAACAAGTCAGGCAGAAAAAGTTAAGAACTATATGATTTCACTCATGTGTGGGATATAAAAATGAAAGCAGCAAATGAACAAACAAGAAAAACAAACAAACAAAAACTTGTAGACACAAACAGCACGGTGGTTACCAGAGAGAAGGTGGGGGGGGTAAAGGGGGTCAGATATATGGTGGCGGAAGAACTGACTCTGGATGGTGGGCACACAATGCAGTATACAGATGATGTATCATAGAATTGTACACTCAAACCTGTATAATCTTACTAACCAATAGCACTCTAATAAATTTAATTAAAAAATAACAATTCACATCGTATGGATAAACAGTATGTATATTTGTGCTTTAGATTATAGTATTTACTTACCAACTCTTTAAAAAGTGGCGTTTGGAACCACTCATTGCAAACATCTGAATGCAATTTAATTTTTCACAATGGATTCTCTAGCAAATCAGTGAGCTTTCATGCTACAGGTAAACCAATATAATTCTGCATTTTTAATGGTGAGTTTGAAATGGAACAGAAAAATGTGTCTTTTATCTTATAATTGTGTTAAAACAAGTGTTGTACCTTTTCATAATCGAAAAAAGATTTTTTCTTACCACACAAAAAAAAGTTCTTTAATTCGAGTCTGACTTATTAGCCGAGAGGATGGTGAAACTGAGTGGCTATGTTAGACTATGATTTCATCCAGATCTATAATGCAAGTAATCAAAACAACTTGACCACTGTTGCTATTTTGAGAACTTTGGCATCATGTATCAGAGCAGAAAGAGCTATAATGATTGCAGTCAAACTTTAACACATTTCCCCTGAAGCAAAATAACACAGCTGGACACCCTTTCCAGACGCAAGACAGAGCAAGCACTCCTCTCCACTCACCCTTTACCACCCATCCATCACCCCACCTCAACAAAGTGTCCATTCAGCCAGGGGACTGAGCATGTTATTTATTCCCTCTTCTCAGAGAGTCCTTTGCTGTTCCTGTTGTCAGGTTAGCCCCCAGACCTGCCTTCCATGAGCTCTAATAGTGTTTTCACTGTAGGCTGTAGGCCTTGGCACATTTATTGTGGTATTGTTTAACTAATTTCTGTGACCTGCAGTAATCAGTAAGTTTCTTGAAAGTAGGGGCATTGTCATTTTTTGTCACCATTATATCCTGGTCTTTAACACAGTGCTTACTAGGTAGTTGTTATATATAAATCACCTCACTTTTGAAGACTTATTTTTCTGATCTCTGAACCAGGCTGAGAAGTTCTCTCCCTTGACTGGTCTGGAGGTTATCATTCTAGCCTCAGCTCTCTCTCACACAGACAACACAAGTAAATGAGGTCAGGGAATCTCTTTGAATCACAAATATTTCATTTGTAAATGATGCTGAAGGACTAGACGCTTCTGAGGCACTGCCAGGTCCAGCTCTGCAGCCTCTGGGTCACATGTTTCCAGGCTGTCCTGTGGCTTCTCTGCACTAGGCGCTCCACATTTTGTTAAATGACTGTAAAGTGAAGCCCTTCCCCATGAATATTTAAAGAACTTAAGGGAATCGCAGACACAGACAACTCCTTCGTTAAACACTGCAGCTTGCCAAGAATTTCAAGTAGTTAACCTGGGCTTCAAGATAAAATATGGTGAGAGAGTAGGAAGTTTGCCCGCCCGAGGATTGTAGTGGACCTGGATAACACGGCACCCTCATGTAGTAGAAGTAAATGCTCGCGCTGGGAAGGGTGGTGGTAGATCTTCTCTGCTAGGCTTTCAGAATTTCCCTGTGGGCACATTTTGCAGCTTGGGCTTGGACTTTGGACTTGCTCACCACTCTGTTGGGGGTGGCTATCCTGTGCATTGGAGGGGATTTATCACCACCTCTGCCCTCTGCTCATTGATGCCTGTAGCACTTCCCTCCCAAGTGGTAATACCCAGAGTGTTTCCAGATTTTGCCAAATGTTCCCGGGGCGACATTGCCCCCTGTTGGATACCCCTGAGTTACAAGAATTTGGGCTTGCCTCTCAGCTACTCACTAGCTGTCTGACAGAAGTTAACTTAAGCTCGGAGCTTCATTTTCCTTCTACACAGATTGGGTGGAAATAAGTAATTTTTGTTAGGACTAAATGAGACAATGTAACTATATTATTTAGCATAATTCTATGTATGTAACCAATGCATGCCATTTGCTATTACTATTATCACTGTTTTATCATTTTTTGTTGTTATCATTGACATTGGTATTTCCTCATAGCTCTTTTTATTAATTATTTTTATTGTTGACACTATTACCTATGTCCTCATTTCCCCCACCCCCCTTCTCCCACTTCCACCTAACCCCCACCCCCCTCTCCCTCTGGCTATCACCACATTGTTTTCTATGCTTACATGTTATGTGTTACATATATATATATATATATATATATATATATATATATATATATATATATATATATTTTGGTTAACCCCTTCACCTTCTTTCCTCCAGTCTCCTCATAACCCCTGCCTCTGACAGCTGTCAGTCTTTCCCATGTATCCGTGCTTCTGACTGTATTTTGTTCCTCAGTTTATTTTGCTCAGTTGATTCCACATATAAGTGAGATCATATGACATTTGTCTTTCTCTGAATGGCTTATGTTACTTAACATAATACTCTCCTCGTGCCTCCATGCTGTCTCAGAGGGTACGAGATCCTTCTTCTTTACAGCTGCGTAGTATTCCATGGTGTGAATGTCCCACAGTTTTTTATCCACTCATCTACTGATGGGCACTTGGGCTGTTTCCAGATCTTAGCTACTGTAAATAGTGCTGCTATGAACATAGGGGTGCATATGTTCTCTCTGATTGGTGTTTTGGGTTTCTTAGGATATATTCCTAGAAGTGGAATCATTGGATCAAAGGGCAGTTCCATTTTTAATTCTTTGAGGAAACTCCGTATTATTTTCCACAGTGGCCGCACCAGTATGCTTTCCCACCAAAAGTGCGCAACGATTTCCTTTTCTCCACCTTCTCTCCAGCACTTACTGTTTCTTGATTTATTGATGATACCCATTCTGTCAGGTGTGAGGTGATATCTCATTCTGGTTTTAATTTGCATCTCTCTGATGATTAGTGACATTGAGTATTTTTTCATATGTCTCTTGGCCATCTGTTTGTCTTCTTTGAAAAAGTGCCTATTCAGGTCCTTTGCCCATTCTTTTAATAGGATTATTTGTCTTCCCAGTGTTGAATTGCATGAGTTCTTTATATGCTTTGGAAATTAACCCCTTATCAGATGTATCATTGGCAAATATGTTCTCCCATACAGTGGATTGCCTTCTCATGTTGTTGATGGTTTCTTTTGCTGTACAAAAGCTTTTTAGTTTTATTTAATCTCACTTGCTTATTTTTTTCCTTTTTTTCCCTTGCCCACGGAATTATATCAACAAAAATATTGCTACAAAAGATGTCTGAGATTTTATTGCCTATGTTTTCTTCTAGGATATTTATTTTTGCTACTTACATTTAAGTCTTTTGTCCATTTTGAGTTTATTCTTGTGTATGGTGTAAGTTAGTGGTCTAGTTTCATTTTTTTAAAAATGGACCTGTCCACTTTTCCCACCACCATTTATTGAACAGATTGCCTTTATTGCATGCTCTTGCCTCCTTTGTCAGATATTAATTGACCATAAAGGCGTGGGTTTATTCCTGGGCTCCCTCTTCTGCTCCATGGAATTATATGTCTGTTTTTATGCCAGTACTAGTCTGTTTTAATTACAAAGGATTTGTAGTATAGCTTGGTATGAGGTATTGTGATACCTCCAACTTTATTCTTCTTTCTTAAGATTGCTGAGGCTATTTGGGATCTTTTTTGGTTCCATGTAGATTTTTGGAATTTTTTCTAGATCTGTGAAATATGTCATTGGCATTCTAACAGGAAGTGCATTGAATCTATAGATTGCTTTGGGGAGTATGGGCATTTTAATGATGTTAATTCTTCCAATCCATGAACATGGTGTATGCTTCCACTTATTTGTATCACCCTCTATTTCTTTATTCAATGTCCTATAGTTTTCCAAGTACAGGTCTTAATTTATTCCTAGGTACATTATTTTTTTTTGTTCTAATAGTAAATGTGATTGTTTTCTTAATTTCTCTTTCTGATTGCTTATTATTAGTGTATAAAAATGCCACTGATTTCTGAATATTAATTTTGTATCGTGCTATTTTGCTGAATTCATTTAGTAGATCTAGTAGTTTTTTTGGTGGAGTCTTTAGGGTTTTCTATGTACAATATTATGTCATCTATGAATAATGACAGTTTTACTTCCTCCTTTCCAATACGGATGCCTTTTATTTCTTCTTCTTGTCTGACTGTTGTGTCTAGGACTTTTAGTACTATGTTGAATACAAATAGTGAAAGAGGACATCCCTGTCTTGCTCCTGATCTTAAGTGAAATGGTTTTAGTTTTTGCCCACTGAGTATGATGCTGGCTATATGTTTTTCATGTATGGCCTTTATTATGTTGAGGTATGATCCCTCTATTTCCACTTTACTGAGAGTTTTTATCATAAATGGGTATTGGAGTTTATCAAATGCTTTTTCTGCATTTATTGATATGATCATATGATTTTTATCTTTCATTTTGTTTATGTGATGTATCACATTTATTTATTTGAGAATATTGTACCAACTGTGCATCCCTGGTATATCCCAGTTGTTCATGGTATATGTTCTTTTAATATATTGCTCTATCCAGTTTGCTAATATTTTGTTGAGGATCTTAGCATCTATGTTCATCAGGGATATTGGCTTATAATTTTCTTTCCATGTAGTGTCTTTATCTGGTTTTGGAATTAGGATAATGCTGGCCTCATAAAAAGAAGTCTTCCCGCATCTTGTACTTTTTGGAATCGTTCAAGAAGGGTAGATATTATTTTTTCATTGAATTTTTGGTAAAATTAACCTGTGAAACCATCCAGTTCAGAATTTTTGTTTGCTGGGAGTTTTTAGGCTAATGTTTCAATTTCATTAGTTGTAATCAGTCTATTCAGGTTTTCTGAATCTTCCTGATTCAGTTTTGGAAGATTACATGTTTCCAGGAATTTATCCAATTCACCCAGTTTTTCCAATTTGTTGGCATATAGTTGTTCATAGTATTTTATTACAATCCTTTGTTTTTCTGTGCTGTCAGTTGTTACTTTTCCTCTATCACTTCTGATTTTTAAAATGTTGGTCCTCTCTTTTTTTCTTGATGAGATTGATTAAAAATTTGTCAATCTTGTTTATCTTTTCAAAGAACCAGCTCTTGGTTTTATTGATCCTTTGTATTGTTTTTTAGTCTCTATGTCATTTATTTCTGTTCTGATCATTATTACTTATTTCTGTTTACTCTGAGCTTTGTTTTTTGTTCTTTTTCTAGGTCTTTTAGGTGTAGGGTTAGATTGTTTACTTGATTTTTCTTGCTTCTTGAGGTAGGCCTGTAATGCTATGACTTCCCTCTCAGGACTGTTTCATTGTGTCCCATTGTTGTGTGTTCATTTTCATTTGTTTCCAGGTAATTCTTTATTTCTTCATTGATCTCCTTGTTAACACATTTATTGTTTAATAACATGCTATTTAGCCTCCATGTGTTTGAATGTTTTTCAGGTTTTTTACTGTAGTTGGTTTCTTGTTTCATACCATTGTGATCTGAGAAGATGCTTGATATGATTTCAATCTTCTTGACTTTGTTAAGACTTACTTTATGTCCTATTAAGTATGTTTGAAGATGTTCCATGTGCACTTAAGAAGAATGTATATTCTTCTGCGTTGAAATTAAATGTTCTGTAAATATCAACTAAATCCATCCAATCCAGTTTGTCGTTGAAGGTCACTGTTGCCTTGTTGATTTTTCCTCTGGCAGATCTATCCATTAATGTCAGTGGAGTGTTAAAATCCCCTACAATGACTGTATTGCTGTCACTGTCCCCCTTAATATCCACTAATATTTTCTTTTATATTTATGTGCTTTTCTATTGGGTGCATATATGTTTACAAGGGTTATATGCTCTTGTTGGATTGGTCCCTTTAGTATTATGTAGTGACTATCTTTGTCTCTTTTATAGTCTTTGTATTGGAGTCAATTTTGCCAGATATAAGTATTGCTACTCCAGCTTTTTTGTTTGTTTCCATTTGCATGGAATATATTTTTCCATCCCTTCACTTTCAGTCTGTGTGTATCTTTTGTTTTGAGGTGGGTTTCTTGTACACAGCATATATATGGCTCATATTTTCTTATCTAATCAGCAACCCTATGTATTTTGATTGGGGTACTTAATCCATTTACATTTAAAGTTATTATTGGTAGGAACTTTTTATCACCATTATTTTCTTTATACTTATGTTCTTATTCTCTCTATTTCTTTTTCTTCTTCTTAAAGCAGGCTCTTTAACATTTCTTGCAATACTGGTTTCGTGGTGATGGATTTCTTTCTTTCTTTCTTTCTTTATTTGTCTAGAAGTCTTTTTATTCTGCCTTCAATTTTAAATTATAGCCTTGCTGGATAGAGTAGTCTTGGTTGCAGGTCCTTGCTTTTCATCATTTTGAATATTTCATGCCACTTGCTTCTGGCCTGAAGTGTTTCTGTTGAGAAATCAGCTGACAGCCTTCTGGGAACTCTATTGTAGGTAACTATCTCTATTTGCTGCCTTTAAGATTCTCTCTTCTCCTTTACCCTTTACCATTTTAATCATGATGTGTCTTATTGTGGGTATCTTAGGGTTCATCTGGGTTGAGACTCTCTGTACTTCCTAAACTTGTGTGACTTTTTCCTTCACCAGGTTAGGGGTTTTCAGCCATAATTTCTTCAAACAAGATCTCTATTCCTTGCTCACTCTCTTCTCCTTCTGGTTTCCTTATATGCGGGTGTTACACTTGATGTTGACCCAGAAGTTCTTTGAATTTCCTCATTTTTAAAAAAATTCTCTTTTCTTTTTCATGCTCTGCTTGGGTGCTTATTGCTATCTTGTCCTCTAAATCACTGATTCAGTCATCTGTTTTATCTTGCCTGTTTTATCGATTCCTTCTAGCATATTCTTCATTCTTCATTTCTTACTGGTTCTTTTTTTATAGATTCTATGTCATTTTTAATGCTTACTATCTCTTCGTTTAAGTTCTCACTGAGATCATCCATTCTTCACCTAAGGTCCTTAAGCATCCTTATAACCATTACTTTATACTCTACATCTGGTATTTTGGTTGCTTCCACTTTATTTAATTTTTTATTCTAGGAATTTCCCTTGTTATTTCTTTTTGGACATATTTCTTTGTCTCTCCACCAAACTTGTTATGATGGCTTTGTGATAAAAGTGTCTTACTGGACTCACTGGTGCAATCTTCCAGATCACCTTAGCTCTGTGCTTAGGAATGTTTCTTATGGGTTATCTGAATCCTCCTATTATAGTTGAGTTTTGAATATTGTTGGTCTTTTCATGGGTGGAATTAACTCTTCAGGTTGGCTAACTGTAATTGTAAACCTTGATCACCATGCATGAGATGCTGTGCAGGGGTTGCCACCAAGGCAGATTTGTTCCCAGCAGGGTCTGGTGCCTACCAGAATCATCCTTTGGGTGTGCCACTGTGTGGCTAGTTGGGTTGAACTCCGGTGTGGGCTGAAGCCCACCACTGGTCCTGTTGGTTCTGGGTTCACTTGCATGTGGTTCAGGTACAGGTTGACATAAGATATCATGTATAACCAGCCCTGGGCTGCCTGTCTGAAGCTACCATGCTCTTCACTGTTTGTGGCTGTGTCTACTGGACATAGGTATTCATAGGAGGGGTCAATTTGTGTATAAGGGTTGGTTTCCTCCAGCTTAGAGCTGGGAGTTGGACTGTAAAAGGACCAAGGCTCCCTGAGGTCCAACTCCACCTGTCAGCTACTCCACCTCCCCCAGATGTTGCCTGGTCTTCTTCCAGACACTTCTGAAGGAAGACTATAGGGGACCCAGGCTGGCCACAAATCACAGCCCCTTCTACAGGTTGTGAGTTTGGTAGGGCAGAGCAACCAGGGTTGGGAAGGCAGAGCTAATGGGTCCTCTCATTGGGGATCATGCAGTCAGGCACTCAATGATGGGAAAGTGGCCTGTGCTCCAGAGCCAAACCACTCACTTCTGTCAGAGTCTCCAACTCTAGTTCCCCCTGGAGAGGCCTGCTATAGGTGCAGTTTGAATGTAGACTGCTATCCCTTCTGCCACCCTGGGCTTAGGGGGACAGATCAAAAGAATCTCCTATTTGGGGTGATGCTGGCCCAACCTTCAAGAGGGGGCTAAGTACTTTATCCTGGTCCCACACAATAGCCTCCAAGGGTCTCACACTTTGAGTGTCCTAGCTCTGAGCTGCTCTTCCTTCTCTCTATGGAATTCAGTCCCACAGGGCAGGGTATCTGGGACTTGGCTGGGCTGATCCAAACAGTCTTCCATATGGGTAGTGCCCACAAACTTGTAGGAGGAAGACAGGCACTTCTTTCCCTTCCCAGGGTAATACAGGCTAAGCTGGCATGGGAGATAGGATTTGCCCCCTGCAATGTAGCCACATACCCCGGGGCCCACCCATCTGGTTCCCAGACAAAAGCTTCCCCAGGAGACATGGTCTGAAATTCTCAGCTCTTTGCTCTCTGTGTCACTGAACTCAGTAGTATGAGTCCAGCCAAGTAATTCAACAGGGGTGGGGAGGGATGCTGGCTGTGAACTTGAGATGGGAGGAGACTGACCCTCTTTCCCAAGCCACACAGCTTAGTCACTGTCTGAGCCTCTTCCAAAAGCCTCTCCGGAAAAAAAGGGCCCCAACAGTCACTGCTGGTAGAGCCAGCAGCTCCCTTCACAGGACCTGAGTATGGCAGGGAGGGCTTGCCAGCAGTAGGAGATGAGAAAGTGCACTACCCAGGCTAGTGCTATAAGAGTAGGAGTACTTGTCCCTAGGAAATTAGTGCCTGGGTCTCCCAGGAAGACTAAATCACCCCTTATTTTCACCACCAGATGCTATGCAGGCTCCTCTTCCCATCTCTGTTGCTCTGATTTGGGGATCCCTATGTGGGGTTCATACCCCATGATCCTGGGAGTAAAAAGTTTTGCAGCTGCAATATCCTTCCAGCTTTTCATCTTCTGTGCATCTGGCCTTCTTACCAGTCTCTATGTGGATTCCTCTATAAATCCTTGGTTATAATATTTCGGTTCATCCAGTCTTCAGTTGGTTATTCAGGTTGATTGATCTATAATTTAGCTGTAAGTCCAATTAAGGGCTGGGAGCAGGTGTGTGTAGCTTTCACCTACTCTGCAACCATCTTAAAATCTCCTCTCCTCATAGTTCTTGTCAGGAGAAAAAAATATAGACCTACAAAAGAAAACTGCTTTCCCAAATTTTCTTCAATACATTTGCATTTTAATATGTATACAGGAATTCTTAGCTATGTATCATATTACTGCTTTCCCTAAGACTACTTGTGCTACTTGGCCTCCAACTGCACAGATCCCCTATGTATTTCTTTTATTTCTTAAGCATGGTATTGAAGGAAAGTGAATGTTCTTAAAATTTTCAGTTCCCTTTGAAATGTATTCTTCATTACTATTTTCTCTTATAACATAACAGATTTTATACTCTATTCTCTAATATAGGTGAAACATAAATTAAAAATATATGTACTGTTTTCTCCTGTAAAATTAGTAAAATAAATGCTGAAAGGGGGATAACAAAGGTAGTAGTGACCCACGTTGCTTTCTAGTGCTGAAACTAATGAGCATCTTTGGGAATACAACTTGTTCATCCCAGGTTAGTCTGGTAGAGGGACCTGCTCATGCAGTCCCTTGAGCCCAAGCTGGCAATGCATAGAATGCTGCACCTGTGAAGGGGACCAACCAACATTTTGCCACCCAAAAACTGCGGTATTGATTTTAAGCTGGTTGTTAAGAAAGGACTCAGAAAGAACATTTGACCCTCCCCCTTTCCTGCCCAAGAGGTTCAGATGGAAAGACCTGTTCCAGAAATCTTACTATATTTACTTTAGCTTAATTTAAATCAATATGCTAGATAAGAAAGCTCCCAGCAGGGGCTTGGTTGCCAAATCATGCTCTGTACCCCATTGCTTCTAGTACTGCCCCAGGAAGAACTTGCCAGCCATGTGTGCTCTGCACTTCCTCAGCTACCTACAAATCACTCACTTTCGTTTTTAAGTCGAAGACCCTGTTCCGACCCTCTCTCTTTTTTCTAAAATGACATATAGACCTAATTGTGCTTCACTGTCTTTGGAATTTTGGGGCTTATGCGAATTCCCCATAGGCACATATTAAAATTTGATTTTTTCCCTGTTAATCTGATGTATGATGTTTGAATTATTAGACCAGCTAGAAGAGGGTAGAAGGTGGAATAAAAATATAGTTTTTAGCTCCCACACTGGCGTGTGTTGTATCTTCAATGCATTTTCTTTCTTCAGGGTCCTTAAAAGCCATCCTCATATCTATTCTCTGCCTGATCTCAAGTTCTGTGTAGGCCTGTGGACTGATGATCTCTTGAAATGTGCTATCTGAGCTGACCACATCACAACTCAGAGACAAAATGTCCTATATACACACCTTCTTTATTAAAAAATCGGGTGAGTATAAAAAGACACTTCTCCATATCTTATTGGGGGCTCTGTGGGAATGATCCAGTGGGCCCACCCTCTGCTGCCCTGTGTAAACATACAAAATGTCATGTTGGGAGGGGAAGTCTGGAGAAAGGAGGGGGGGAGAGAGAAATGAAGTAAAATTATCTATACCCAAAGGTCTTTCAAGTACTGGAATCCTTACAGTTAGTAATTTCTTTCTTGTTATTTTAATCCTAATAAATCCAATCAAAGGAAGGGTGGGAGGAGCACAGGAACAAAGTTTACTTTAATGTTGTTTTCATAGTAAACAATGGGAAAGAATGTAAATGTCTACTAGGAGGGAAAGCACAAAAAAATTGTGAAGTGGCCACTTTGTGGACCTTGATGCTATCTCCTGAATGAGTTTGTGGAGATTATAGATCAGACAGAAAATGCTATTGATCATGTATTTAGTGAAAGAGAAAAAGAAAAAAGTGTGTTTTCTGCTGCAACCCTGTAAAATGCACAGGGACTGGCAAAGACGCTCTTTTTGACCAAACTTTAATTTTTTAAAAATTGATTTTAGAGAGGGAGGGAGGGAGAGAGAGCAAGCAAAAGAAGCATTGATGTGAGAGAGATACATCGATTGGTTGCCTCCCATACGGGTCCCAACTGGGGATCAAACCTGCAACCTGGGTGTGTGCCCTGACCAGGAATCAAACCCAAGACCCATGGTGCACAGGACGAAGCTCCAAAAAACTGAGCCACAGCGGCCAGGGCTTGACCAGACTTTAGACAGACTTTAGACAGGCAGCCTTCTTTCCACAAGACCTCAACTTTGGTTTACAAAAACTGCAGATTGATTCTCAGTACAAATGATTTCATCTACTCACCCACCACAGCCACACTAAAAGATGAGCAAACTCTAACATAGTTTCTGGGAACTCAAGACTGTACCCCTAGGATGACCTTGGGCCCACTTAAAGGGCCTGCCTGAAAACAAACAAGTCCCTCAAAGCCTCCAAAAGAATGTACTCTTTGTTCTAACCAACACTTGAGCATGGACCCCTGATCTCCCTTTTCCAGATCATTTCCTAAAAGGGGCTTCCAACTGTAAACTCCCTTTGTCCCTCTGAGGTGTATATGCATCTCCTACAACTCAGGGGTGTCTCGCAAGGACCTGGAAGACATTTCTTTGAAATGTAATCAGTAGGAAGGATAGCGCCTCTGTCCCCATTCTCTGTGGAAGTCTATAATCCTAAACTCAATAACTGTCAGCTCGTAGACACTAAGTGTTGGCTTGATTGCATTACACTGATCAGCTCTGTAATTTTTCACTCACTTGTAGATGAAAAGGGCCACATACTAACCCTGACAACCTGGGGGGGCGGGGAGGGAGGCCTGCATGGCAGCCTTACAAACTCAGAGACCTAAAGCAACCACATACGATGGCCTGAAATTAACTTTCTAACCAAAAACGAGTCCTGGTGGGCAGTCATGTCCTAGGCCGGTATCTTCCCTGACAAAGGTCAATCTTTGCTCTAACTGAGCTTGTTTGTTATAGTTTTGCATGTAAGATAACATACTTTTGGGATGTCAGGGTAATTTCTTCCCCCCCTCACCCCGCTCCTCACTGCACCAGAGCAGAGGCTACAAATCCTCTCATTGTTATTGTTATTGTGTTAATTGTTGACTGTCCTATACCCACAGATGTAAAAGAAATATGGGTCTATTTGTTTTACTTTTTTATCTAATCCCAGAGATTTCCTGCTTTGCATTCTCCAGCCCCCGCTAATCTATCACCAATGGATTTAATGTAACCCCTTTACTACTCCTCTTTTGATTGTAATGTATAAAACAGGGTGCAAAACTGCCATTCCCTGGAGCGTTTTCTCAACTCTTGAGATATTGCTTCCCTGGTAGCTATGGTCAGTTTGGCTCAAATAAACTCATAAAAATTCTCTACAGGTTTAAACATTTCTTAGGTGGACACACCTGATTCTATTAAGCCCCCATTGTTCCCCCTACCCCATTCTCTCATTCTTTCTTTAAAACACCCAGTCACCTCTGTACAAACTGGAGTTGAGTTCAGTTCACACTGGACCCTCTCCTATAATGCAATAGTATATTACTGATTACAGTTTTTCTTTAATATTTGAACTAAGGGCTGACTTTGTGTATTTCTGACAGGTCCATTTGCTAAGTAACGGAAGCCCTCCATCACTGCATTGGTTTTAGGGTGGTGGGGTAATACTCATTAGAAATCATCAGCAAAAGCCTGCTCTCTATGCAAAGCCATGGTTACAAGTTAAACACAACCTCACTGTGAAGCAATTCTGATTTACGAATTCCGCATTAAAAGTCTCAGTACATCTGTTATGCCCAGAATAATGGTAACTGTTTGGGTAATGACATCTTCGAGTTACAAATGATGTATAAACTCCCAGTGATTTACGCATTTGGAGGGGCGGAATGTGTCCTGGGCGACTGCCTATTATACTCAAATGCTAGGTTTATTCCGTGCCTCTGTTCCTTCGTTTTGTGCCCGAGAAACTAGAAGTGCAACCTTGTGTGGGGGCAGAATTTCTAAGCTGAGAGAAATATTCCAGTGTGTCTTAAACAGTATGCATTTGCCTTTAATGTAGTGTTTTGCGGTATACCTCAGAAGTGGTTTAAGTTACTTTAGAAAGGTGTAGGATTCAAAGAGTTTGCATTTAACTTCAAGCTGTTGCTAGGAAGTACTGACCGCGGGACCACAACTGTCACCTCCCCCCTCTCTCACCTTGGACTTCTCTCATACCCCTTACCCTGGAGGTGCAGTCTTAGGATTCATGACTTCACTCCTGTTTGGTCTAGCCTCTGCCCTTTGTCCTCTGACTATCTGATGAACCTTTCCTATTCTTCAAAACTCATCCAGACTTTGCTAAGAGGCGGCCCCAGTACTTCCCCTACCCCTCTCCTCATTCCGCTTTGGTCTCTTCTTCGGTTTCCGTTGCAGTATCAACCAGCTGAGCCCACACACCTCTGGTTCTTCTTACACACCAGTTCCCATATGGTAGGGCTTACATCCCTGGACCCAGCACAGTTTCTGCCACAGAGTAAGGGTTCAGGACCTGACTGTGGAACGAACAACTGAAGCGCTTTGTGCTGCAGGAGACTAACGCATTTGACCCATTGTAATCAAGAGCTGAGGTTTGATTTCCCTCTATTATCCAGTACATGCATTCATTCATGTGCACACATTGAACTGCAAGACGAGTGAAGGGAAAATCTACAAAGTACTGAAAAATATATATACAAGTCTGATCGCAGGCTGCCCATCCCCGTCTGGACTGGCAGCACTCAGGTGGACTGTGGGAAGAGACGCAGAGACACGTAACTTACATTTTGCAGCTGGACGTGATTCTTTGCCAAGTGTTCTGACTTTGCCATTGAGCTGGATGCTTTGAGACTGTAGTTTTTACCATTCTGTGGCTCTCTCAGCTGCTCTTGAATTTGTTTAGCTTGTTTTCTGCAGGTTTAAATAAATAAATGTATAAATAGTTACACAAATTTATGCTATGCATATTTTTTATTTCATCCATTCTTATCATCTATATTTGTCATTTATCATCTACATTTGTCATCTATATTTGCCATAAGGCTAGATTAAACTCAGTTTAATTCTCTTTTAAAAGAGAATCCTCCCCTTATTTTTAACTCCATCAAGAACTACTTCTAATTTGGAGAGAAGGCAGCACTACCCATCATCACCCAGAGACTCTCACCCAGGGGTGCTCTGAAGGCAGACAGACGTTATGCATGGCCACTGCCCTTGTGGATGCAAGAGGCCGCTCACCCTGAGTAGTCAGCTGCAGAGTTAGAAATGGCCAGTGGGAAAGAAGTGACCAGCAGGAAATGTGAAGCTTGGACCTAACAGCCAAGTGTAACATACCTACTTGCAAAGGTTCATTTTTATCTGTATAATCTAAATACGTGTAACTTGGTTGCATGGCTGGCAGGTGTGCCATAAGGTGTGTATACTTTCTTTTTTACAGTTTAGAAACAAATTATTATTATCATCAACCCTGGATATAAAGACTTTTATCCCTTTGTAAAAAATTTTTTGTAACCAACAAAAACAGTTAATTCTTAAAGAGCACCTACTATGTGCCAAACATCATTTTAAGTGTTTTTCATCCGTCAATTCACTTATTCGTCACAATAATTCTGTGTGATGAGGCATTAATTCTGTACTCATTTAGTAGATGAGAAAACTGAGGCACAGAAAGTTAAATTATCTGCCCACATTCACATAGCTAGTAAGGGGTAGGGCTGGATTTGAACCCAGTCAGTGTGGCTGCATAGTCTGTGCCCTTAACCACCACTCAGAGCCGTCAAACCATTACCCGTGGTCCCACAGCTTCTCAGTGGGAAAGCCGAGCCTTCTCTCAGCTTTTGAACTCCAAATAAAGGACTCCCGCCTGCAGACGTGGAGTGGCTGCTGTTCGAGTCATTCCCGGGCTGGCTATCCCAGCAAGATGCAACAAATTACTGCATTATTAGCAGCTCTCTCCCAAGAGCTCGGCGGCAATTATCTATCAGCAGAAGACTCAGCACCAATAAAACAAACAAACAAATGAAAGCAAGCAAACAGAAAACCTTTGCAGAATCATCTGCGCTGAACTCTGCCTCTTTCCCAAGGCCCTGCCAAGGTGCAGGCCTGTGGTGGAGTAGGACACGCTGGCTCCTGCAGGGAGCTTCTCCAGTGCTCCACAGAGCTGGGGCTCAGGTATCAGAGGGACTGGGATTTGCATCCCAGCTCTGCCACCCACCAATTTTGTTTTGATTTCCTAAATAAATTTTAAAAATTGATTTCCTAACCGCCTCTGAGCCTCAGTTTCTTCATCTGCAAATGGAGCTTGTAAAAGCTACCCGCCATGCATACTGGGGAAACTAAACGTGAGAGCACACGAGGAGTGCTGAGCTCGTCCCTCCTCATCATCTCGCAAAAGCTTGTAGGAGCAGACACTGCAGAGGAATTAGAACACTGGCTCAGAGGGAAAGGAAAGGGTTGTGTTAACTGCATCTCTCACAGAACATCTCAGCATTTGCCGTGGGACTTGGAGGTTCTGAGCATCATTACTTCTTTTGAATTTACAACACCAGCGTGATGTACTCCTTTTAAATATTTCTTTCATCTTTTCAATTATTCGGGGGCCTTTATCTCCAGTACTCTTAGTCGCTTTAATCCAGCTGTGATTATCTACCTACTTCCTAACAGCTCATCTGTAGCCTATTGTTAACAATAAGTCAATCATATCAGGGTTTTTGGAAGCACCTGATACCCGCGGAACCCTATCAGGAATTCACTAATGAGGCAAATGGGAGATCAGAAGGTTCCACCTGATTAAATCATCATGAAGCACTGAGAGGGGACTTACTCTCTTAAGAATTAAATATTAGAGATACTATCTTCCCAGTAATTCCCTAATTCAGTGTTTGGGAAATATAAATGCTAAAGGAGTTGTCTTCATAAATGTTTGACTACAGCTCCTAGACCCTTTTCTAATTTACTTTCCTTTACTAACTTTTCACTCAAGTCCTGACGCACAGATACTCCAGGCTAAAGGGGCTCCTCCCCGTGAAGAGGAGGGTGACCTGCCTCCTGCTCTGTGGCCGCCCCTCTCCCAGGCACACGCACAGCTGCTCTTTCCTACTGTCCCCAGTCCCTGCGAACAGAGGGAACGAGCGGAGGGGGGTTTTCGCGGCACCATCAGCCTCTCCTGAGAACAGCTGCTCTCAGGAGGACAAGACCCAGGCACTGGGCACAGGAGCCCTGCCAGCCAGCGATGCAGGTATCAACGTCTAGGGTTCACTGGGTTTTAAGTTTCTCTGGCCCAGTCCTTCAGGAGGAAATGGAGTGTAGGTTGTGGGATGTCTGATGTCACAAGTCTGTTGGTAAACGTCATCCGTGATGTCGCAGGTGGGCCCCAGCGTGAGCAGACTGAGATAGAGAATATGCAGGGATGTTACTAGGGAGGGCCCTTTGGATCAACGCCTGCAGAGGCCAAGGGAAGGAAGCAGGACCGGACCCGAGGAGCAGCTGGAATGCCACACAGATCTCAGCAGATCCCACAGGGAGCCCTGGACACGGCATGGCCTTGCCCCGCAGGCTGGGGCAAAAGTCTGGGCCGCTCTGCGCTCTGCGGGCCTCGCATTGACCTGCCGTTGAATGCGGTCTATCTCAGGTCAGAGCAGGTGCTTGAGAAAGGCAACGCTTATCATAACTGTGTTTTAGCAACCGGGGGACTGAAACCTTCGCTGCTGCGGAGCACCACAGCAGCATATCGGAGCAGTCCCTGCCCGTCCTTAAGAGGCTTTCTTCGTGACCTACAATCTCTTACTTCAGAGGGTGATAACCGAGGGTCAGAGCAGTTTGCGGCCATTATCTGCTTTTTATCAGTGGCACCCACTCTCTCTCCTCCTGTGCTTTCCCAGTTGTGATCGTTATGTGTCCCAGCTTCTGCGCCTGGAACATCTCCTCCCCTATGCCATTCCATTCTTAGAGCTGAATCATGCCCTGCATTTCCAAAGTCTACTCAGGACTCCTACAGCCAGTCTCGCACCCTTACTCATGTGAGTTGAAAGGAAAAAGAAAACCTACGAGCACTTATAGTTGCCATGAGAGCCACGTCAGCCAGATTAGAAAGGCTCAATTAACAGCTCTATTAGCTACTTAAGGGAATGTATTGATTTATTGGGAGTGATGGGAATTTCTTTCATTGTGTTCTTCAGAGTTGTTGGGGTTTAATTAATTCAGTTAGAACATCCTCTAAGTTCAAGAAGGTGTCCTTCACGTCTACCTCATCATATTACCACCTTCAAACTTCCATCAGCTAACAACCTGCTATAATATTCTATCTGGCGAGATCATGCCAAACCAAGGGCGAGAAGAGAATGGAGGAAAGGCCAGAGTGGTGGGATCTGAGGGGTTGTGGGAACTAAAACATAAAAGACCAAGAGAACATGAGCTTTCGGGTAACTCCTGACTCTCTTGCCTGAAACAGTCCACCCTGGTATATAGGATGGCGGGGCAAGTGCATTTCTTTGGAAACCGATAATAGAGAGGTCCTGGCATCCTAGAAGACTTGGGGCTTCCGAGATGAGGTAAGGAACTTATACACATGGAAACAACCTTACACTATGTATGAGAGTGAGGAAAGGTCAAGGTGGAGTCTGCTCAAGGTTTTGGGAGGGGACTTAGAATTCCATAATGAACACAGAGAATATCACATCAGGGTGTTATAAAAGTGTACGTCGCCTTCAGCTATGGAGATCAGATGCTTGGTGAGGGGCGCGGCTCCCTCTCGGGCAGAGAAGAGTAAAGGAAGACCGTGCCTGGAAACTGTACTGGAGAAAGAAACGTACTCTCAGTGAGAACTGTGACTCCGCTTGGGAAAGGCTTTAGTGTCTATTATTTATTCTTCTCACATTTTCTTATTTATTTATTTTCTAATGAAAACGTGTCCCAGCTGGGGAGGCAGAAAGACAGCATCCTGAATACTGCTCCTCCACTGGCCCAGCCCTCCGAGCTGCCCAAGGTGAGTCTGATATCGAGCAGTGTTTCCATGAAACTCCAGGGCTGCTCGCTGAGCCGCAGGAGCAGATGTTGGTCTCAGGGCCCACTGCTGCCCACGGAGGGAAAGATTGACAGCCCCCAGGACCAAAGTCCCAGTTGCCCAGCTCTTCTCTAGTCTTGTGAGTGTGATACTCAGCCTTCCATTTAAAAGTGGTACAACTACAAATCACACTCTAAAAATAGGTAATTAAGTACTTCTTCATAGTAATTTGCTCATTGTTAAATACACCATTTCTTTCTTGCACACAGCACGTGCGAGGAGAGCCTTGTACCTGTCTGTCCAGGTGATTGCCCCTCCCCTGCTCCTGCGCCCAGTCTGCACCTGAGGTCACCCGGCCTCTATGTTCCGGAGTGGAAAATGGAGCTGTTAACAATAGCTAGCCCTCATGAGCATTTACTCTTTTATACACTATGGTGTCCTTTTGACAGTATTACCCCATGAATCCTTAACACATTCTAGAAGGGAATTTATTTTTGGCTATATTTTACCAAAAAGGAAACCAAAGGTAAGGGGCTGGATGTAATTCTCTTGCTAATACACAGCAAGCAAGTGGCAGCCTGAAAATCTGAACACCAGCCTGGCTGACACATGTAAAATCCTGACCACGATGCCATCCATGTAGCCTCCCTGGAGAAATGAATGAAAGGTGCTCAGGGCTGCACCAGGACACAACATTCCTGATTCAGGCCAACCAGGTTCAGTACCCAGGGAAAAAATGATATGAGCCAACATGGTGGAGTGGGTACAGTATGTGACTTAAACTAGAACCGCGGGGATGCAAAGAACCAATCTGTGGGGAAGACATATAAATATCCAATCCCTATGTTATATAACCTGAAAATAATATAATATTGTATGTCAGCTGCAATTAAAAAATAATAAAAATTATTTTTGAAAAAACACAAAGACCCCAGTTCCAATTGTCTTAAGGATCGGGAGCCCAGTGTCTCTGACAAAGAATAAGTGTTTTAAAATAAGCACAGACATCTGAAACCTATATAATCCTATTAACCAATGTCACCCTAATACATTCAATTAAAAATTTAAAAATATAAAAATTTGAAATAAAAAAAAATTGAACACCAATAACTGTCACAACCAAGAGTTGCCTAGGAGATGTGATAATTAAATATAATGTGGCCCTGTAACAAAAAAAGCACATTAGGTGAAAACTAAAGAAACCTGGAAGTATGAACTTTAGTTAGTAGTACTGTATCAGTATTAAATGCATCATATTAATATAAGACAATAACAAGGGAAACTGAGTCTGGGTATGTGGAATCTATCTGTACTATTTTCACAGTAATTCTGAAAATCTAAACCTATTTTAAACTAGTATATTAAAAAATAATAGTTACTAATTCTGGATTCATACCTGAGTTTCGTTATTTTAAAAAAATTCAACATACACGCAGACAGGTATCTGGAAATTGACCATATCTGGAAATTGATCCATTTTTAGAACAGCAAATGGATAGAAAAATATATGTGCATTGAAAAGCAATCATGCTTTGGCTTGGGTTTCAGACAAGCTATAGGAACAGAATCAGTGCCAACTTATTCAGGCTTACATGCCTTATAAGAAACCAAGAAATTTAGCATTTTTAGCTGCATTTCTTAGTTTAAGTGAAGATTACGCTATTTCTATTAAAAAAAAATACCTGTATCAAAATTCATTTAAAATAAAGATATATGCACACACATGTTTATACTTATATACTTATATATGTGTATATGTATTATATTTTTAGCCTACTTTATTAGTCAGAAATAAGTACTTTTATCTGCAGAAGGTCTGGTTTCTTGGCAAAGGGAATATAGGGCATATTTGAGATATGCATACCAACTGGTGAACTGAAATAGATTCTATAATATTCATATTTCATATTTGGCTAAAACCTTTATGAGTATCAAGTAAAAAACACTATAAAAAAAAAGCCTAGATTTTTCTTTTAAGAAAAAAAATAGATACTGGTTGATAATGTTTAACTCTACAGCAGTGACCACTCTGCTCAGAAGAGTTAAGTCCTTAGTCACAGGCAGATGCTGAGCCTTTAATTCTGGCAGGTAATCAACATGTGCAAAAACCACAGGATTTTTATGATCACAGAGAGGAATGATAACTATGTGCACCGAAGATAAACCACGCACATGCACACAAATGCTATAGTGCACTCACCACAGTCTACAAAAGATTCTAAGTCAATGTAGATGTTGGATGGGCCCATTTGCACAAGACCCCTCTGCCAGGAGCGTAGACTGAGAATTTAAAGAAAGACAAAGTACTTCCTCTGAGAAGGAATCTTTTAACGCTTGAGAGAAATGGTCTTACTTGCTTTTGAAGTAGAATGCTGCACAGAACATGCCCACGATGACAATTCCAAAGATGATACATGAAATCGACAGCACCTGCCTTTGATAAACTTCTTCACTCTCTGCAAATGTGAAAAACAAGTAGAACGGATGTTAGCGGGCACAGCAGAGACAGTCTCCATGCTTGTACTTCTGAGCGGGTAGGAACCTTTCAAAGCCAACTTTTTCGTTCCTGTCATGAATAGGAAAACATGTGACACTTAATAGGATTCAATTTCTTCCTTCGCAGTGGTCTCTAGCAGAACTGTTGGCTACTTTTTGTATCTGCATGGCCAAATCAGAACTCACACAGATATTACAATTATGCCTCTTATTATCAAAAGACATTGCATGACTTTAGGGCATACCAGGGACATACATTTTTGACATTATGGTGGAGTTCAAAATAACCTGCTACAGAAACAAATATGGGCCCATCAAAACCTTTCTGTGCCAGTAATGACTGCCAACTTATTTTATGTTATTTGGTCCTTGGCTGTCAACTTCCAGTTCATCCACCCGCTACTATGATTGACATCACTTATGAAAGAGAAGTTCAATGTGCACGTGAATATTTATTCACCTCTTCTGTCACTTCCTCAGTACCCATGATCTGGCACCATAATCTCAAACTCTATTCTCAAGGTCACATTTTATAGCTTCTTATCACATAAAACAACAGAATTCATAAACAAGCATTTCACTTTTCAGCCATGATCGTTCATACTCCCAGCTCATTTTCTGAAATACATTTACTGAAACAGTTCTTCCATCTCATCAAGACCTTTTATCCATAGATCTCAGGACTTTCTTCTGCTATTATCCTCTTCTTGCCGTCATTTCTCTCTTTATACAGCATCCAGACTATGGTCCATGATTACAGTCATTTACTTTCTTGCAGTTACTCTCAACTACGGCACACTTTTCTCCTTCCCTTTTACTCATTTGGCAAAATAACTGTGTACAAATCCAAGAAACTGCCTTCTCCACCCCTGTACCTTGAACAGTTCATAATTGAAGGGAAGATTGCACAATTGGGAAAATGGACACCAATGAAGACTGACAATTGCATTGCTTAAGTAGACATCCAGCAGTGACTAACACTCTCAGCAGCCTGCTTCTCCATTTTCCTAAAGATTATCCATACCTTCCCCACAGTACTCAAACATTGGACTCACCCTCCTCCCTCACTCTCAGATCTTTCACATATGTGATAAAAAAGAAGTCAGTACAGAAGAAATATCTATGACACAACGTGCACAAAATTAATTGCATCTCTTATTGATTGATTGATTAATTGATTCTCTTATTAACATAGTGTAGTAGTTCTCAAATGTTAGTGTGCATTGGAGTCGCCTTGAGAGCTTTTGAAGGGCAGCCTGCCCCCTATTTTCCCACCCAGAGTAATTGATTTAGCAGGTTTGAAGTGGAGACAGAACGTGTGCATTTTTAAAAAAATTCTCAAGTGATTCTGATGTTGGTGGGCTGTGAACATACATTGAGAACCTCTGAATAGACTAAGAGTCCTCAGAACACAGATAAACTATAACGGAATAACTGGGGGGGGGGGGAGGATTTGTTTTCCTTTGTTAATGCCAACTGTGGATCCATTTTGGACTTTCTGAATCAAAATGTTTATTCAAAAGAAAATTCCCAAGTGTTTCTCATGCACACTAAAGTTAGAGAAGGGTTCAATTAGAGAAAATGCTAACTTTTTATGAAAGATTAATTGCTTTAGATCCAATTGTATTCTGTCATCTCAGAGTCTCCACAATCACTGAAAACTGAAGAGAAGGAAAAACATTCCAATTCATTCTATGAAGCTAACATTACCTTTATATAATAACTAGACAAAGACATAAAAAGAAAATAAGTTACAGACATACAGTCCTCATTGACATAGCTTCAAAAATTCGTACCAGAATGTTAGGAAATCAAATCCAGCAAGGTGTTAAAAGGAATACATCATGAGCAAGTGATATTTATATAAGGAATGCAAGGTTGGTTTAATATTTTAAAAAATAATAAATTGATTCACAATTTTAACAGTCAATTAAAATAATTTAATCATTAGATTACAAGGAAATTTTACTTAAAATTTAACATTCATTCCTGATTAAAAGCAGAAGGGAACTTCATCACCCTGATAAAGAATACATATATTAAAAAATCTATACCTAATTGTAAAACACTGAATGCTTTTTCCTTAAGATCAGAAATAAAGCAAGCATATACACTCTCACCTCTTTTATTCAACATTGTATTGGACGTTTAGTCAATGGATTGAACAAAAATAGGCATTAAATTCATTCAGTTTGAGAAAGTGGAAGAAAAATCATCTTTGCTCTCAGATAACATGATCGTCTCTGCAAAAAGGTGATAGAATGTACAAAGAGCTAGTATAGCTAATTAAGAAGCAGAATATAAGGTTGTAGGATAGACAATACAAAAATTAAATGTATGTCTATTTAATAACAAGCACTCATAAATTAACATACAATTATTATTTACACGATCACAAAAAATATAAAGCACATAGAGATAGATTTAACAAAATATACACGAGGCCTGTACACTGAAACTACTTAAATATTATTCAAAGAATTTTAAAAACATCTAAATAAATGAAGCTATGTGTCATGTTTATGAATTGAAAGACTCAAAATTATTAAGATGTTAATTTTCCCCAAATTAATAGATAGATTGAATATAATTCTAATGAAGATCTCAGGAGGAATTTTGTTATTGCTGTTGTTATAGAAATTGACAAGCTGATTCTAAATGTTATGTGGAAATATAAAAGATTTAGAGTAGTCAATACAACATTTTGGGAGCCAACAGATCAAAGGTGAAGGGCTTAAACTGCTTTGTTCAAAGACTTATTATGAAGCTATAGTAATCAAGGCAATATGGTATTGGCCTACTTTTAGACAGATTAGTCAAAGGAACAGACAAGAGGTTCCAGGAATATATGCAAAAATATGTGGCCACTTGATCTGTGAAAATATGCCAAGACAATCCAAAGGGAAAAGGGCCTTTTTCAAAAAATGACATTGTAACAATATATCCACAAAAATGAACCCTGGCCTTAGACCTTAATGTAAAATTTTATACTATAAAACTATTAGAAGAAAACATAGGAGAAAATCTTAGTAATCATGGATTTAGCAAAGATTCCTTAACTACAACACAAAAGATATAATATATGAAAATAATTAAATCAATAACATGGATTTCATCAAAGTTAATAACATTTGCTCTTCAAAATATGAACTTGTATCTATAATATACATTTAACAACACTCGCTATTCACCAAAAATATATATTCAATGGCATGGACTTGTATATATAATATTTGTGGATCTCTTACTACTCAATAAAAAGACAAACAACCCCATTTTGAAATGGGCAAAAGATTGGAATGAACACTTCCCCAAATATATAGAGGTGGCAAGTAGGTACATATAAAATGCTGAACATCATCAGTCATTATGGAATTGAAAATGAACCTGTATTAGGATATATGGCATTCTCACCAGAACGGTTACAAGTAAAGTATGACCATATGAAGGGTGTGGAGCAATTTTAACTCTCACGTACTTCTGGCAGAAATGGAAAATGGTATAACCACTTAAGAAATAGTTTGATGCAAGTTAAGCATGTGTCTACCTTATGAATGGAATGTGTCATTCCATTCCTAGGTGTTTACCCAAGACTCATGAAAGCATTCATTATGTAAATACATTTTCATGGCAGCTTTATTTGAAATAGCAAAAAGGTGGAAACAATCCAAGTGCCCAGTAACAGGTGAATGGATCAACAACTTGTTCTATATCCATACAACAGGACATTTTTCAGAAATAAAGAGGAATGAGCTATTGATATAAACAACAATACACATGAACCTCAAATAATTATGCTAAGTGCAACTCAGACCCAAAAAACTATACTTGTTGCATTATCCTAATTGTATAAAACTCTGGAAAATGGAAACCAATCTGTAGTATATAAGAAGCATGCAAGTGGATATCTGGGGTGGGGGGTGGAGGAAAGAGACTATGGAGTGACAGGAGGAAACTTTGGAGATTTATAGATATATTCATTGTGTCAAATATGATAATGCTTCTGTGGGTGAACATTTATGTCAAAATGTATCAAATGATAAATTTTAAATAAGTGTGTTATTTTATGTTAATTATAGTTGCAAATATATTAATCCTGGGAGACAAAGAATGCAGGGACCACATAAAGAATATATGTGATACGAAAGACATACGCCTGCTGCAAGGCCAGCCACCTACGCTCTCTCCTCTCCTTTTCCTCCAGCATGTCTAACATCTAACTCCTTAGAGCCTTCATACATGCTGTCCTTTTTCCCTTTCTGAAATATTGGTCCATATTTGTTTTTTCCTACTTGCCTTTTGATCTCAAATTAAATGTCACTAGCTCAAGAAACCTTTCGCCGCCCTGTAGGCATCACTGGTGCAGGAGACCATGTTTTTGTTGATTTACTCATTAGACTCGCCCCTGTTTCTCTAGCACCATGTTCAGTTCTTCCCACATGGTTGACACCCTAAGACTTGTTAGCTAATAAATAAATAGAAATTTCAGGCTTTATAGGGATTTTCTGCTTTATGCTGTTAATGAAATATCCACTCTCACCTGAGGATGCTCTTAAGGTTTAATAGTTTCCTTCCTTTACACCATGTCCTCCCAGGTTCCACAGTCTCCCTTCTCCAGGTTGACCACCGCCAACGGGCCCCACCCATTCCTGAGCCCTGCGCCGGGCTCCCCTCACCGGGGCTTGCCCACCCCGCTCGGCCTCCTCGCTGTAACTCTGCCACAGCCCTTTGTAGAGGGCGAAGTCACAAAGAAAATGATGACGCCGTCTGTTTCCAGGCCTCCGAAGAAACTAGCATGTTCGACGGACAGGCAGTTATTTTCAGCGTCCACCTTCTTTTCCGTACTATCTGACTGCCAGGCCTGGTTTCTAGGTGGTCTTCAGGTTGCCCGGTCAGGCTCCAGGAGCACACTCTCCATGGCTGTGCTCCCAACGTGCTCCATGCCTGCGGTGGTGAGCTGCTGGCCTCACGTTCCAGCCTAGCTTCCTTCAGTGCTGACACCAACCCAAAGCCAGGACGCTGGCCGAGACGTGGCTCATGGGCCAGAATCCCCCATACCAGGACCTGCTGGGGTGCTTTCACAGTGCCCCAGAAGTTTCCAGGGACAGCTAAAATGAATCCATGACTTGTGATGTTCCTCTAGCAGCAAAGTCCACTGCACCATACTCCATCGTTAATTAGGCAAACAGGTATCAGGCATATAGACCTGGATTAAAATCTACATACACAGAGCCCAATTTCTAGGACCTACTTTCTTTCCTTTAATTTTTTCTTTCCAGAGACCATACACTCTCTTGAAATATGATTGCCAAGTTTTCCAGCCTTTTTTCCTGCAGAAATGTGTTGGGGAACAAAGTTTCAGAGCCATCCCCTCTTCTTTCCCTTCTTAGGTTTTAATGTCTTCATTTTTAATGTCTTTATTCAGATGGGGTATCAGAAAACAAAAATTAAACCTAAGAGAAATGCACATTATCCAGATTTCTGAATAAATGGAGAGGAACAATCAAGGGGCCCTGACAAGCTTTGGTTTACATTGTATGTTTGGAAAGATTCAAGTTTTGAAGGGATTACAAAAGTGTCATTGAGACCTCGTTTGGACACATTGCTGCCTTAAAGAATGCTACCTTGAAAACTCTCCACATTTGTAAGCTCATTAAATCTTCCAGTTGAACTTGGAAACGAATAAGTACTTATAGCAACTATAAAGAATTCATTTCAGTTAATTGCCGTGAGTTGATGGCTGCAATGGGGGAAGCTGATTTGCATATGATAACCTACCCCACCTGGCCTGTGCCAATAAAGAGAATTATGAAAATGATGGATAATTATACTCATTAAAACACAAAATCAGATTGTATGCACTAACCTGAATGATTTCCTTATGAAATCTATGTGGTGTTTTTGTTCTTACTTGAAGCTAGTCAAATATAGCCTGTGGAAATGCACAGAATCAATTCTGAATTTAAATCAAGAGTGAAATTAAAACTCCGAAGACCAGAAGTGAATTTATAGATCCAGGTGTAGCTACAATGAGGGTGCTCAAGAGCTAGAGTGGCGAGGTGCATGTGGCAAGGGGTCGAAAGTTGGCAATTTTGGATTTGATTTTAATTTTAACCACTTTTAATTTGAGTAACCACAGGTATATTACTTTACCTTTATAAACCCTAATTCCCTATCAGAATAAAGGCAATAATGAAATGCTGACTGTAATAAATGTTATAACAAAAAGGTATATAATGCTACAAAAATATATGATCAATTGACCTATTCATAGAGATGAGAGATTAGGGATCTGAAGTATAAGGTTAGGAACCAGCTAGGCAAGAGTTATGGGCATGAGGAGAGTGGTCCAGAAAGAGAAAACAGCTTGTGCAAAGGCCCTGCAGTAAGAGATAAAAATGGCACCTTCAAAAATCTGGAAGTTATCTCCTAACCCCAGGGCCTTTGCATAAGCTCTTTTCCTTAGTGGCTTAGCAGAGCAGCAGAGGCAATGGAGACTTGGTGTGCAATGGAGATGGCATTACAACAGCAAGAAGGCACTGAAGGGTATGAAAGGAGGAGTGTGATGTGATAATATTTACATTTCTTTTTTTCTGCATGGTGGGGAAATGATTAGAAGGGATAAAGTAAATGCAAAGTCCTGTTAAGAGTCTATTAGCATGGCTCAGGTCAGACACAAGGGATGTTTGTATGACAGAAGTAACAACCATGTTTTGGAGAGAAATAAACAGAAATGAAAAGCAGTTGGGTTGCAAATATAAGGACTAGATGGTGGTGTTGTTAACTAAGAGTGTACTAGAGGAAGGTCAGACTTGGAAGAAAAAGCCACAAGCTCAGTTTTAGATTCAGCCAGTTTTAAGGGCCTAGGAGATATCCAGGTAAAGATGTCAACTAGATGTTTAAATATGTAAATCTAGGCTAAGAGGAAGTGACTGGGTTCTGGGGAGAAATATTTAGGGGCTATGCATATATTGAAACTAGTGTGTTGATAGTCCCAAAAGAAAAGACAGAGTAATAAGAGAAGAATTCATGGAAGCGTAGAGAAGGAACCTGCAGGCGAGATGTAAAAAGAACAGCCAGCCAGGCAAGGAGAAAAGTAAAAACCAAACAACAAAAATCACAAAACATGATAACATCATGAACAAAAACCAGAGTTTGTGTAGAAGGATAGGCTATTGAGTACTGCTGGTGGGCCAAATAAGATATAGTCAGTCCCCTAATTTAGTGGCGTGGAGGTCACTGGGCTCTCTGATGAAATCGTGGAGATGGACCCATAACCCCAGGGGTCCTCTGTCACGTTATCAGTCATGTGCTGCAAGGCAAATGCTTTCTCCAGACCTGCCCTGTTTTCCACCCCTTTGGCTGGATTTAGAATCTAGATTTCCAGCCTAACTCCAGAGAGCAGCGAGCGCCTTACTTGCACCTTGAGGCTCCCATTTGTTTCATTGTAGAGAAGCGTGAGGACTGGCCGAGCTGAGATGCACAGCGTTGTGGTTCCTAACTCTGCATGGTCATTAACTATTAGGCTGAACCATACACAAATGCCATGGGGAGGGCGCAATAAATCCCTAAACATTGCCAATTTAATTTGGTTCTAATAGGTGATAACTTGTTATTTTATAGGATGTTAGTATTTTTGCATTTCATTTTTAAAAACCCAGGTTATGAAGTCGTTTTTGAGGGCAAAAGCAATCTCTGCTTAAATAGGAATCGGTAAAGGGTGTGCTTTCATTACCCGCAGCTCCCAGCACTGGTCCATTTTCCTTTTCTGTTAGGCACAGAAGTTGTTCCTCTCCTTTTATATGATCATAATTCATGTTCCAAAGGCAGAAACTAGAGAAGGCGATGTAACAGTGAAATTCTGGGAACCGACATAGGACCAGTGGAAAAAATCCTTTGGACAGGCAGCCTGGCCGAAGGCTCTGAAAGAGACCAGTGCTCCTGTAGCTGTCCCCCTGTCCCCACCCACCTCGCTCAGGGAGCACTGTGCTGGCAGGTGGCTCCCCCTGGGCTTAAACACCAACTACAACTGTTCTTATCTTCTCTCATCCACGGTCTTGGTCAATAAAGTGGGGATAATACTACATACCTCACATATTTGTTAAGAGATTCAATAGGAGAGCACAGATAAAGTGTCTAGAATAAGGAATGGCATATAACTGATGCACAAAATGCCAGTTTCTTTCCTTTCCCCATTTTCCCCTGGAGCCAGGACTTTACTCCACCCCTCTCGTGCTCACTAGCTCCACCCACAGGCAGCAGGTGACTTGCTGACACTGCCTTTCTGTCCCCTCACTGAGACCTGCGTTGAAGGAATTTACTTTTATGTTATTTTCTTTACTCATGGTTCCTTATACTTTTACTCCTGGTGACTGCATTTTTCAGCTAGTGGTTCTGAATTGCTACAAGGATGTTTTGGAGTATGTAGCACACGCGAGCCTCGGGGGGGCACGGGCTGTCTTTCACACGCCCCTCACGTACAACCTTTGAGAAGAAAAGTGTGCTCCTTTGTTGCCAGAGACACAGAGTTCTTGGAAAGCACGCAGGCTACAGCACTGCCTGCGAAGCCAGGGTGCTCAGTTCAGGTCCTGGTGTGCAAAGCTGCCTGACAAGAATGCTTTTGGAAACTCTAAGCCTTTAGAATTTTAGAAGGCTCTCCACAAAAAACATATCAAGCAATACTAGACAGAAAAAAGTACCACAAGCAAGTCATAGTTGCTGCTTTCCTATGCCATTTCCCTAGGGAGTTCTCCATATTAAGAGTAGAGGTGTGGGTGACTGCGATGAACTGTAAGTCCCTGTATTCGTCTGGGACTGGAAAGTGTTCTAAAGGCAGCTCCATGTCCCCTCCAAGTGTGGGGACCCAGGATTCCACTGCCTCTTGGAAACTTTTCCTCTGTACCACCAGTTTTAATTAAGACTGTAAGACTTCAGACTTAAGTATGATTTCCTTGAGTGTGCTGGCATCCAGGTAATGTGAGGCTTAAATACGGGCACAGACAAACATGCACATGCATGCACACACACACACACCTGTAAGTCATATACAAGAACAAAAGCTTTTTTACATAGACCACCTCATATTCAACATGTGTGTATCAGACCCCATGTGGAGCCAGCACTAGGTGTCAATGAAAATGTGATTACTCTGAGAGTTCATTGTAGAGTCAACCTAACAATACCACTGGGCTTCTTTTCATCCAAGGATTCATCATTTGAGACCCTGCAGTTAAAAGTCTGCATCAAGAAGCAAAAGCCACCGTAGCAGAACAATATTCACGGATGAATCCACTGTTTATGAAATAGGTCTTCACTCTCTAATCCTGGCATGCATTTCTATCCATCAAGTCAACCTCATAATCTAGGTAGGTCAATCTCTTCCTGATTGAAAGCCTATGACTTTGCTGTCCTCATGTTGACTAGATTGTCAAAGTGAATTTATTCCAGCGTTGATCAGTCTTGGAACAAGAGAGTCTTCTGAATTCTGTTCTTAAAAATCAACAAATGTTGAGGTCCTCACAAGGAACAGCAAATAAATCTTGATCATGAAAGAGAAGACTATTTAGAATGCTGGAAACCTGAATTTGTACATTTTAACTTGAAGACAAAAATAAAGAAAAGGTTAAACAACCTAATAACTGTACTAGTAAAGAAAGAAGAGTTATTTCATCAAAGTAAAAGACATCCTGAAGGCAAATGAAGTGGATCCTCACCATGAGACCAATGAGATCAAAGACACACTGGCAAGGTGGGGCACCCAGGGAGTGTGTGACACAAATATAGGAAACAGCAACCAGCTGAAGCCCAAGAATGCTACTTGAGGGTGAGGGGATCCAGCCCAGACACCCAAGTGCAGAGGGCCTGCAATGACCAGGAGGTACTGAATGCTCCACATCTTCAACACAGTGCTGTTTCTACCTGGAAGACTCCTTCCCTTCTCTACCTGCAGAGCTCCTATTGTTATGAGTTGAATTGTGTCCCCCAAAAGAGGCTGAGGTACTATCCCCAGTGCCCATGAAATGATCTTCTTTGGATATAGGGTTTTTGCAGATGATCAGGTTAAAATAAGGTCATTAGGATGGACCTTCATCCAGTATTACCATGTCCTTATGGAAGGGACAGTGCCATGTGAAGATGTTGGCAGAGTCTGGACGATGCACTGACAAGTCCGGGAAGGCCTAATATTGCCAGCAAACCCCTGGGAGCCAGGAGAAAAGCAAGGGACAGATTCTCCCTCACAGCCCTCAGAAGGAACCAACTCTGTCAACACCTCGATCTTGTACTTCCAGCCTCCAGAACTGTGAGACAATAGGTTTCTGCTATTTAATCACTTTATTATGGGCAGCCCTAGCAAACTAATATACTCACTGATCCATAAAAAATCAGAGTAAACACAATCAGGTCTGAAAATTCCCCTCAAGCTCCCCCTTCTCCATCTTCTTTACACCTTTCCATAACTGATATTGTCTTGTATCAAAAATGCACATATCTGCTCCCCACAGCCAAGTCTGAGAGCCCCTTAAGGCCAAGAATATCATCTTCATTCCTGGATCCTTGAACCTGGCTTTTGCTTGCTTTGCATGGGGAAGGTTGCTTAACAGGCCTTTGTTGAACTCAGCAGCTTCGGGGTTGGGTGTCTAATGACATTTTGCCAGTTGATCCTGTGCCTGGTGGGTAGGCACCACTATCTCTGAGGGGTGTCCTTTTACCCCAGGGATTCATTCTGTTTCTCTTTGCAGCATGCTGCAGAAGGGCACCATTTCAAATACTTTGAAAAGTAAAAGAATTTCTTCATAATAATATGTTGACGTTCAAAACATTTTATCATCTTTCCATGAAAAGTGTTCTTCGATGTGCATTATCCATAAAATTTGATATTTAAAAGGAACTAACAGTTTAAATGCATAAACACATTCATTCTCAACCTGTAATTTCCTTTTATTCCCCCTCGAGCCCCGCCAAATATTAACCTTCCCTGTAAAACCCCTTATCTCTCCCCCTGCTTTCCAACCAGTGCAGCTCTGGCTGCCTACAGATAAGTGAATGTTATAAAACACATTTTGAAAAAAATGCAAAGCCCTGGGCCTCCTCATTGGTATGTCGCACTGGCTTGCCAAGTGCTATTTCTCCTGCAAATAAATGATCACTTTAAGGCAAATTGCATGAAAATAAATCTATGGGTGAGTTTTCAGTGCCAAGGTGAAACCAGTCTTCGGCTTCCGGCTTCACTGTCTGAGAGTTCCATTTCTCCGGAACCTGTAATAGCTGTCCCCCTATCCTTGCCCTTACCCACAGTTTTATCACTCAGGATTCACTATTCATTGGCAAAATCGCATTCCACTAGCAAGATATGCGACTGGGAAGGGTAAAGTGTTATTTTCTTGGCAATGAGGAGAATGTGACCCAGTGGCTTACAGGACTCTTCTGATGTTTGACCTGTTTTGATGGAGTGGGAAGTCTAATTCTCTAAAACCATTTCAACCTCCCTCGCCACACAAGAGAGCAGTCAGCCCAAAGTAACAGCCAGCCCTTCCCAGACTGGTTTAATGGGTCTCCACCTCTCTCAGCCAGGTGAGATCCAAGTTACAGGAATCCAGCTCCCTTTGCCTCAAATATGAGTGTGGCCTGGCCTGATCTACAAGTGTCACTGCAAAGTTAGTTATTTGCACAGCTGCCCGGGCCAACAACCTGGTGGCTATTTGCCCTTCTCAGGCCCATGTTGTCACTATGACATCAGGGGATGTCCTGACTCAGGCTGGTTGTCAGACAGCACAGTGCAGGCTTCTGGACTCTGGGCATAGAATCTCCACCTTGGCGCTGCCTTAGAAATACTGGAGACACTTTTCAAACATGCCTACAATGGAGTCCCACCCCAGAACATGGCCACAGATGAGCTGTGCTGGTTTGTGAACTTTATATATAAATGTAATCATATTATGTATTCTTTTTATACCTAGCTCCTTTCAGTTATTGTTAGTGAGATTCAATCATGTCATTGCATGTAGCTATGACTCATTTATTATTCCCGTTAATCTGCCTTTAAAAACTTATATTAAAGTCAAAATCATGGGCATTTTTTATGTTAGTGCTCAGAGGTTTATCTCTTTTTGGTGGCATCATAGGATTGTATATTATGGAAAAGTCATATGGACATTTATATTATTTCCAGTTTTGCATTGTTATAGCCAGTGCTGAAATGAGCAGTCTTGTATACTTGTAGTAGCTATGCTTTAAATAGAATATTGATCAATCGTATAGTGCACAGAGAATATAATGAGGAAGGAAAGGGAAGTCAGATAAGAGAAATGAAAGTAAATTCCTGCGGGTAACTAGAGGTTCTAGTGGGAATGCTGTCCTTCCTCATCATGGTGTTCGAGGTTTCTCAGCCTAACAGCTCTCCAACTATTGATCCAGTGCAATCTTGTCAAAAAGCCCACCAACACAGAGATTTCTCAAGCAGAGGAGAGGCCTATCTGACAAATTGATTTATTCAGTGACAGCAGATACCCCCAGGTGTCCTTAATTCACAAATATGAATGAGAAGCCTGACTCACCAATTCTACGAAAAAATTACTAACAAATTCCCAGAGTGGAATCTAAAGACTTAGCATATATAAGTCTCCAGAATGAACCTTAAAAGTACCCCTAAAAAACAAACAAAAACACAGAAAGACTTGGGTCAAGTGATCCTTTTGTTATTTCAAAATGTGATTTCTGAGTCTCATCTTTTTTACCAAAACACAGAGCAGTAGGGAGCACTTTTTGATGCTTGATAACCCTATACTACAGTGATGGGTGTCCATCCCTCCCAGGTAAGTTAACAGAAACAAGTTGTAATCCAGCAGTGAAAGACATTTGTTTCCAACTGTGTAGTGATACCAACAGGGGCTTGGTGACAATGTACCTCAGCAGGGAGTGAGCTACAGGGTCCAAGAAGATGACAGGGTTAGTACCAAAAGATAAGAACAGTGATGGTTCAACTGAGACAGAAGCAATAGAAGATACTTGCTACTTTAAGAATTAGCACAAGCAAAGACTCTCTGCAAGATATATCCAGAAGCAAAATAAACCACACATGACCCATAAGGAAAGTGATTGAAGCATCTGGTTACCGCTGAATTGAATAGAATTTTAAGGTCTCTGGAGAACCCTCGAGTCTTTGTAGTGTCTATGTATATAATCTTCAATAAAAGTATGTGGAGTATTGGAGTATTGAGATTTACTATTTGCTCTAGGCACATCATAGCAACAGTTCTTGTCTTGTAACAGCAAGTGTATCGAGATAGCGGCAGAGATTGTAGTCTTGTTGCATGCCCCATGGTGTTTAGAGAGTAATGAATCTCTTTTGGCATCATGGGTTATAATAACCATGTCTTCTATTCTCTATTTCTGATGCTTTGACATCTGGGCCTTGCTGACCCTGAAGGGACTTCCCCTCCTAGGATTAGCCAGTTCTGAGACATAGGAAGCAACAAGCTCATGAGCATACTTTTTTCCAAA
Organism: Miniopterus natalensis; assembly: GCF_054644295.1. Taxonomy (NCBI): domain Eukaryota; kingdom Metazoa; phylum Chordata; class Mammalia; order Chiroptera; family Miniopteridae; genus Miniopterus; species Miniopterus natalensis. Next base: position 13,193,609 of record NC_142094.1, read on the forward strand.
TACAAAACAACCGATCCAGAGCTCCTATACTGACTGCCTCCTTTATCAGGCTCTTACACTTTGGACAATTGTCCACCTGCCCTCATAACCTCATGGTGACTATAGTTAACACACACACACACACACACACCCCTCTAGTTCAGGTCGGTAGCAAACCCAGCTGATAGGTCTGCATAATAAAAAAGATAGCAATGCTGAAATCAAGAGGACATTCCATTAAAGAGTTTAACTTAGAGTACAATATCATGGCATAAAGACATTGTTGAGATGTCTTGTTTAAATTTACAAGAAGAATAAAAAAGAGGACATCAACATACAATTAAAGAGTTTACTGAAATTTCATTGTTATTGTTGCCGGAGACATTTACAAATTAAACTTATACAGAGGATAGTAAACATATTATTTCAACTCAAATCATTCTCACAACACAAAGAAGTATCTTAAATGATTTCTAGGAGGCTATTCAAAGTATACTTAGGGTCCAATTTATATTTCTTAAACATATTAGTTGTTTACTTCATTAAGATGGAATTAAATAATATATGTACTCCTTTCCAGAAAAGGTGTTCTCTCTGGATCAGGAAATGAGTGTGGAGGTGGAAATAGGACTAGGCTGACCCCAGGACCATTCTCCATTGAAGGAAAGGGGAATATAAAATATGATGTGTAGAGGTGAAGTCAGAATTACAAAGCAACAAGGCTATTTTACTAAATCATCAATCCCAAATATCCACTGGACAGAGGAAAACAAGATACCATCTGTAGAATAAAAAAGGTTGGGAAGTAGGCAAAGGAATGAAGGGAAGGAGATGGAGCCTGCAGGATGCTGCAGGGCCTTGGGAAGATCCCTGTGGTCCTTCCCATGGACAGACTGTAAATTGATTGAGGCAAATGGCCAAGTGTGATCATATAGGCAGAAAAAAATGGAAGCATTTTTGTCATGTCAAAGATAAGGAAACTGAGGCTCAAAGAAGTTAATATAACAGCTTCAGAGTAACAGAACTGGGACCCACACACATGCCTCCACTTCAGAAGGTCATGCATAAGCCCTGGCTGGGTAGCTCAGTTGATTGGAGCATCCTCCCCATATGCCAAGGTTGAGGGTTTGATCCCTGGCAGGGCACATACAAGAATCAACCAATGAATGCACAAATAAATGAAACAACAATTCCGTGTGCTGGTTTCTCTCTCTGTCTCTCTTTCTCTCTCTCTCCCCTTCCCTTCTCTTTAAAATCAATCAATCAATTAAAAATTTTTTAAAAAGCAAGTCATGAATCCTTTGCTCTTTTCCTAATCTCCTCTCTGCCCACACTTGAGGCAACTGAAAGGGAAACTAGGCATCTTCTCTCTTACACCCAAGGCCAACAGAACAAGGCTCCCATGTAAATAAAAACTAAGCAAAAGTAGAAACGTGAATCAAGAAAGTCTTCTATTAAAAGAAAAAATCTAAAATGTCGCCTTGGCTCACAGTTGCTGAAAATCAAGCAGAAGAGTCAATGTATGTTTAGAAATGGAATACAAGGGGTCTCAAAAGAGACGTGGAGGTCAGGAGGGAGAGTGAGGAGACAAGGACGCCTCCTATGTAATGTGTAATGACTCAATGGTGAGCACTCTGAGGACCACAGAGTTAGCTCCTTTCTGCCCTTGCTCAAGGCCTTGGAGAGCTCAAGGGACCTTCCCAAGGTTACATAGTTAGGAATTGAAAAGTAGAGCCAAGAACCAACCAATCGTGCCCACTCCAAAATTTCAGGCATGTCTTGCTTCATTATTGTCATCATTAACATTCATTTAATGAAAGTTTCAAAGTCACTAAATGGTAAGGACCTCAAAAATAAGTTTGTTTTTTTTGAAATAAAGGATGGATGAGTATGTAAATGAAAGTTGCTAAGGTTCCCATCCCTGCTGATAGAGTAGGTGTGGGAGATGAAGAAAAATGAGCCAGGCATGGTTTTAAAATTGTTAACCTGAGTGAAGGTTGGATGAATCGCCACATCAGGAGAGATAACAAAGCAGCTGGTGGCGAGGATGGAAGGTGGTGGGTGTTTTCCTCCCCTCTCTGGGCCTGTCTTTTCTCTTCCCATGATCTTCCACACTCTGCTCTAGGCTGGTGGTCATTTCTCCAGCCTCTCTCTAGCTTCCAGGTGAGGACACCTTTTGTATTTTCTTCCTGGGATGGCCTCCTGGCCTCTCTCAATGAATCCACCAAGCTAGAAGCGAATCTTCTGGACCTAAGATTTCCATGAGGAGGAGTCGTCCATTACTCCCACCCCCCACTCCAAAGGTGAGGTTTCCTTTCTATGTGCTTCTGGAGAACCTAGGGGAGTAATCTCATTGTACCAATTATTATATCGTTTTTCAATCCCTGGGTTAGTTATTTATCTTCATTCTAATCTGTAAACTCCTTGGAGCTTTGCTGATTGTTTCATTCTCGTTTTGTGACTTGAACTGGCACATATAATAGGCTGCCAAGACATCTGAGAAATCACGACCTCCTGTTCTTCAACCTGTATACAACATACACAATTAGGTGCTCAGAGAGACCCAGCACAGGCATATTACCCACCCTACCACTGGGTTGTTCAGATCCAAACACATACCCATATGTCTTCAGACTGAGATTATCCTGGAATTCTCAGTAGCCCCGAGTTTTTTTCTTAGATGTAGGATTCTGCTTATAATTTTCTGTTAATTGAACTTTACTAACATTGCTAACCATGGTAAGAGTATCATGACATGGCCTATTCTTTGAAACAATTATTACCTGGAATGCAGCAAAGAAATTGCTGTAAAAGGGGAAATTGGGAAAGAAAATCTGACATGCAGTTTCTAACAATGGTTCTGAAGGCATATCAGGACACTTTCTTCTTTCCCTCAATGTCCCCTGCGACTCACACATGCTATTACCTTTAGAAAAAGTTCACATAGTGATATTTCTGAATGAAACCAGCAATTACGGAAAATCTAAGACTACAGGCAAACTCATACCCCCAAGGAAGAGACTCGCAGAAATTCTCGATCCCCTGTTGTCTCTACCGTGAGACAGCTCAGGCAGGAGGTCCACATGAGCTGAAATATATCAAAATCGTCCCGTCGTCCTATACACCACAAAGGTCCATTTCCGTTGGATTCAAATACCACTGATCATTTGTGACAGATAGAAAGCCTGTAGCAATCAAAGAAGAAAGACAGACTTCTAAAGATGAACAACTGTGGGGAGACTTAGAATAAGTAGCTCACAGTTAGAATAAAATTTATCCAGTAAACAAACCCACAGGCACTGCTCTCAGACCTATCATTTCAGAAGAGAAATCTCATACATGGAGATTGTTTTAAAATTTGCTTTCTGAAAGGTAAAATGGTACGAGCATCTCCCAGGACATAGAAATGACAGCCAGGTTTTGGATACTGTGGCTCAAAAAACAACTCCATTTTAGGAGAGAACAACAGAGTTATGACAGTTGTCAAAAGAAGAACGTGTCCTATTCTTACTGCTCCCCAGCCCTCACCATTATCATCCAAGCATCTTACAGGGTTGTCAGGAGAGGATATCATAATTCTGATTTTCAGCAAAATGTCTATGCCTAAGCAGTTATGGGTGCTTTGTGTGACAGAAGTGCCATTCTCATCATTTCTAGGAGAAAACATTCCATTCTATAATGCTAGAAATTTCCCCCAAATGCATGCATTTCTTTTTTTTCTTTTTTTATGATTCTGAGGCCTCAGTTCCCTTTTAGGCAATTCATTCTTTTGTCTCCACTTAAGAGACACTGAATGGTTTCACAAAAGAGCCTCCCTCCACCCTTCATACAATCCTGTGGAATAAGACATACTCAGGATTAGTGATCTCTGCAATATTGGCAACAAGGAAATACAGACGTGCAAAACGAGTGTGGGGTGTGAGGGGGTGTGGGCACCACATGGGTGCATTAGCACTGGGAAAGATCGAGGTCAGAAAACTACAGTGAGGGGCAGAATACAGCAAGCTGGTCTGTTTTTGTCAATAAAGTTCTGTTGGGGCAGAGACACATCCATTTGTACTTTTTGTGGCTGTGTTTGTATTCCAACGGCAGAGTTGAGTGGTTGAAGCAAAGTACACAAAGCCCAAATATTTACTATTTGGCCTTTTATAGAAAAAAATGTGCTGATCCCTGAAATAGAGGAGAAGAAATTCAACAAATAAAAATCACCTTGTCATGCGATATACAAAAAATAAAAATAAACACTCGCTCTAAAAATATTTTTAAAATTTGTTTTTTAAAAGGTTTTTTAAAAAATTCTAAACAGCTTCTTAAATTGTCAAAAGAATCATTTTAGCTTCCTACTGCATTGGATAAACAGGGAGCCTGCCAGCCAAGGGACGCCCCTCCCTCAGCACCTACTGCTAGACAAGGCCAGTGTGGCTCCTATAACTACCGAGATTCAGCTTCTAAAGAGAGGACCCAGAGGGCCAGCAGGGGCACCTGAGCAGGTGCAGGTAAGGGCACAAAAGCTCTGCTGAAGTAGTGCTAGTGCTGATGAGCTGGGCCAGCTAGTGTCTTCCCCAGAAAACTCAGCTGGAGACCAGAAGAAGAGTGGAAGTCAGTTAGAAATGGAAGCAAAATCAGAAAGACAGATAAAATAAGGACAAAAGAGAGACAAAGGGCAGTTGAGTCATGTTAAATGGATGTCCAGTCTAAAGGAGAAACTGCCTAGAGTTCTTCACAAGCCATGAGAGGAGAAACGTTTTCTTAGTATCCTGTTGGAGGCAGAGACGCTGATCATGCTCTGTTGACCATGATTGTTAGCTATAGTTATAAGAAATATTAATCATGTTCTGTTAACTGTGATTGTTCTGTTCTAATTAGAAAAAGCACTCTCTAACCTGGCTGGGAGTTGTAGCCCAGGCCATGGGAGTTGACCTTGGAATGCCATCTATTCTCCTTTTGCCATGGAAAGATAACAACCTTGTGGCAGAAACAAAGGGGTCCCGGAGGTTTCACCCTTTTGTAACCCCCAGCCCGAATTTCTGTGACCTGTAAACCATTATACCCATTCTTATTCCTTTCTGCCATTTCCCCAAGTAATCTTTGTCCTTCTACCCAATATAAGAAACTGGCTTATGGGGGGTAGGTAGAAAAGATTTTATATGGACAAATCCTGCTGCTCTCCCATTTTGCTGGCATTACTGGAATAAACACTCATATATGATTCAACCTTGTCTCTGCTTCATTGGCTAAAGTAGTGACAGGCAGCCTGGACCCATTGTACCCAGTTTCAATCTCAGACTCTTTGAGAAAGGCCAGGTCTCAAGGTCAAAATCCCTGTTAATTTTAACTTTTTATTTTTCCCTGTTGCATCAGTCAATGTCCCTGTAGTTATTTGTCTCTGTATGTGTGTGTATGTTTTTGTTGTCTTTTTGTTTGCTTGTTTGTTTTAATAAAAATAGCTTAAGCCCGTCCAGTGTGGCTCAGCAGTTCAGCATTGACCTATGATCCAGAAGATTATGGTTTGATTCCCAGTCAGGGCACATGCCCAGGTTTCAGGCTTGATCCCCAGTAGGGGGCATCATTGATATTTCTATCTCTCTCTCTCTCTCCCCCTTTCTCTCTCTGAAATCAATAAAAAGAAATATTTAAAAATAATAATAAAAAAATAAAAATAGCTTAAGACACAGAGATTAAAATGGAAATAATTTCCTGTAAGGGAATAAACACCAGGCAGGACAAACTGTATCTATGAAGATGGCTCGCTCTAAAAAATATTTTAAGAAGTTGAGAATGACTTCAGGGGTGTAATACTTTGTGGACACCCAAGCAACTACCACCTTCTTAATAGGCTGTTACTTTGTTAAAACTTAAGTTTCTTTGGTCACCAGAATGTTCTCTAAGGTGCTGGAACCTGTAGGCCTCAGCTGTAAAGTTGGCTGGTGAAATTTGGTCATAGTATAGTACTTTGAGCCAATGCTATGCTCGAAATTTTAGTTCATGAACAGCCTTCAGCTAGAAATTTTTTATAATTTCTGCCTGAATGACCTGCCTGACTGCTCCTGCTTGTCCTGCCACCCTCAGTATTTTTGTCAGCTTGGACAGGCTCCAAAACGGGCCCATGGCAGCTCTCTCTCAGGCAAAGCCTAAGGCAATAGGACAAGCTGCTGCTTCTGCACCTGTGCAGTTGCAGATAGATGCATTCTTACTGCTCTGACCAAACAAGAAATGATTTTATTTTATTTTAATTTTTTTAAATTGAAATTATTGGTGTGATGTTGGTGTTACTGGAAAGAGGACCTGGGCCTGAGTGTGTCTGCTTAGGGTTGGCCGGTACTAAATGGGTTCTTGACTTTGTGCAGGAAAGATTTCACAAAACGAGTCCAGGTGATTTTGAGAGTATATTTATTAAAGCTGGGGACAGTGAAACAACAGAAGATAGAAGAAGCAACAGGAGAGAGATTAGGCAGGAAAATGAGCCTAGGTTGGGCTACTTTGGCTCATTAAGAAGTTAGAGAAAATGGGGCTTTGAGGGCAGTTTCAGGGGGTTAGCCCAGGACGAGCTGCCGCTGCCCATTACTCCCTTGGTTGCAAGCCTCATGGGGTCTCTTAGAGTTTGGGAGGTGCACACCTGTGGGGGAAGGAGAGGAGAAAGGGAATGCTCCTGGGAGGGAGAGCAAACTGGGACCTTCATTTTGAGGGTTAAAGGCTGGCAGTTTAGGGGAGGTCTTAAAGGAGTATCTCAATAGACTATTCATCAGCTTTATGCTACTGTGCCAAACTGAGATTTTATTCTTTTAACTTCAACTGTCCTTGGGTGTGGTTCGCAAATGGCACTAATTGGATTTCTGCTACCTGTCTCCATGAGTAGGGTGATTTAAACTATTTAAATGGGGAGAAGTGTAAACTATTTACTCTTTTTTTTTAATCATTTTTAAAAAATTTGTCTTTATTGTTGAAGGTATTACAGATATCCCCCCTTATTTTCCCCCATTTATCTCCTCCACCCTGCAACCACAACCCCCCTCTCCCTCGGCCTTCACCACACTATTGTCTGTGTCCATGGGTTATGCACATATGCATAAAAGTTCTTTGATTAATCTCTCCCCACCTCCACCCCCACCCTCCCTTTCCTCTGAGATTCCTCAGTCTGTTCCATGCTTCTATGTCTCTGGATCTATTTTGCTCCTCAGTCTATTTTGTTCATTAGATTCCACATATGAGTGAGATCATGTAAAACTGAATCAGGAAGAATCAGAAAACCTGAATAGGCCAATAACAACAGATGAAATCGAAGCAGTAATAAAAAAAACTCCCAGCAAACAAAAGCCCTGGTCCGGACAGCTTCACAGGGGAGCTCTACCAAGCATTCTACTTCTAATTATAGCAGTCCCTTTAACATTTCTTGCAATGCTGGTTTGGTGGGGATAAACTCCTTTAGCCTTCTAACATGTGGTCTATCTTTGAGAATGACCCATGTGTACTTGAGAAGAATGCGTGGTTACAAGAAGATAGGATTTTGTGATTTACTAGATGGCTGTAAACTTCTTGGCCCTTTTAACTACCGGTCTCAGCATCCCTAGTCCACTTGTCTTGGCTTGCTAATCTGTATCACTGGTTTGCAAAACCATACACGTTTCAAGTGTACAACTCAATAAGACAGCCTCTGCACACTGATTACGCATCTATCACCCCAAGCAAAGTCTCTTCCCATCCCCATTCCCCCCCCACCCCTTTGCCTACCTCCACTTAGTCCCCACCCTGCTTTCCCTCTGGCTAACATCAGACTGTTGTCTGTGGCCATGGGCTAAGCATGTGTGTTTTTGGCTAATCCCTTCACTTTCTTTCATCCAGTCTTTCATCCTCTCCCCTCTGACAGCTGTCAGTCAGTTCCAGGTAGCCATGCCTCTATTTTGTTCACCATTAATTTCTTTTCTTTTTATTCTATTGTATTATATTTATTTTATTTTAAAATATGTTGTTATTGATTTCAGAGAGAAGAAGGGAAAGGGAGAGAGACAGAAACATCAATGATGAGTCATTGATCGGCTGCCTCCTGCACGTCCCCTACTGGGGATCAAGTCCAAAATCTGGGCATGTGCCCTGACCGGGAATGGAACCAAGATCTCCTGGATCATAGATCAACATTCAACCGCTTAGCCACACTGGCCGGAGAATCATTAATTTCTTAATGACTCATAGGTTTTGAATAATAACACCCTTCTTTCCCAGCCTTCATCTGTGACTAAACCCTTTGCGGATTGATAAGAAATAATAACTTTCAGCTAAGGAATCTTCCCATTTCTTCATTACTGGCACTTAGAAGGACAGGAGGTGGCTGAAAGTGTGCTTGTGCATTGTCCCTATGCTGTGTAGCCTGTGTAGCAGCCTCTTTGAAAAGGCCCCAGTTAGAACAACAATAGCAGTGTCAGCTATAACACAAACACTTACTGAGCTCTTACAATACAAAGCTCCTTACAGGTGCAAAGCCATTTAGCCTCTCCACAGTTCTGGGACCAGTATTAACCCTTTTGCACTTGAAGAAATTGACTCACAGAGAAACTAAACTATACAATCAAGTTCAAGTGAAAAATAAGTGGTCACAGAAGTCGGACTCCAGAGACCATGTTTTCAACCACCACACGTGACTGCTTAGAGAAAGAAACATCTTCCTCCACCTCTGTAACTAGACAATTAGCCTTTAATCAAGCCAAAATAATGTTGTAGAAGTGGTATGATAGAGAAAAGGAGACCATGCTCTGGAGTTAGAGAGACCTGGGTGCAAATGCCAATTCTCACTTGGATTAAGCAGGGTAATTTTAAAGAAATCGTTGTCCTTCCCTCACTGCAGGGCGCTCATCTGTAAAAAACAAATGCTATTGCCTTCCTTGCAGGGGTTTTGTGAACATAATGCAATAAGGGATGCAAAATCCCCAGAACAGTGTCTGTCCCTTAATGAGTAATTATTCCAAAAGGTAATGCCTTTCTTCTCCATCTCTGCTCTGATGGTGTAAGGAAAGCATTATAACCCTGAGCTTTTGAAAGACCTTACCTTTGCTCTTATGTAACCTGGGAGAAAGAAATTACATGGATTGCCTCAACAAATAGCCAAGAATTCTTTGTTGAAAACCTGAGGTGCCTGTGACCTTAGAGAATAGCTGATATCCACCGAGATGGATAGGACCAGTTTCATGGGGCATAATCCTATCTTCCAAGCTGTCTTGAGTTAGAGTAAAGAAACTCAAGATATTTAAAATCTTAATTATGCTCCCAGGCAGCTTTGGGTGCCAGTGGTATGGAAGAAGGAAAGAATATTCTATGCTGTGTTGACATAGAATTTTGAACAGCTATTATTTTTTTAAGACTGAGATATTCTACTTCAGTACATAGAAGTCTTCAAAAATCAGATATGGGTAAAGTAAACAAAATGGTGCTAGAATCTGCCTGATTTCCTCTTGGTTCTGCCTTCTGCTATAGTGGACCCATTGGATGGCAACCTCTCCACCCCATGCTCACCACCTTCACACAACTCATAGGCCAGTTCTGACCCAGGCTTGGGAATAATTTCAACTTTGGCGGACAGGTAAGACAGACATGAGCAGAGCAAGGATGATGTGCCAGGGACAGAAGGTCACCAGGGCACAAAGCCCCAGGTGCCCAGCAATGGGAAAATCTGGGAAAACAAGGATGTCACCCCCAGGGTAACCTTTCCTCCCTTAGCATATTGCTGGTCATGCAGTTTAGACCCCCTGACCTTTCCTCCCTAGAGATAACATCTAGGTGTCTGTTCTTTTTTAGCCCCATGCCCAGAAAAGCAGCAAAAGCAGCGGGTGATGCCAGGACCAGCTGTATTGACTAACAACCCCCTGCTCTGGCTTTGACCACTTAGTGGAAACCAGAAGCCTAAAAGGATACACCTGGAAAGCTGATGAATATTCCACTGAGATTCCCCACCTCTGGGACTTCCCCTAACATCTCTGCCCTTAAAAGTCTTTAGGACAAAGGACCAGTGTGCTTTCTCTCCAGGGAGCACGCCCACTCCTTCCCCTTCTTCCTCTCTCCTCCTGCCCAGGTGCATTATTTCCTGAGCCCATTTCTTCTATCACTCAGTTCTTCTACCTCTGTGACTTACTAAGTAAATTTTCTCTTATAGTTTGAGTCTTGGCTCTGAATTCTTTCTTACCTATAACTCAAGTACCAAGGTTGCTGAATCAAGGTCTGGTCTGCCCCCACTGGCCTAACCCGTGGTGCCCTTCTCGCCGCTGCCAACACAGCTACACTTGGAAGGGCACAAGGGAGTATTTAGGGGGCACTCAAGGGATTGATTTATTAAACATAAAGTTAGGTCCTGCTGGGCATGGCTCAGAGATTGAGAATCAGCTATGATCCAGGAGATCTGCAGTTCGATTCTGTGTCAGGGCACATGCCCAGGTTGTGAGCTCGATTCCCAGTCTGGGGTGTGCAGGAGGCAGCCAATCAATGACTCTCTCATCATTGATGTTTCTATCTGGCTCTCTCCCTCTCCCTTTCTCTCTCTGAAACTAATAAAGAGATATTTTAAAAACAAACAACACAAAAAACCATAAAGTTAGCATATTAATAGTCCAGGCCTGGTCTTGTCCCTGAGATGTGAGTGACAAAGTCCTAATGTTCCTCTCCAATTCTGGTATTTGACATTTTTTCAGTGCTCTCTACTTTCCAGTCAAGAGAAATTGAGATCCTCTCAATGATTTTTCTTCACTATCTCATCTCCCCCTATATTTACTATTGCACACAGGTGGGCACACATACAAACACAGAGGAGATGAGGCTGTAGAAGGACAAAGGAGAGGGGGGGTTCTAACCTTAAATTTAAATTTAAAAAGCCTTTTTATTTTTTTTTTTATTTTTGTTTAAAATATTACAGATGTCCCTTTTTCTCCCCAATGACCCGTTCCACCCCGTCCCTTCCCCCTCCCCAGTCCCTCTCCCCACCATTGTCCGTGTCCTTGGGTTGTGCATATATGCATATAAATTCTTTGGTTACTCTCTCCCCCTCCACCCACCCACCCTCCTCCATCCCTCTGACATTCATCAGTCTCATCTAAAGCCTTTTTTGATGCTGACTGCCCGATTTTCTGGATCTAGGAATATTTTCTTTCCTTTCTCCCCCTTTATTTTGTATTTTCACTTATATATTTATCCCTTTTGGGTGGGAGAGTTGAGTTTTTACCTATTTTTTAAAATTGAATTTATTGGGGTGACATTGGTTCACAAAACCATACATATTTCAAGTGTACAACTCAATAAAACAGCAAAGTCTCTTTCTGTCCCCTGCTTTGCACTCATTCATTCATGCACCTATTCGTTTATTTTAAAATTATTTATTAAACACCTACTATGTGCCAGGCCTTGTGTTAGGCATTAATAACTGTACCATAGACTGTTACTCTCTTCTCACAGACTTCTCCAGGCTAGTAGAGGACAGAGACCACACACATGGTGCAATGTGAGGACTTATGATAAGTGCATAGCCTAGACTTTGGAGACACCATTTGGAAGGCTGGGGCAGCTTTCTCTATGGGGCAATACCTTAGATAATTCTGAAAGTAGAGGAGAGATTAGGCGGAAGATGAAAGATAGAAGAGGCAGTTGATAAATGGAGATGGGAATAGCACGGTCTTTTTACACAGGAAACAGCATCTGCAAAACCCAAAGTGAGAAAGACAGAGCATAACATTAAAAGAACTAAAGGTTGTTCTGCCATCCAGGAATGTGGCTGGGGTTTGCAGGAAGTAAAGAGACCACATTTGTATTTTAAAATAACTTTGACTGTTCTGTGGGAAGTGGATTAGAAAAGGCTGCAAAGAGACAAAGGTAATAGGCTATTCCAGTGGCTAATTTATAGATAAGGTTTCTCTGTCTAGATAGGCGGCAGTGGAAGAAGCTAAAGTGGAAACATTGATAGATATTTAAGGACAATTGAATCAACTGGATGTGGTGATCGCAAGTTGGATGGGAGAGAAAGGGAGGAGTCAAAGAGGACTTTTAGGATTTTTTGGGGGGACAGATGATGGTGGTGTTATCCTCCATGAACAGAGGAGATGACACAGGATGGAAGGCTATGTTGAGTGTGAGATTTCTATGGGAGTCATGAATGTGAATACAGTAGGTACTGGCATGCCCCATATCTGACATTCCATGACCTTCTACCCTTTAATATCTACCTAAGATGCCAAGCGCTCAGCTGAATCACATATGTCTATGATGATATCATATACAGCAGACTACATGTTCTGTCTGCATGGCTGCATCACCTCTGTCATTTTCAGGCATATCTAAGTTTCTAAGACCTGGTCATCGAGCTGAAGTTGGTCTCATACTCCCAGTAGGACCTCAATACACAGGACCTATAACCATCTCAAAAATGAGAAAACAATTTCTTAGAAGTTCTCAAAACTGACCTGATGCTACAACCTGCTCCTGGAAAGGAGGCAAAGTCAGAGAAATAGCCTTAGCAAAATAGACACTGAAAGAGTTTGAAGAATTGAAATACCCTATCATTTCAGATAGTTTTAAAGGCTCTGACTTTTCAAGAACACTCTTTACTCTCAGGCTATCTATTTGGAAAAAAAAAAAAATCAAGTAAAAATTACACAGTAAAACCCCAATGAGGCTGCCTGAGGATGAAGAGTGAAATTGTTCAGCAGGGTAATTTCAAAACTGAAAGTATAGTTTTATTCAAAGTAGAGGGCTTGGTTAATATAAAAAAGTATCTATAAAAGCCTATTTTTTAATGAAAATATAAATTAATGAGTCCACAAATAATGATAAGGCCTTGTATTTGTACTAAACTCTGTAGTTTACAAAATACCTCCATGTCCATGAAATTATTTAAATCTCTGAACCATAGAACTTCAAAAGCAGCTGCTGCTTTCCAGATCCTTTGGTCTAACGTCAGGAAATCCCACATAAACCTACAATCAATTTATCAACATACAAAGTATTTGTATTAACTAAACTGCATTCTCTAAAACTAGATGATTATTTATGTTGGGAGTCAAAGAAGATGAATAGTAAATATCCTCAGACCTGAATTGGTCGAGTACTGTTGCGGAATTTTCTTGACATCAATTTTTAACAAAATGCAGGAGGTAAAAGAAAGACAATGATTTTTTTCCAAAACAAGAAAACTGATCAAATAAAGAATGATTTAAATGTTTTCTCTTTATCCTATTTGTAGTTTTCAAGCAAACATTTTATTTTTGAACAGTTTTGGCTTTACACAATTTTTGTGAAAATAGTACAGGTGTTTTCTCCACACCCAGTTTCACCTTAATGTAGTATATTTGTCACATGGAAGGGGCTGATATTGATATATTACTAATTAAAGTCTACACTTTACTCATATTTCCTCAATTTTTCCCTAATGTCCTGTTTCTCTTCCAACATCCCATCTAAGAAACCACGTTACATTCAGTAGCCATGTTTCCTTAGGTTCCTTTTGGTTATGACAGTTTTTCATATTTCCCTTGTCTTTGATGACTGACAGTTTTGAGGATTACTGGTTGGCTACTTTGCAGAATGCCTCTCAGTTGGGATTTGTCTGATGATTTTCTCATGATTACCCTGTGGAAATTCATTTCTGGGAAGAACCCACAGAAAGAAAGTACTATCAGAGTCATATCACTTCAAGTAACTTATCACAGTTAAGCTAACCTTGGTCACCCAACTTGAGGGGGTGCTTGTCAGGGTTTTCAACTGTGAAGTTACTCTGCCTCCCTTTCTACAGTATTCTTGGGTAGAAAGCCACTATGTACATTCTACACTGAAGTAGTAGGGAGTCATGTTTCCCCTCTTTAAAGACAGACTAGCTACATAAATTATTTGGAATTTCTCTGCAAGGCATACCTATCTATTCTCCATACTTATTACTTATTTATATCACTATAGACACATCTATTTTTATTTTACCCATTGGGTTATAGTCCAATACAACCTGATTTATTTTGATGCTCAAAATTGTTCAGCTTTGGCAATTGAGAACTCTTTCCAACAGCTCTGGAACACATTGATAAACCAATAGTGTTGTGGGTATGTTTCTTTCAAGTGCTTCCTTACTTCCTGGTACTACAAGATGCCCCAGGCTCATCTTGTATATTTCCTTGCCCGGGTCATGGAATCAACCATTTCTTCAAAAAGTAGGCCTTGGGTATGGTGAAGGCCCTGGGTATGAATTCACAATGATTACTCTATTCCTGCTCCTGCTGGAGCCCCATGAGGAGCACTTTCTTAGATCCTCAGTGGAAGAAACTGGTGAAGTCTCTGGAGGTGAAGCCCAGGATGCCTGGAGGGCTTCCCTAAAACTGAGTCTCCAGAAGCCCCCAGTAACACTTTCACATTACTCCACACTCAGCCTTTAGTAATCAGTCAAAATTACCATTTAAGATTCCCTCCCAGTTCATGACTCTAGTGGTTTCTGCTCCAGGTAAGCACGTCTCAGCTGTGACTCTGGATTCACCTGTCTCTTGAGTTCTTCGTGTGACATTAGCCCTGCAAACTCAATTGGCTGGTGAATTCAAGAAAAGTCACAAAGTTATGGTTTGTCTAGTTTTTACTTGTTAGTCGGATGGGAGTGACAACTTCCAAGCTCTTTACATGTTGACTCTGAAGATAGAAGTTTCTGTTTCCACTTTCTAATCTTATTTTTCTTTATTCAGACCCATCTTTACCTCTAGTAACGATCTGCATTTTTTTCATTCTAATATCTCAACAATAGCAACTGCAGACATTTATGTTTGCATTCTGTCAACTGTAGAATTCCTCCAAAGTCAGGCTTGTTGCTAACTGAGCAAACATCAAGAGATTCTCAATTAGTCAAAGTGCAGTCCTATGTGCTAGAATGGCTATGAGTGCAAATTGTGACAGTCTGTACTTCATATTAAAGGTGTAGACACTTCAGTACAAGTCATTCAGAACCAGAAATGTATGGCCATGAGATAATCTGATGGTGCCTTTTCTTTCCTACATGTGCATGTAATGAGGAGTTTACGATGGCATGAGCTTCTAGACATTTTTTCCTAAAGTTCACCTGAACAATGTATTTGAAAGTGGAGAAAGGCAGATAGTCTTAGAACTTTAATTCATATTCAGTGGCAACTCGACTGTGCCTGAGAAGAGCAGTCCACTTTGTGCTTCCAACTTTTCAATATGTTCTCCCTTCCCTATACACTAAACCACTGTTTGCTTATTTCACTCTCATGTCAAGTTCAAGTTACAATAATCCCTTCATGGAAAGGAATCTCAGGAGCTGGGAAGCAATAACTGATGAATACTGGGATTTTCCTGGGGGCAGCGAGGGAAAACTTGGGGAAGGCTTCTGTCACAGTGAGAACTAGGCTCAGAGCCCCAAGAGCAGGTCACAATGTTCACATCCGCTAACCAGTGTGCCACATGAGTCAGCAGAATGTTATTCATACTGCTATTGGCTGACTTTAGATAGCATTTTAAAGGCCTGGAAATAAAGGTTGTGTGACTAAGAACTGACTATGTGCCAAATGTATTAAGCACTTACATATTACAACTCCAGTTAATTCCCACAACCACCCAGTAGATCCAAGTCATTATCCCCCTTCTCATCTGTTTAATGAAGCTTCAGAGCAGTCAAGGGAAGTCGAACAGCTATTATACAGCTTCATGGCTAAAATGTTCTAATTCACTTCCTTCCATGAGATCAAGGCCTAGACCCTCAGACAGAGCCCCCTAGAGGGGAACAGGCACCAAGGCAGAGGAGCCAAGACCAATGAAGACAGTGTCCTCAGTTTGGAAAGAGAAAGATACGGCACAAATCAGTGCCCAGGGTCCCACCAGCACTGAATGAGCAGACGTGAGGGTCTCAGCATGGTTAAAAATATGAAAAAGCTCCAGATTACCTGGAATTTCAATAATGGAAAAGATAACTCACATCCTAAGCAACACTCATGTGTCAGGTGCTCTCATAAACAATATTTATTTGCTATTTCATTTAACCTTTGAAATAACCTTGTGGTTTGTGAATTTGTTGAACGTTTTACAGAAAAACAAGGCTCAGAAAGATGAAAACACTTGTTGACAATCTCCTGCTGAGGAGGGTATTACATTGAGATTCAAACTCAAGGTTGTCTGAATGCAAATCCTTTGCTCTTTCGACATGCACCTCACGGCTCCTATGAATGTTTTTCATGTATCATCTACGGAAATGAAAAGTTAAATATTTATAAAGCCTGCTCTTGAGTGTGTAATCTCACCATGTTAAGTTGCTCAGACATTTATTTTTAAATCAGCCACCGGTGATTAGAGAATATTTTAGGGAAAAATGTCAACCTTCAGTTTTTCACTTTGCTATCATGTTTTTAAAAAATTCAGGGGAAAAAAATATATATCCTTTAATTTCAACCCAATGCAAAGGTGCTCAGCTGATCCTGTGTCAAGGCTAGGACTCTAAGCCCAGTTTACGACCTGGTCCAGGCTCATAAGCAGGAGACTGGTTCTGTTAAAATCAATCTGAGACAAGACTAATTTTTAAATTTTGTTTAGAGAGTTTTAAGTTTCAAAACACTAGGAGGCAGGAAACTTCAGCAATAGGGTTATTTAGAAAGTTAATGTGGACTATCCATAATGTTATTAAGTATACCAGAAATAGGACCTAGCCATGACCTTAAACTAAGCACCAGGAAAGAAAGTAAAATTCCAAAACAATCAGAGCAACTGGAGTTGGGGGAAAGAGGCACATACCCAAAGGTCTCATGATTATGGCCAGAGGGGCCAGTTACACATATGTACCACTTGGTGGAGACTATGTAGGAAGCCATGCATCCATTTTTGATGCAAACCAGATTCTGAGCAGGGTGGTAGTTTCTTAGGGCAAGCTTGGCTAGTGTGATATTTCTACTTGAGACTGTCACTTCTATTTAATGCTTTCCTTATGAAGCGTTCTTCATGTTTCAATAGAGATGTCATGCTCTCAGGACAGCCACTAAAGACCTTAGCTTGAGTTAGGAAATGACCACTCTGTGAGCTCGCTTGGCCGCTCGTGTGTGTATTACAGAACCGGAACTGCACTCCAATTACTTCTGTTCTTCTCCAGTGGGCTAATGTTAGGCCCACATTTAATTTTCTCCCATCGTATCATCAAATTCCTTACCGGCAAAGACCTTTAAAGCTCAGTTAATTCAGCACTATGATGACACTCCCTAAGGAACATACAAACATGACCGCTGTGTAGATGTAGAGATGTCTTCAGTATGCTCTCTGTCACAGTGGATCCTCCAACTGGAAGAACTCCAGCTGTCGTTCGAGGGAGGAAATTTACAGTAGTGCTGTTAACTTTTATGGATAACCTTTTTTTTTAAAAATGTCATCGTTAAGATCCTTACACTGTTCCATCATGTTTAATATGCATCTGTTTTCCGATATCTCTGGGTGGAGGAGAATCTTCCCCGACTACAAAAGTGGGTGACTTGAGATAAAGCCTGTGAGATCATTGCTGCAGGGGTGTTGCGAAGATGTTCTAAATTTTGCCGTATTCTTATGAAGAAAAAACAATGAGAATAACACTGAGTAAACTATAGTAGATCAACTCAAGTATTAAGGCTGTTCTTGTAGTCATTGTAAAGCCATATACAGACGAAATCAGGCTTAACCATATGTCCTTTTGCTTCTCTGTCTGTCTTCAAACAAGCAAAAAAGTCCACTGTGATTCAGAACTCAAAACAGCCTAATTCGAAGTATCTTCAATACTATGATTTTATGGCTACATTTTTACTAATTTTTTTATTTCAAAACAGTAAGGTATATGTGTGTTGAATTTGTAAGATCCCAGAAATTAAGATATGAGAAAAATTTGAAATGTACTTATATATTCTCTTACATTTAGGATAAAAATTATCCTTCTATTTTTGGCTTAGTGAATGTCATTTAAGTTGTGGAACCAACCTAAAACTGACTTCATGCATTAACTGTTTAAAAATATTCAGATTTTCATATAGCATATTTACATATGGGTCTATCAGATTAGTCAGAATCCCATCAGGGAAATTTTGTGTCTTTTCATTTTCTTGGAAGTACAAAGAAATTCACTCAATTGTATTATCATCGCGGGGATTAGAATATGCATCAGAGAATTTAAATCTTAAGAGAATATGTATGTTCAGCTGTGTGCTGGGAATAATAGTTATTTAAAAAGATATAAAGTCTGGTTTTTAATTTTTTTATTTATTTCAAATCTGAAATGCTGTGAATGACATTCCAGTTAGTCAATGGTAAATAAATTCTTCCAAATTTTTATCAATTCCTATTTGGTTATGATAAGCATTTTCATCGACCTTCTAGTTTTCTCTCTGATATGTTAAAAAAAAAAAAAGAGCTGGACTAAGTGAAAATGAACAACTCTTTTAGAGCCATCGGAGAACTGAGGTCTCAAGGCATAAGGTTACTTTGAAAACTGGAGAGATGCATGAATGCAGCAAGTGAAAGCCGACCAGGATAAGAAACCGCCTGCTGGAGCCAGAAGCTGGTAAGAACACTTAAACAGTTATTAACTAATATATGGAGACTGGGTGTGAACTAGCCCAAGACATAATCTTCTGAGGATAGAGCCTTAGCATGACCCACAACAATTTGTGAGATTTTCCCCCCAGAGGTTCCTGAAGGTTTTCATGGTGAAGGCTGAAGAAAAGTCCTCTCCTGTGTCTGAAAGGGGAAGAGGAAAGATATCATTTGAATATTTCCAGTGTTTTGTTGTCCTTAACAAACGCTGTCCTCAGAGGAAACTACCGCACTCAACCACCATGAGAAATATCCAACTCCAATACTCTCCAGCCTTTGACATGGGGAAAGTGAAATACTTAATTTTATCTCACTAGTTTTCCAGTTTCACCTGAGGGTGGGTCAAGCAGGAAAAAAGCTGAAATGAACTTGTGAAAGCCTCAGGCTGGAGCCCCAGCTCCACTAAAAGTCTAAGATATGACCACAAAATTATGGAATACTTCTACAATTTCCCACTCATAAAGAGGGCTCCTGTATAATAAGAGGAGAATATAGCCAAAGAGATACATATCTCGGACCTTATTTAAGAAGTCTCCAGGGAAGCCTAGAGACAACAGGGGACAAAAACAAGGCAACCAGAGGAAATTTTATCCTCTGAAACCTACAACTACAGCATATATTAAATGCAGCCTTACTCCTAGCAAGATAAACACAAAAACTCACACTAAACACCTATTTGCCTCAGTTCCTTTACAAAATACATCATACCCAGTCTTCAACTAAAAAATTACAAGGCATGCTAAAAAAAAAAAAAAAAAAAAGAAAGCAATCTGAAGGGACAAAGGAAGCATCAGACACATCAGAACTAGATTTAGATATGACAGATATTTTTAAATTATTAGATTGGGAATTTAAAATTACTAATTAATATGCTAAGGGATATAATGAAAAAGTAGACACCATGCAAAAACAGATAGATAATGTAGGCAGAACAATGGAAACTCTAAGAAGAATCAAGAGGAAGTGCTTTAAAACAAAAATGATGAAATAGAAATGGAAATTGCTTTTGATGGACCAATAGTCAACATGCTCAATGAAAAAATTCAATAAGCTTAAAATTGGCAATAAAACTTCATAAATGGGCCTTGACTGGTTTGGCTCAGTGTTTAGAGCATCGGCCCTTGACTGGGTCCCATTCTGGTCAAGGGCGTGTACCTCGGTTGCAGGATTGATCTCAGGCCCCAGTCCGGGCATGTGTGGGAGGCAACCAATCAATGCATGTCTCACATACTGATGTTCCTCTCTTTTTCTCTCCCTTCCACTCTCTCTGAAAAACAATGGGAAAAAATATCTTCAAGTGAGAATCAAAACAAAACAAAATAAACAAATAAACAAATAAATTCATAAGTGGAAAGTAAAGAGAAAAAGAATTTTAAAACAACAGACTAGCCATTGAATGGGCTCTATTTAAATAGATGTAGCACATATGATGAGAATATCAGGAGAAGAAAAGGCAGATAGAAAGAGAGGGAGAGAGAGAGAAAGAGAGAGAGAGAAAGAAACAAAGAAAAACTATATTAAATAATAATGGCTGAAAATGTCCCAAAATTAATGATGGACACCCCATGTTCATTGCAGCATTATTTACAATACTCAAGACATAGGAAAAAACCCAAGTGTCTATCAACATATGAATGGGTAAAGAAGGGCATAATATACAATGAAATATTATTCAGCCACGAGAAAGAAGGCAACCCTGCTATTTGCTTCAAATGAATGAAATTTGAGGGCATTATATGAAGTAAAATAAGTCAGACCAAAAAAAAAAAAGACAAAATCAGTATTATTTCACTTTTATGTGGAATCTTAAAAACGAATAAACATTAACAAAAATACCTGAACTCATAGATCCAGAGAATATATTGGTGGTTGCCAGAGGCAGGGTTGGGGAGTGGGAGAAATGGGGGCAGGTAGTCAAAGGTACAATTTCCAGTTATAAAATAAACAAGTACTGGACATACATGCTGTCACAAAAAGTAAGGTTTCCTTCTTTTTTTTTTACAACTGAGAGTTGGACCTAGAGAGTATGATGTTAAATGAAACAAGTCAGTCAGGAAAAGGCAAATACCATATGATTTCACTTATATGTAGAATCTAATGAACAAAGTAAACAAACAAACAAAATAGAAAAAGACTCATAGATACAAAGAACAGATTGACAGCTGTCAGAAGGGAGGCAGGTTGGGGGCTGAGTGAAACAGGTGAAGGGGTTAAGCCAAAAAAATAAAAACAATACTCATAGACAGACAACAGTTTGGTGATTACCAGAGGGAGAGGGGGTTAGGGGAGGAAGAAGGTAAACGGGGGATAAATGGTGAAGGAAGGAGACTTGACTTGAAGTGGTGAACACACAATACTACTGTACAGATAATGTATGATAGAATCGTACATCTGAAACCTATATAATTTTATTAACCAATGTTACCCAAATAAATTCAATAAAAAAGAGCACTGGCCCAGCCGGGCGTGGCTCAGCGGTTGAACATCGACCTAGGATCCAGGAGATCGAGGTTCGATTCCCAGTCAGGACACATGCTCCAGTTGCGAGCTCAATCCCCAGTAGGGGG
The DNA here is from genome assembly GCF_054644295.1 of Miniopterus natalensis. NCBI lineage: Eukaryota > Metazoa > Chordata > Mammalia > Chiroptera > Miniopteridae > Miniopterus > Miniopterus natalensis. The sequence continues at coordinate 13,214,704 of NC_142094.1, forward strand.
CGTTCAGGAGGCAGCCGCTCAATGACTCTCTGATCACTGATGTTTCTCTCTCTCCCTCTCCCTTCCTCTCTGTCTGAAATCAATAAGGGTATTAAAAAATAAAAATAAAAAAAGGGTACTGGGCATGTAATAAGTACATGAGGCAAAAACTGATAGACCTACAGGGGGAAACAAATAAATCCACTATTATAATTGAAGACTTCAACACCCCTCTATTAGAAGTGAGCAGCTCCAGCAAGCAGAAAATCAGTAAGGATACAGTTGAGTGAGCAACACCATTAACCACCTGGATCTAATTGACATTTATAAAAGACGTCATTTAACAACAGAAGAATATACAGTCTTCTCAAGTTCACATGTAACATTCACCAAGACAAACTACATTTTGGATTATAAAGCACATTGTAATGCATTTAAAATAAAATAAAAAATCATATAAAGTATGCTGTCTGTAATGGAATTAAAATATAAGTCAGTAACAGAAAGATAGCTAAAAACTAATGTATTTGGAAAGTAAACAACACACTTTTACATAACACATGGATCAAAGCAGAAGAATCAAGAGAAACTTTAAAAAACACTTTGAAGTAAAACTAAAAAAACTTAATCAAAATTTGTGGGATGCAGCAAATTACTAATACAAGAAATGAATGAGGCCCTGGCTGGGTAGCTTAGTTGGTTAGAGCATCGTCAGGATACACCAAGATCGCAGGTCTGATCCCTGGTCAGGGCACATACAAGAATCAACCAATGGATGCATAAATAAGTGGAACAAAAAAATCAATGTGTGTCTCTCTTTCTCCCTCTCTCTCTCTAAAAATCAATCAATAATTAAAAGAAAAAAAAAAAGTCTTTAAAAATACAAGAGGAACCATTGCTATTGATCCCATGGACATTAAAAAGATAAAGGTAAAATTTATAATTTATATGAAATTGATCAATTCCTTGAAAGACACAATCTACAAAAACTATCACAAGCATAAACAAATAATCTAAATAAGACTATATCTATGAAAAAAATAAACCAGCAGTAACTTTCCAAAAAAGAATCTATGTGAACTAAAGTTTGATGATTAGTTTTTAGATGCAACACCAAAAGCATGGTTGATGGAGAAAAAACTGAAAAATTTGACCCCATTAAAGTTAAAAATATCTGTTCTGCAAAACACAATGTGAAGAGAAAAGACAAACCAAAGATTGGAGAAAATATTTGCGAAACACACACCTGAAAAGGAGTTGTATCCAAAATATTTTCCAAAGCCCTTAAAACTCAACAATAAGAAAAGAAACAACCCCATTTCAAAAATGAGCAGAAGATGTAAAGAGACATCAAGAAAGGTATATAGTGGTCAAGGCATATAAAAATGCTCGGAATCATGCGTTATTGGGAACTGCATATTAAAACAATGAGATATCGCCTATCAGAGTGGATGGCTAAACGCCAAACATTTGACAACAGCGAGGCAGCTGAGGAAGCTGAGCAATAGCAAGTCTCGTTCGTTTTCAGGAATGTAAAATCTTATGCCCTCTTTAGGAGAAACATCGGCAGTTTCTTACAAAGCTAAACATTGCCTTAAAATGCAATCTGGAAATTTTGCTCTTTGGTACTTGCCTCAACTTTTTGAAAACTTATGTCCACACAAACACCTGAATGCTTATAGCAGCTTTATTATCACCCCATGCTGAAAGCAACCTAGACGTCTTTAGGGAGGTGCATGGATTAAAAACAGCTGTGGTCCATCCATATATTCAAGATAAAAAGAAAAGAGCTACCGAGTCACAGAAAGACATGGAATAAACTTTAACGATAAAATGATAAAAATGCTAAGTGATATAAATAAGTCTGAAAAGGCTACATACTATATGGATCCAACTATGTGGCATTCAGGAAAAGGCAAAATTACAGATACAGTAAAAAGATCAGAGGTTGTCCAAGGCTGCAGGTGAAAAAATAGGGATAAATAGGTGGAGCGCAGGGGGTTTTTAGGGTGGTGAAACTATTCTGTGTGATACTATAATAGTGGATACATGACATTATGCATTTGATGAAGCCCACAGAATGTATGTCACAAAGAGTGAACCCTAATGTAAATTATGAACTTTATATTAAATAATGTATTGATATTGGCTCTTTAATTGTAACAAAATATAGCACTAATACAAGATATTATAGTAATAGGAAAAATTGTGTATGTGTGGTGGGGGGAGGGTTATATGGGAACTCTATCAATTGAACTCTGCTCAGTTATACTCTTAACCTAAAACTGGTTTAAAAACTAGACTTTAATAAAAAAGGCACATCCTAAGCATCAGAACTATTGAAAGATTCATAACTCTAAATTAGGTGGGCACAAAGAGATCTTAATTGTCCTTGATCTCTCTCACCATAGCAATAACCCCTACCCCTACGTTCACCTCTCTTATCCATGCCAAATGGAAAAGTCAGCAGGCAACTCAGCCATCCCATCCGAAGAACGACAATCACGCTGCAAGAGGGTTTAATTCCACTGCCATTTTAAAGCCAGTCCACCTGCCCAGGAAGCGCTGGAAATCTCGTTGGTTTTCTTTCTCTTTCCCCATGATGGAGTGGCACAGAAACCTCAGTCATCACCAGCACTTGCGTGACCGTGGCATTGCCAAGAAACTCCCCAGTAAACCTGATGATAACATTGCTCTTGAGCATGCCTGGCGAAACGCTACCAGAGGCCATATGCTACAGACAAGAATCCCTTTCTTGACATGAGGGGTGGTCTCCAGGAGGCAACGACTGTGCTAAACATGAAGTGGAGATATCCATTTGTCCGGCAGTTTACACATCATCGGCATTTAGTGTGGGATTAACAGCGAAGCTGAAATTTCATGATATCCTCGCCATCTGCTGCAGTGAAATCAGTTCCTACAGAGCAGCTTCCTGAGACTCAGCCGGGTGCGGGGCCTAGCTGGCCGCTGGACACAGGGCGGGGCTGCTGGCACCTGGGGCTGTCTTCCCTCAGGCACCCCACGCTGCCTCCATTGGCTGCGTCACCCCCCTGACTGCCGCAGCTTCTGTCCCTGAAAACAATCTCAATATTCTGGGAGGGCTTCCAAACGCAACCCTCTTATCTCCTTGGGAACAGAAAGCATCTCGGCTTGGAGCTGAGCTCCTCTGCCTGGCCGGAGCCCTGCACAGCCCGGCAGGACCCAAAGCGCGCCTCTCTCCGCAGGACACCCACCGGGGCCCCTCGGGCCTTCCCTTCTTCCCCTGGAAAGTGAGGCTGCCTGGGAGGTCTGCAGGTGACCCAAGGGGTCAATGTGGGTTTTCTCATTTTAGCGCATCGATTACCGTTTTATTTCAGGGTTGAGCAGTAATTACCACTAACGACCAACACAATAATCTGCTGCCATAAATCACCAGTTCCTTGGCTTTGCCATTTAACGCCATGAATTAGAGCTTTTTGTGCCCAGAACTTGGTAGATTTCAGCGTTGTCCTCCCTTCAGGCCAAGGGGTGCTGAAATGTGCAGGAGAGCAGGAGAATTCCTACTCAGGGGAAACGCGCGGGGTGCCTTGATACGAATCACGCTCAGAAGGACACATTTGTGCACTTAACTGCAGATGTCTTGGTCACCGCTGACACTGTACTGCACCTTTTAGCAGCTTGTTTCTCCCCAGCGAGCTGTTACACCTTATGTATACCAGGCCAACTTGAGAGGACCTCCTCGCTGCAGCTCTGCCGCTGGCCTTGCTTAGGAATGTGAATTGATTTTCCCGTGAAACACACAGACATCTGAAGGTTTCCTGTGTGATGCTGCAGCAGGGTTGAGGAAAGGGGGATACGTAACTTACTGAGAGGCTACTCCAAACCAGGCCCCTGTAGACACAGCGTGTCTACAGTGTCTTCCTTAAGGGGGCTCTTGAGTCCATTGAGGAGCAGAAATCTAGCTTAAGGAAGGGTTATGTCTAGACAAAGGTACATGTCCAATCAATGTCAGAAACAGGCTGATTTCAAAGCTATGACATCGTCTGCACAGTTTGATGAATGCGTATTTAAAAGGTTTCATATTTTCACATTTTTTGTACACATGTTGGATTTCCAAGGCAAGGGTTACTGTCTCTTTTCACTCTGTATTTATATATAATGCCTGTGTATACAGTATTTGTGGAATTAAATGGGAAACCTCTGTATTGAAAAAAATAATTGCCTATGAATGATACACATACTATATATTGCGTGTTGCGTAATATACATCATATATATTTCTTATTCAAAAGCAACTACAAAAGTTCCATAGGCCAGTTATATTAAAATTCGGATTTTGTTTTAAGAAATAAAGCCATTTATGTAATTCATGATAAATTAATATATCTTTCATTCCTTTAATGCTTCTTAATAGCCTCCAGACAGATTACATAGAGGTGATACATCCAATTAACAAAAGATTTACCAAGATGTGAAAATACTTCAGAAGGGAGGAAACTACACGAAAATCCATGATCCTCAAAGTGTTAAAAGTGGGATTTAATTAAGATCCAAAATGGTGGCGGAGCAGGTGGAAGCTACACTCACCTTGTCCCAGGACCAAATTGGAAGCACAAAATATAGAGCAGTCAACTGAATACTCAACTGAACACTAGCTGAGGAGGAGTCTTACAGCCAAAGACTCTACAAAGAAGCTGCATTAAGACAGTTAGGAAGTGAGGCAAGGGCTGGCCCTGCTCCCATGGGTGGTGGCTGAGATTCTGGAGGGATATCTCAGCTGCAGAGGTTCTTCCTGAGAACCATGGGTTTCAACCCCAAGCCAGACACCCCGTGCAGAGCACCAGAGTGGGAAGAGGTGCCCACGTAACATCTGGCTGTGAAAATCAGCAGGGTTTCTATCCACCAGGGAGAGACAGGAGTCTGTCTGCTGGATGCACGAGTCTGCCAGAGACACAGACACCCTCTTAAAGAGCCACCACATAAAAATCTCAATTTCAACCACTCACTCTGGGCTCCAGCAGAGGGAGGGTGGAATACCCGAGAGCCATGTGGGGAGAGACTGGGGTTTGTGGCTCTGGGGAGAGAGCTGAGGGGCAACTGCTAAGACCCTCTGTGCTGAGTCATTCTCCAGCACCACAGATGCAGTATTTCTTCTGTAGAGCATATCTTCCCACATGGCATCAGTCTGGGGGGGATGCAATAGCCTGACACTGTGGTCTCCCTATTAACCCACCCTGGGGAGCTTGTGCCCTGCTGAGGAGTAAGCTGCCTAGGTTGAGGTGTAGATGTCTGGGCAGACTCAGGGAGTGTCAGTGACTGAGTGTCAGTGGCTTTGGGGTGGGGGGGATTTCTTCCACTTTGTCATGAACCTCACTGGCGCCTCCCCTCATGGAAGATTTGCTAGTCCCACTCTCTGGGCTTCTGGCAGGCACACCCTCTCAACTCTTATTGGCTCTGCCTTGCCTAGGTCTGGGCAGAAACTGGGATAGACTGAGTTGTGTGGTGCTGGCCCAGGGGCTATAATCTCCAACTTCCCCCAAGACTGATAACCACCTCCCACTATCCCGACTACCTGTGGCCCCACCCCACTGAGATTGGTCTCTTGACAGAATCTGGGACAGACTGAGTTGTATGACTCTAGGATGGGGAAATTTTTCCCTTGCACACCTGACGGGTGCAGAACCTTCAAGGCGAAATCTTGATCTGGTTGAGCCTGATGAACTTTGCTAGCCACACCCTGACGACTCCCTGAGACCCCTTTCCAAGACAAAGAGGTAGAGAGAGAGGCTGGCGGATATAGGCTCCAGGTTCCTAGGGACTTTTGTTGACCTGGGGGACTTTTGCATCCCCCAGGCCTGGTGATGGGAAAAGCTTGGTATTCAGCTTGATCCCTACCATGAACACCCAGGCCCAGTGGCGGTAACCACAAACATGGATCACTTTATAGCTCCAACCAGGTTGCCTAGGGCTAGTCACAGATAGCGTCCAACATTGGCCTGTTCCAGAATTCCTCGCAAAAGACCCTAGAATCAACACACCCAATGGCCAGATTCAGACATCACAATAGGATTCGTGTAGCTTCACAAGTGGCATATGCAAAGGCAAATTCTGCTTCTTGTGACTAACATCTGCACAGCACCTCTTACACTGTGGTCAAGGTCAATCCTCACAATCAGCCAGACCGAGGGTCAGCCCCCTCACAAATGGGCCAACAGCAATCAAGATTCAATTAAAATAAGAGGGTCCCCACAACCCATACATGGGACATTCCTGGAGCACCCAGCACAGGTGATCAAGAAGACTGTGCCACAGGGTCCTACAAGACACTTACTACATAAGGCCACCCTACCAAGACATGGAGTCATAGCAGATCTATATAATACATAAAAACAAACACAAAAAGGCAGCTAAAATGGGGTGGCATGGAGTTACCTCAAAAAAATTAAAAGTGGAGCTGCCTTATGACCCAGTGATTCCACTTCTGGGAATTCATCTGAAGATACCCGAAACACTAATTCAAAAGAATATGTGCACCCCCATGTTCATTGCAACATTATTTACAATAGCCAAAATGTGGAAGCAGCCCAAGTGCCAGTCAGTAGATGAGTAGGTAAAAAAGTTGTGGTAAATGTACATAACGGAGTACTACTCAGTCATATAAAAGGAAATCTTTTGTGACAGCCTGGATAGACCTGGAGATGATTATGTTAAGTGAAATAAGCTAGTCAGAGAAAGACAAATACCCTATGATTTCACTTATATGTGGCATCTAATGAACAAAGTAATCTAACAAACAAAATAGAAACAGACTCATACATACAGAGAACAGACTGACAGCTATTGGAGGGGAGAGGGGAAGGGGGCTGAGTGAAAGACCAAAAAAACCAAAGAAACACAAAAAACCCTGTAAAACTTCATAGACAGACAACAATATGGTGATTACCAGAAGGAAAGACAGGGATGGGGTGGGGGGTGGAAAGTCGGAGAGGGTAACAGGGAGATAAATGGTGATGGAGGGAGATTTGACTTGGGGTGGTGAACACAAAATACAATACACAGATGATGAATTATAGAATTGTACACCTGAAGCCTATATAATCTTATTGACCAATGTCACCCCAATGAATTCAATAAAAATAAAAAAAAATAAAAAACACAGTGGGATTTAATTAACTGCTGTAGAAAACTGAGAAATCAGAATGCAGCCTCAACTTCCCAAAATGTGAATTTTGTATTAGAGCTTCCAAAATGTTTTTGTTTAATGTAAATATAAGCAGGTAGTCCTTCAAACCTTCAGAGAAATCATATTAAGAATTTATCCCCCAGCAGAGTAGAACTCAAAGCAGACTACAGGGAGTCCCGTGGCGCTAGAGGCCTGAAGGGGGATGGCCCCATGGAGAGGACTCCTTCTGCTCTCAGAGGTGGGATCAAGGACATTTTTTTAGTTTTGAGATACTTGAGAATGAATGGAATTGTTAACCCAGCTTAATTTGTATTGATTTCCGTTTACAATTTTTCTGTGCAGGGTAATGCAAGGACCCATTTATTTACATTATTTTCACCTGTATTACAATTACTAATTAAGACATAGTAAAGTCATTATTTCCCTGTCTTTGTTAAAAATTGTTTAATCACCACCATGTCTTCCAGAGGTTCTATGGAAAAACCAAGCAAAAGAACCAATAATTTTCCAAATTAATTCTTTCTTAGCTCCTCTGATAACAAGGTGGTTTTTAATACTTTGCCTCTCTAGAAAAGAGCCACTTAAGGGTAAGAGATGGCCAGGGCTTTATTTGATTAATGCAGTGCCTGTCTACAAAACATTAGAAAGTATATTAGAAGAACGTTAATCATGCTGAGTGACAAAACCACGTTTCCTACTGAATATGTCTTACGTTAAATTCGTGATTTCTTGTGGTCTCAAAGTTCTGGTTGGTTATTTAGCAACAAGCAAAGTTTGTAATGATATTTGTCCTCTTAACATTTAAAATCCTGATTCTACATTTATGTAAAAATGTTCAGCTATTTTAAAATACATTAAAATTTTACATAAAGATGATTAAGTAAGTCGTATCACACAGCTTATTCTTCAAAACCTATAGCAATTAATATTTTAATAAAAGCCAAAAATTCACTAACAGTGACTCAACAAAGGACAGGGTATGATCTGATGCTACAAGTTTTTTAAATATTGCCCCTAAGAAAAGAAGTATAGATTATGATGTGAGGTGTGACGTGCCAGACTCCATAACCTCTACTTAGGGTTATTACTGTTGAAAAATAAAGAAATAACCTGAGAATTCTTGTTAGCTACCCCACTCAATTTTTATTTTTTATTTTATTTTATTTTTTAAAAAAATATATCTTTATTGATTTCAGAGTGAGGAAAGGAGAGGGAGAGACAGAGATAGAAACATCAGTGATGAGAGAGTCATTGATCGAGCCCTCAACCCGGGCATGTGCCCTGACCGGGAATCGAACCCTGATCACCTGCATCCTAGGTTGACACTCCACCGCTGAGCCACGCCTGGCCGGGCCCCACTCAATTTTTAAAGAGAACATTTGAGGAAACCTTCTCTAAAATAGAAGTCCTGATATACTACCAGAGGAACTCAACAGAAGCAGAAATTCACAGAGCAATAGACGAGTTAGAGGAGTGAAGGGAAGCCCCCAGGAGTAGGACAGCCTCATGGCTGGGTGTTGTAAGCCATGTTTAATAATTTTGATAGGACTTTGGAAAAGATTGTGTAGACTTGACTCCCAGCATGAGCCAGAAGAGGCCACAGGTAAGTCATGACCTACCCCTTTCCATTGCCCTAGGCTAGAGGAACGGAGGTATAAAATAATTAGCAGCATTTAGGTGCAGATCATGAAAAAGACGGAAACGTTATTGACACCCTGGATAGGGTCAGGAGAGTATGTAACTCAGCGCACCTGGACAGACAGAAATTTTGGATAGAGCAGCCCTTTAAATATGCAAATGAAAAGAAATAACTCGACAACTGTTTGGACTAAATGTTTGTGTTCCTCTCAAGTTCGAATGTTGAAAACCTAATCCCCAGTGTAACGACAGTGGGTGGGGGCTCTAGGATGCGATTCAGTCAGGAGGCTGGGCAGAGCGCTTGTGAGCGGGACTGGGGCACTTAAACAAGTGACCCCTGCAGAACTCTGTTGTGCCTTCTACACGGAAGGATACAGGGAAGGAAAAACGAAAACAGGCATCTATAGCCCAGGAAGCAGGCTCTCGCTGGGCACCGAATCTTCTGGCGCCTTGACCTTGGACTTTCTTGCCTCCAAAACTATGAGAAATAAATTGCTAAGTCATCCAGTTTATGGCATATTTGTCGTAGTAGCCCAAATGGAGTAAGTCAACAGCTATTTGAATTCTACAGAGAAAGGAAGAAAGGACGTCCAGTGGAGTGGGTGCGGTTCGGAAGGAATGTAGGAAATCAAAGTTCAGGAAGCGCGCAAAGTGAGAACCAGCTCTGAAAGGAAATGCAATCCAAAGAAGACAGGGAAACTTTCCCAAGTTGTTTAAACTGCAGAACATCTTAATGGAAATATTAGTTCAATAAAAACATAAGATACGAAATAAAACAAAACACAAAACAATAGATTTCAATAAAAATGGAGATTTTGGTGCTAAAAGACTTATTTTAGGAGCTAATTTCTAGACAAACTCATTCATTCTGTTAGAATGGAAGCTTTCAATACACTATCAGCGTACAGAAAGAAGACAAATATATTAAGACATTGGAGAGAACAGATAGGCAATGAATTAAAGGGCAGAGAATGGAGGAAGGAAACATGTGAACAACTGACAGAATACAAGGCCAGCGTGATCAATGCGTGCGAATGCTACAAATTAAACGTTGATATCTGAATATACTTGATTTCTAGATTTTGCAGATCAAAAAGACATTTTAGTATAAAGACAACAGACAGATATTTCCGAGTTGAATAAAAACTTTTATCCTCGCTTATCTTTAAAAATGTTACTAATGATTAACGCTAATCAGAATCTGAATTCCGGCTTGGAACAGAATTAATGAGGTGCATTTACTACATTGCAGAGGGTCAGGAGGAATGCATCTTGTTACACATACTATAAATTCAGGTCACCCTTTCTACATGATTGGAAACATTATTTAAAAAACAACGACTTTTGAATGGTTTAAGTTTTCTTATTTTGTTTCCGTTGGAATTAGGCTTGTGTCCAATCAATTCCATCCCTGCTTGGAACCGTGTATCAGAATTACTCTGGGCCCCTCAGGAGAAGAGTAATTAATGATATATTTGTTAATGCCATTTTCAAAACTGACATTCTCTGAGATATTTTCACCACCAACTGTTCTGATTTCCTAATGTTTGTCTTCATTTATCGTATTTTCTGACATCGAGCCTCTCAACTATTGTTACAGGCGAACTGAAAGATACAGATTACCTAAGAAACAGGAGAGTTTGGGCAAGGTTGTAAAAGCTGTCTAAGCCTCTCAGCCCTGTTCCTTACGGCCTTGAGGTGAGCAACACTGTCGGAGTTTCTCGGACAGAGGCCCGATCAGAGTGGGGCCTGGCATCACGCCCCACAGGCCCTGTGACAGGCTGCAAGATAAGCAACTTTGGCTTCTGAACTAGTCCAAGGAAGTGCTCTCTCAGCCCACCGTGGAAAAGGGCTCGGGTTGCTGACAATGCGGGTGGAGAGAGGCACTGAGGGCTCCCGTGGGGCGGCTGGGTGGGCAGGGGGCGGGAGCCAGGGAAGCCGGGGCGGGGCGGGGGGCAGCCTGCGCTGACTGTCTTCACCTGTGTCACCTGTCTGCCTGCGGCTGCCATTCGATTTCAGTGGCATCAAGCTGGCTGCAGTATATTGTCTAATAATCCAAGTCCTTCTACAAAACAGAGCTTCGTTATTGTTTTGGGATAGTTGATATAGAAAAGTTTTACTGCGTTACATACTCATTTGCATCATTACGAGAAATTTCAACATTATATTTGTCAGTGAAGAAAAGGAAAGGGCTTTAAGTTTCCTATCTATAACTTCAACTGTAAATATTCAAATGAGTGTAAAACTAGTTTAAATTTTGCATTACTTTCTTGTCTGCAGTGGCTTTCAAAACCTCCAGGAGACTGCATTAGAGTATTTATGGGAGTCAAGTGCAGCCACGTCAGTCTGAAAGCATATTTCTTTCTTTTTTTTAAAAATATATTTTTATTTATTTCAGAGAGAGGAAGGGAGAGGGGGAGAGAGAGAAACATCAATGATGAGAGAGTCATTGATCAGCTGCCTCCTGCATGCCCCTGACTGGGGATCGAGCCCGCAACTGGGCATGTGCCCTGACCGGGAATCGAACCCGATCGCCTGGATCCTAGGTCGATGCTCAACCGCTGAGCCATGCCTGGCCGGCCCCAAAGCATATTTCTTACAAAAGCAAGCGCCAGCTTTTTGTTACAATTTTTAAAATTCCGTATGTAGAAGTTTTCTATAAACTAAGGAATTAATATCATCCTGATACTTTATCTTTTATTATAATGAAAGATCACCTAAAAGAATATTTTACAAAAGGCCTTCATATGCCTCAACTATCCTCCTGTGTGTCCCTTCACATCTTAAAAATATATTCCCTCTGTTTAACATGATAGGAAAACTGAGAAACACTGTTTCAATATACGTTCCTGCCTCTAGAATATCATTTCCATGCTTCCTGCAGGAAATATCTCCCCAGCCCGCTCCCTTTCCTTCCTGCTTAGACGCTCGCCCCAGGTCCCGCCCGGGGGCAGCAGCCTCCTGCGCTGAGCGCCAGGTGCGCCGGGCCGCGCAGCAAGGGGGGCCTGCGGTGCCAGGCCGCCCCGTCACACCATTCCTGGGATGCAGAGTCCGCTTCGCATGTTGATAAGAGGGTAGTTAAAACACAGACTGACGACGTTAAATGACAGGCTTGAGTGGGACGGGAGGGGGAGTGTATGTGCAGAAACCAGAACTAAGGAATATTTAAGTACAGACATCACTCCTTTTGTCTGAAGTCTTTCTTGTCTTCCCAGCACACATATGTAAATATGTATTATTTTACATGTCACATTTTACATAATAATGTATAATAAAATATAATTCCTCTTTTTAAAAATTAATAATAGACACGAAATATATATGCTAATGAAATGTTACTAAGAAAGGCCTGATGGTGTGTCTTTCAGTTGGTTATAACTGTATATTTATATATTAACCTATCCACCTGTGCATTCAGCTAGAGTAACAAATATTAAGACTTGAATGAAAAAGCTAAGATAAAAGGGGTTTATTTTAAAACAAATTAGGAATCTTCTTTATGACAGTGCCTGTAAATTAAGGCACCATTTTTAAAACATAATTATTACTAAACTGACTGAAATCATAAATCTTTCAAACTGAGAGGACTGAGGCTAGGTGTCTACGACTTAAATATGGTATGTGCACCGCAAACAGGTTCCTTCCAAGTTACAAATGACTTTCACACATAAGCATGGCCATCTGCTCTGCCTGACCTCACCCCCCCGCGCTCCGCCCCCTGCCGGTGGCAGGAAGCTTCCACGCGCCCTGTGGGTGCCAGTCTGCCTCTTAACTGCGCTGCAGAGAATCCTTAAAGGCTCCTTAGTTTCCCGAGGCAGAGTCCACGTGCGTGGGGGTGGAGGTGAAAGGTTCGCCAGATAGAGAGCAGTATGGGCACATCGAGAGGAAGGGGCCTCCAGGCAGCTGGGTAGGGAGGATTCCAGGATCTTTTGGAATTGTCCTTTTGGCACCCATCCTTCCCGCCTCCCATCACCCCACACTCTAGCCATGTTCTTCCCCCAAAAGCACTGTGAGGGCATGTGGGAGTGAGAAAAGGGAGAGAGGAAATGAGTAAGGGGTGGGCTAATAAGCAGTGTTCCACTGTGGACATCCAGGGCTCACCCCCAGAGTGAGCGCGCTAGGAGACTGTGGGGGCTGCATCTCAGGACTGCCCCTCTTTGGGGAAAGACGCTGGGGTGCTTACTACCAACCATCGTGTCCCGTCGGCTGAGGTCACTCTTGGAGCTCTGACTTTCAAGCACTCCTGGCGTCCGCTTGATAAGGCTAAGCAAGGCTGCTGACGGGGCGGGGCCGAGGAGGCTGGGCTGTGAGGCCTGGACGGGGTCTTTCTCTTTCTAGTAAGTGCCAAGTGACTGCACTCCACAACACACCACCACAACGTCTTGAATAAACCTCGTTTCAGGGCATCAGTTAAATTTAGAGAAGGAAACATCTCCATCATTACCTTATATATTAAGGCATCTTAATTCCTAAAAGCATCATTCATTAAAGAACTGAAGAGGTCAGAAACAGGGAGGTCTCAGGTTTGCCTCTGCCACTTGCCAGTTATATTCGAGGGGCTGCGGGGTAGTGCCGTGAATTCAGACATTGCTGTACATTTTAACTTTCATCGGACATTTACCATCTTACGTCGTTTAGTATCTAAAAAGATACTAATATAAAAGTTATTCAGTTCTCTAAAGCATTAGATTCTGGTTTAAGAACATCTATTTGTTTCTCAAAAGCTATTTCACTCAAGCATAACTTAAAACTCTGAAGTAAATACTCGGAACCTCCAAATGCCGCTGCTTCTGCAAGTGCTTACACGTTCATACGAGTCTACATTTACTCACCCTTTAAAGGCTCTATTTTGCTGCATTTTAGTCACGTCCATTTTCAGAGATGTAAACAGTGTATTGTGATAGAAGACGCTGCCCACGCTGGTGATCTTCGCCTTTGCCCTTCACCCAAGCAAATTTCATCTCACAGGAGCAGACGGATGGAAACAGACCGAACTGGAGCCAGGAAGGACCAGGGTGGCGTCAGCTGATGACCGGCTCCTGCTAATCATGCGCGTCTGACTCGGTGCCAAGGGGAACAGGCTCCGGGTTCCATTCGCCACTCAGGCAGGGCCTTCAACTCCGCTCCCAGCAGGGACGGTTTCTCAGGCTCCATGAATTTCATTCCCGCCTCAATCCTTTGGAGAGACAGAGACAAGCCTCCGTGCGGATTACTAGCCCTACAGTTTGTTGTGGAAACATGACATTAAAGTAGTTTGAAGTTGTTAGCAGACTTGCAAACCACGTTTAGCGGCACTTACTTTGATTTTTTGAAAAGCAGCTGTTTTCAGTTACGTATTTTAAGTACATCCAAGTTCACGTGTATTTCTATGCAGGAAATTAAAACGTCTTTCCTCTCATTAAAATCTATTTCTAGATGTCCTACAACTGTAAACAGGCATCTCATGGGAAACAGGATGTACATTCACAAGTCCCTTCACATCCAGCCTCACGTTTTGCCAGGCGCAGGAAAGTTTCTGCGGATCTGTGACTCCTCTTTTGCCCCAGCCGCCTCCTTAAGGGCTGGAAATCAGAGAGGCTTGGAGCCTGATTCCAACAACGATGCGATTTTATACCTGCACTTCCCTGAGGTTCAGCTTTCCTGTCTGTAAAATGGGATGGCAGGAGCTCACTGAGGGCTGGTGGTGGGCATTAAATGGTAGGAGGTGAGCAGGTGGCCTGGTCAAGCAGCTGGCACGTTGAAGAGGTCCAGGGGTTGCCAGCCTCATTGCTCTCTTCTCTTCCCTTACAGAAACTGTATTTGTAAACTGCCACACTGCTTTCTACCCAAATAGTTCCCAATTCTTAGACTTCGCTCAAACCCCAGCTCTGTACAGCCGTCGACACCGCTCACGCTGGGAAAGGTCATATGCGCGGAGCAGGGAGCAGGCCCACGTGGCAGGCGCTGTGCAGAGACCTAGGGCCGCGCCGCATGCAATCCCGCCCGCGCCCGGGCTGCCCGATGGTACCGGGATGATTGCTGTATGTCGCAGGTAAGGGAAGGCAGTCGTCCAGGCAGTCGGTGACCGGGCTGAGCGGCTAACCCTGCCTGTCACCCGCCTTCTCCTCCAAAAGCCATAGTTTAATTTTATGGCATCCACTTGAGAAATAATATTTCACATTTTTGTCTCAACTTGTCTTGAACCACTATTGAAATCTCTTATTTAATTGTCCATGTTCATGCCATTTTCACAATTAAGTTTCTCAGGGGTAGAAAAAGTCAGCCTCTGCCCACCCTCCTTCACTCATTCGACAAAGACCTCCTGGCTGCCCAAGGGACGTGGGGGACAGGGCTCAGAGCTGGGAGCCCAGGGACCAAGGACACCGCTCCCTGCCCTCGAGTAGTCCGTGGGTAAGTCGGAGCAATAGTCACACATTAATAACAATACCAGCCAGACAACACGGCGACAGGAGAAGGCCTGAGGGGAGCCGTGCCGTCCAGGGCGAAGGCCGCAGGAATCCCTCAGAGGAGGCAGGAGAGGCCCCGCGTGGTAAAGGAAAAGCCCAGTTCACAGGGAAAGAGGTGAGACGTGGCTAAGAACTTGGAGGCTCCCCTTGGAGCACAAAGGAGAAAAATCCCCCCGGGTGGAAGCAGCATCTTAATCTGAGTCAAAATCAGCTTATTGAGGAGCACAAAGAACACTGAAGATGTTGACACAAATAGGCTTACATGCATATTTAACAGCTTGGATTTTTTCCTTGCAGGAATTTTCCCCCTATTGATCTAAAAATTGTGTAATATTTTGCAAAAGTCTTGCCTCACTTTTAAACATTTTTGTCTTTTTTCAAATTACTTTTAATATTTGTTGTAAAATGTCATATACACATGAAGATTTATAAAAGATAAGCGTACATTTAATAGACTGTATAAAATTAACACCTGCATACACCCAGTTTAAGAAATTTAACATCACGATTCTCTTATTGGGTACTGTGGCTACTCCCTGCCCACACCCCTTTCATTGCCCACAGGGGTAATCACCTTCCTGAAATCTGTGTAAATCAGAGCCATGGAGGTTTCACTGGGCAGTAATCAATAGAAAATCTACACCTATGTAAACAGATAATTTCGCCTAGAAAATATGTTGTTCATTTCCCCCTGTTTATTAACTATACACATATACCACATTATATGTATATATGCATAAACAAACAAATCGATCAATAAAAATATTAATATTTAGATTTCTCAGTGAGTTACCTACTTTATTTAATATTCTTTAAAGTTTATCCATGATAATTTATGTTTTTGTAATTCTTCATTTTGGTTGCTATAGCATACTCAATTGAATGATTGTTTACACCAAAATTTAGTTATCTATTCCATTTATTATGGCCATTTGTATTATTTTTATTTTTAACTGCTATTAACAACATTACAGACATTTATATACATTTCCTAGAGCACCTGTGCAAGGGTTTTTGGGTAGGAATGGCATTGCACTGTCAGCAGTGAGTGATATTTCCTGTTGTCCCAAATCTAGGCAACTGCAGATAGTATCTACATTTCTAGTCTATTCTAGTCTAGTTAGTCTAGTCTACTCTAGTCTAGTTGAGTGGATCCGAGTCTAGTTAAGTCTGTTCTATTCTATCTCACCTATAAATTGATTGTGAAATATCTGCTTCTGACTTTAATTTGTATTTCCTAAACAACAACAAAATACGTTGAACATCTTTTCATATACTCACAGGCTATTTGGATTTTCACTTCATATCCATGCTAATTTTTCTATTTTACATTTTGCTGTTTTCAAAATGATCTGTGGAATACTAATCTGATAGTTGTTATATGTAATGAAATATCTTGCTCTGGTTTGTGACTTGTCTTTTCACTCTTTTGACATTAAGAAGGTCTTAATTTTAATGCAATACTTTTTATTAAACTTTCATATAATGGATGGATTTTTATGCCTTGTGTAACAATAAGTAATTTCCTACCTCAACACCATAAAAATTTTTGTTTCTATACTTTCTTAAAAATTCTATAGATTTATTTTTCTTACTTAAGAAGTTAATCTAAATATGAACTTATCTGGGGGTATGGAATGGAACGTATCCAATTTAAATATTTTTCAGTATAAACACCAAATTATCCTCTTGTTATCTGGGGCCAGGGAGAGAGGAATATCCAATTTAAATATTTTTCCATACAAATACCTAATTGTCCTATTGTTATTGATTTTATAAGCCATCCCTTGGCGACTGCTCTGAGGTTGGCTGTTTGTCAGGGTTTCATTTCCCACATATGCCTGAGTCAGCATTTCTGCACGTCCCCGGGTTCCACTGACCTGCTTGCCTGTCCAGGAGCTAATCCGCTGCTGTCAGCGTCCACAGCTTCACGCTAACTACTGATACCCAGGGGGGCTGATGCCCCCTCCTGTTTCCCTTCAGGTTTGCTTTGTCTATTTTTGTCCTTCTTGTCATTTTTCTCTTTAAAAACAAATAAAAAATTATAAAGCCCCTCTTTACATCTCTTTATCTTTTGTTATACTTATCTGTAATTTAATATTTGCTTCTAGAGTACATAATTTTTTTGTAAATCACATACAAATGAATTGATATTTTTATGTTGGTGATTTATCCAACAATTTTGCGAAATTCTTTCTTAAGTCTAATAATCATGCAGAATTATGATGTAATAATATCACTGTTAATTAACTGACGATAAATTTCCTCTACAATATTGAGCAAGAATAAAAGACATGGGTACCTGGTCTTGTTTCTGATGTCAAAGGGAAACCTTGCAAGATTTTCCATCAACTACAGTGAATGTTAAGGATTTTTAAATGCTCTCTATCAAAATGCAAAAGTCCCCTTCCATTCTCAGTTTGAAGTGTTTTTATCATGAATAAATACTAAGCTTATTGAATATTTTTTGCTACTATTTAAATAATCACTTTTTTCTCCTTTATTCTTTTAATGTGGTGAATTATACTAGTATATTTGCTAATATTAAAACAAAGTTACATTCTTAGAATAAATAAAAAATGGTCAAGTGATATGACTTTTGTATATTTTGATGGGTTTAGTTTGCTCTTTCCTTACTTGCACCATTTTTGTCAGGTTTTGTCTTTAGGGTTATGCTAGCGACTTAAAAAAATTTTTTTGAGAATTTTCTCTTTTGAATTTTTTGGAGGAAGCTAAGTTGAAATTATTTGTCATTGCTTCTTTACACAGAACTCATTTCCAGTGCTCAGTGGGAATAACCAATTTTCAATAACCAATTTTTGGCTCTTTGGATCATCTCTTTTGTGTGATTAAGTTTTTATTTCATTTATTTCTTCTATCCTTTATAATTACTTCTATTTTTAGGTTTATTATGGCTTATTTTTTCTAACTTATTATAATGGAATGTTTGGCTCATTACATCGAATCTTTGGATTTCAAATATAAGAAAGGTTAAACCTCTTAATACGCCATTAGCTTCATTCTACACATTTTGATGTGAAGTATTTTAATTTTCTTCTTTGATCTAATAGTAGTTATAAATGTGTTTAAGTCCCTTATTATGATACGCATAACTGGTCCTCTTTTTGTTATCATTAACTTTATTAGAAAATTTAGTATGCATCATATTATGTCTTTGAAATCTGTTGAAACTAGTCTTATGGGCTAGAGTGTTGTTATTTTTATTAATGTTAGATATGTTTGTGGAAAGAAGTATTCTACAAATATTGAGTATAATATTTATTATGTGTCCATTAAATCAAAATGTTAAACTGTACACTTTATATTATACAGGGTGGGGCAAAGGTAGGTTTACAGTTGTTTGTATGGAAAACAATACAATAATTTATAAATAAAAATATGATATAAACTCTGTTTCAGGTACACAAAACTCTAAACCTACTTTTGCCATACTCTGTATATAAGCTCTTGGATTTTTTGTTTGTTTCTTTGATCTAAGAAACAAGAGAGGTATATGAAGACTTCTTCTTGTGGTATAACTATTTTTAAAATTGATTCTATCTCTAGAAGGGACGAAGAGGGAGAGAAAGTGAGGGAGAGAGAGAGGGAAAAAGAGAGAGAGACATCGATATGAGAAAGATATGCGCCCCAACTGGGGATTGAACCCCCAACCTAGGTATGTGCCCTGACTGGGAATCTAACCTTGGGGTTCATGAACAGAGCTCCAACCAACTGAACCACCCCAGCCTATGGTATAACTATTTGAATGTGTCTTGTGTCCTATCAATATTATAGATATCTAGATATGTGTACATACACATTTTTAACCTTTATGTCTGTTGAGGTTGTATTACGAGGCACAAATAACTTTATAATTTTATATTTTCCTAGTTAAGTAAACATTTATTATTAACTATTCAGAATCTTATCTCTAGTAAATTTTTTCAAATTTCACTTTATCTAATATTTATAACATTTCATCCTCAATATTCTGGTCATTATTTACCTGGTATATGTGTGCCTGTGTGTGTTTCCATTAATTATGATTATTTATATTTCTAAATTTTTTAAACATCTTTTAAATGTGTCCTCTATTTGAATCTATTTGATTTTTCTATGGTTTTCTCTTTCCTTCTTTATCCCTCACTTGCCTTGTTTTGGTTGCGCTGAATAATTTTTGTTTTTAGACCCAAAAGTGTTTATAATTAATCAATATTTCTGAATTTCTTGAGAATAAAATAAGGCTCAAATTACAATCATAATTATGAATAAAAATTTCTTAACAAATAGAATGCCTATACCTAGTAGTAGTCAGAAAGGTTAATATAGCACAAGCACTTTGGATTTAATCCAGGAATGTAAAATAGGTTTAACACTCGAAACCTAATCAATTTAATTCATGACATCAACAAACTAAAGGACAAATCATATGATGATATCAATAGATTGAGAAAAAATCTGGTAAAATTCAACACAATTTTATAATTTAAAGAATCGTTAAAAATTAGAAATAGAAGTAAATTTCTTTATTGTGATAGCAGGTAGCAACAAAGCCATAAACAAACAGTTTAATTAATGGTAAAAGTATTAAAAACTTTCACTCTGAGACTGGGAATAAGACAATGAACTTACTATAAATATTTTAATCAATGTATAGGAAGGTCTAGACAGTACGGAAAGACAGTAAGAAGAAATAAAATATTTAAATTTAAGAATAAAAAATTCTTATAATATTCAGATGATGATTTAATAGATAATCCAGACTATTTCTAGATAAATGATTAAAAGTAATAAACAAGTTTAGCCAGGATGCTAGGTATAAAATCAATATATAAAATCAATTTAATTTCTCTGTAGCAACAACAAAGAGAAAATGAAATTTGAAAATCAATGCCATTTACAATAGCACTAAATATTTAAATATCAAAGGATAAATCTAACAAAGACATGCAAAACCTCTAGGCAGAAATCTATAAAACATTAAGAGAGAAATTAAAGATCTAAGCAAATGGTGGGCTATGCTATAACCATGGATTAGAAGATTTAATATTTAAAGATTTATCAATACTTTCCAAACTAATCTGTAGGTTTAATGTAATTTTTATAAAAATCAAAGCAAGTTCATTTTTTTCTTCCTTTTTAAAAGTTGACTAATTATTGTAAAATGCATATGAAAGTGCAAATAGCCAACGATAACTCCTACACTCCTGTAGAGAGAAGTGTAAGTATGGCTTCCTTGATCTGTCAGAAGCACAGACTTATTATAAGCTACAAATTATATGCTAGATAAAGCCTCACTCTGAAAAATGGATAAGAAAATAAGAATACTCACTAGAATATGAGCAGGAGAACTAGCAAGTGCTTCACAAACAGGTTACCAAATGTCAGATAAACATGAAAGTGCACTCACGCTCATTTGGGAAAGACAAAGGATATTACATTACACATAGAGTATAATGGCAAATATTAAAACTAGGGACCATTTTAGGTGTGGGCGGAAATATAGAGCAACAGATATTCTTACTCAATTATGACAAAAAGACAAAACCACAGCAATAAAATAAGTTTGTGTTATCTACTAAATGTGAAGATAAGTGCATTCTATGGCCCAACAATATTAAGTAAAAATGAACACACATTTGTACAAAGATAGCTATTGAATGTTCAAGGCATAATTATTGGTAATATTCTAAAACTTGGAAAAGAAACAAAGCCAGTGAACAGTAGAATGAATAAATTACTATATCTTCATACAATGAAGATATATTTAAATATACTCATATAAAATGCAATAAATCAAGCTAATCTATATGGTTCAGGTGGTAAAAAGCTAAAAAGTAAGAAAATAGATAGCATACTAGGGTATTGATCCTGCTGTTGTTGGTTGTGTTGCCTTGTTTTGTTTGTTTGTTTGTTTTTTGAGGGCTTAGAAGGGCTGTGATTTGGAAAGGGCAAGCGATTAGCTTCTCAATAGCCAGCAGTGTTCTTTTCCCGGACATGCCTCGTTATGTGAGTTTGTGTTTTATAATAAACGTTTAAGCTTCACATTTATATTTTGTACACTTTCTCTATATGTTTGCAATATTAAAGAAAACTTATTTTTTTCCCTACAAATAAAGGCACTGAACTTGTTTAGAAAAATATTGGCTAGGAGGGAGATCATCTAGAGCCCCTATATTTTCTAAGGTTTCCATGGCAACCGAAGTAGCATAGAATCTATTAAATTCACTTAGAGTATTGGTTTTCCTGGCTAGCTGTCACCAGTCTCAAAATAGAAGTCCTTCAGACTGAGAAAGTGATGTCACAAGCTGTCTTTGTCACAACAGAAGATCTATAGAGCAGCGACAATTCCTCCTGAGGCTGTATTAATTGAAGAGGTGTGGACAGAGTGCTGCTCATCAGCAGGACTCAAGAAAACCTCCTGTTGAGGTTCCTTCAGAGGAAGTGCTGGGCCATCTCAAAGCACCCAGAAACCACCAGGCTGTTTTATGGTTAACTCCACCTGCAAGCCCCCAAGAGGCAATGAATGAGAGCCGCTCTAGGATGGGAGGGAGGGATTTTGCAACCTCCCCGCCTCTTATTCATTCTATATGGCAACACTTAGTTTATAGGATTTTAGTTTATGTTGAAGATTCTGTAAATTAGGATTGGCCCCTTAAATCTAGAGCATTCTAATTTGGGAATTTTCATGCGCTCTACGTAAGCAAGTGGGCAATGGGTGGCGTGGACTACCTACTTTAGTATTCCATTGGCAAAATCATCCTTTGCACGGGAGTACCTAAAAAATATCTGAAAATTACTAAGTTAAAAATGAACTCCTAATATTCAACCTTCCCTCACACATCCTGGAATACGTTCCTGGAATGGAGTCTTCCCTATTCCAATAAGTGACAACCACCCTTCCAATCTAAAACTCTGGAGGCATCCTTGCTCGATTGCTCTATCTCAAACACAATAGCTGATCTAGCAGCACATCCAGTAGATTCTCTCCCTTTAATATAGATCCAGAATCTGATTTCACTTCACCTAAGTTCTCCTGCTGGTCACCGCCATGTCACCTCTGGATACTACAATAGCTTCCCACCTGGTCTTTCTGCTCTCTCCCCTGACAACGTCTGGCTTTTCTGAAAAAAGTCAGTCATAAGGCCGATTTGGTCATTCCAGGGCTCAAAACCCTCCAGGGAAAGCCCATTTCACTCTTAGTCAAATCCCTTACTCTAATCTATGTGGACCCACCTGACCTGGGTCCCTATAATTTCTCTGATCTCACATATCCTCTGACTCCTCCCCTTGAGCACTCTGCCCTAGCCACACAGGCTTCTAATTCTTGAAACTGGGCTTGGGAAATGCCTCCCAAGACATCCACACAGCTTGCTCTTTCACCTCGATCTTTAATGCTTCTTTCTCCGTGAGACTTTCCCTGCTACCCTATTTAGAAAATCACCTCCCTGTCACGGCACGCCTTACCCTCCGCTCCACTATTTTTCCCCTCCTTAGGATCTGAGTCTTACATGTTTTACTTATTTGTCTTGTTAACATTCTGTCTCTATTACTAGAATATCAGCTTCACAAAGACAGGAATGTTTGTTTCAACCATTCCACAACCCAACGCCTGCCTACACAATGACTGGCATATATTAAGTGCTCATACATTATTGTTAAATAAATACATGAATAAACATTTCCTAAAATTTGTCACACTGACCCCTTATATTTCAAGAGTTAACAATTGTTCCTTTCAAAAGAGATGTTTGTGATAAGAAAGGTTTGGGGACTTTGCAAATTTCATTTCTCCCTTGCAGTTTCACAAAACACATTCTCATATTGAAGGATATAAGAATTTATATAGTTTAAAGCAAATGTTTAATTTTCTTTAACACAACATTTTCTCAGTATACTTGATCATGAAATTCTGTAATGTATTACTTAGTTTTTGACTTTCATATCATAGAAGAGTGAGTATGCATGTGTATATATATATCTCCAGAGAACTTACCTTAGGAAATACTATATTAGAATTTAAAATTGGGTCTGTATTCAAGTTCAATTTTATTGAACCAATCTATGCCTTTTCACAACTCAAGTCATTCTAGGCTCCAATTAGCCAAGGAAAATAGTGCAAAAAGGGAGCCCTTATAAATAGTCTTTGTTTGCTGTGCAATGATGCCATGATGTTTGTTTGGAAAAAATAATAATCTGTAAATTTATGATTATAAATTACATTGTAACTTAAATAAATTTAAATAACTGTGTCTTATTCAAGAAAAATCAGCAATGCAAATTGCCCTTGTAAAAATACCTCGAATGCCAGCCAGGTGAACTGGGTTCAACTTCTGCCCCTACCACACATTATATGTATATAAGTTGTAATTACTGTGCTTATACTTACAAACCTTGAACGAAGAATGTATTTATTGACCTTCCAAGGTCAGTTTCCCGAATAGTCCAGTTTCCTCCTCTGTGAAATCGTGGTGATATTTAGAGCAGAGAAGATTAACTGAGACAGAGTTTGTTCGGTGTCTGGCATAGTGCCCACCACACTGCAGTTGCTGGAAAAATACTGGCCCCTTTACCTTTCTTTAATTGTCTGTTTCAATACAGTCAATTTGGCTTTACAAAATGAGCTATAAAAATAAACTACGCAAAATGCATTGGGATGAATATACCTGTGATTTATACGTGTCATGCTTTCATGCACATTTTTCTAATTACCTTCGAGCAAATTGTGAAACAAAGCCTTTTGTTGAAGCTCAATTACGAATGCTGATTCTAACAATTTGCTCTATGCAGCAGGGACTGAAAACTTAATTCAGAGCCAAGTTCTCTCTAATTTGCCGTAAACTCTTTCAACCATGCTTTTTGTTTCGTTCCGTTTTGTTTTTCATTATGAAGGAATTTTAAATATCATCTAGGTAGAATAACATTCCAGTTAATAGGAGACGATGCTGGGTTATGTGAAGGAATAAAAGTTATTTATGTAAATCCAGTCCTCCAGCGACATTTGACAAGAACCCGCTACAGCCTCACCCCTGCGCTGGGCACAGGGGCCCCAGGGATAAATGCAGCAGTTAGTCTGAGCTTACATTGCTCCATGGAAACAGAATGTGACCTCGTATTATGAGCAGGAGCCACCACTCTTGCTATACAACATCTTCAGTCACATCAAAACAATGAGTGTGCGAGACATTTCCCAAGACATCTCTGAATGGCAGGAGCTGCTTCTGTGCTAAAGCATCTTCGTTAATTACAATAATTTTACAGGAGTGTCATCAAGCCTCAAGGTTAATTGTACTGAATCCTCATTGAAGAAGGAATACAAGAAGGGATATCTAGCTGTGTAGATGTAAATAACACTGGCCTAAAAGAATGAAAAACTGAATTGCCTGCCATGGAAAGATAAAAGTGCTAAGGATGGAATTCTAAGACTGCCCCTACTAGCAGGTCGCTAATAAATGCTTACTGTTGGTTCCCAGCTTTGCCTCTACTTGAGTAAATATAGGTAAGTCTTTTAACTTTGCTGACCCTCAGTTCATAATAAACATGAGCATCTGGACTCCAGACTCAAACATCTCATGGATCCCTTTGACCCATGATATACTCTGATCTTATAATTATTTATGAAAATATTCTAAATAAATCAATGGCACTGGCATCAAATACTAAACCTC
This sequence comes from Miniopterus natalensis, assembly GCF_054644295.1. Taxonomy (NCBI): domain Eukaryota; kingdom Metazoa; phylum Chordata; class Mammalia; order Chiroptera; family Miniopteridae; genus Miniopterus; species Miniopterus natalensis. The sequence goes on from NC_142094.1 coordinate 13,239,597, forward strand.
AAAGCCCCTGTATGTGTTGGTCCCATTATTACTTCAACTCAATCAGTTGGAAAAGATAAAGTTATGTATTTAAAATGGTTTTATGGTTTTATTTCATTTAAAAACTTTAAAATATATTGTTTCAATTTGAACTTTAAAAAAGTTTCACCATTGCCTAAAATATATCCTGTTTTCCCCTACAAGGACTCTTAAACTCATGTACATATGAACGTGTTGCTGGTGAGAATGAGCTCCAAGAAAAAGAAATAAAAGAGGAAGGCATTAGGAAAAGATAAATGAGGACGGGAAATTGAGAGCACATGAAAAGAAGACAGATGACAGGAAGAAAAATCCACCCTTCTGTGAAACAATGTTGAAACCAAGGAAATGAAATCATCTTTGTTTCATGAAAAATATTTCTGATAGAAAAATGCCGAAGGACAGAAAAGCTTTTATGGCATTTTGAATAATAGGTGTTCATATATATGAGTTAGCATCTGTGTGTGACAGGATCTCAAACAGGACCAGATCGTAACCACTTTCAAAGCTTAAAAGTCATCTAGTAAAATTTCCCCAAAAGATGTTACATAATTCCTTATTTCTTCAAGGTCTAACAGTCACAATGGTCATATTGCAATTGACTTCCATTCTATATTTAATTTTTAATTTTTTTTTTTAAGTTCAGTATTGACAAATTGCACATTTATATTGATGGTTGGTCACTTTGGTCTCACTTTTACATAAACCTAAGTTTTTCAGACTGAAGTAGCTCTAACTGGCCAAAGTTGCAGTATATTCTTAATATAGCTAATGAGTAATAGTTTCCATATCTTGTTTCCGTAATGGTAACCTGAGAGTAACGTCAGCCTGCTAGGATAGTAAGTACAGAGATGCCATCTCTCCCCGCACTGCGCTGCCCATCACGTCAGCCCAGGGGAGACACACTGTCGCCCTCAGAGAAAACCCAAGGACTGTCCCAAGGACAGTTCCTTTAATGCCCATGGTTCTGCTACCAGAACATCATGCCTTTGCATCCTTTGCTATAATTCTGTTTGAAAATTCGGTGATTTCTCAGTAGCAAAATATATAAATGGACACATAGTGGGGGAAAAAAACTTCAGAAAAAGTTACAGGGAAAGGAGTATTCTTCTTGGACAGAAGACTGGCTCTACCAAAACTAAGACATCTCCTAGCATAACATCGAGCTAAAGAAAGAAGATTCTGGAACCTGAGATTGTAGTTCTGACGTTGCGTCCCATTTTACAACTAACAATAATCACTAAAGAGCACCTGTCTCAGCATGTCCTCACCTGTCAGTGAGTGTGTCTCAAAAACAGAACAACTGGAGAAGTTCAAGTTGTTATAAATTACAATCAGTAAACAAAAATATCTGTGTTTTTCTACCTGTGGGACAGAAAAATGGGCTAAAACAAAGATGACAATGGAAATAAATGTAAAGTCTTACATTTTGAAAGTAAACCATTGTATAAGTAGAATCTGGTAAAAGACAGCCCAAAAGTTAGTCCCCTAAAAGTGACCTAAAGATATTTTTGCTGACTAAAGAGTATATTAGACAACTGCAGCTTTATGATACAATGCTTTTTATATTTCAAGGGATTTTTTAAATGAGAGATATATAAACTAGGCATAAATTGATTATATCGATATCTCATACAAATGTAAAATCAAAAGAAATCACAAGATAAATCTGAACAAAATTTTATTAAATTTCAACATTAAAAAGGCAGGACTGCGTGCTGTAATGCCCACCATGTCCAATGTACATATATATTTAGGAAAGTGGCTGGAAAAACAGCAACAACAAAAACTATAGCAAAATGCTTACAAATCTGCCACCTGGATGGAGATAAAATAAGCAAGTGGTATTATAAATTAAATTAGTAAAATTACAGTGTGTAAAGAATGGAAGGGAAGATAAATTAAGATGTTCTGGAGCATTTCACTGCACATGGCTGTTCTAAGTGTGTGACATGCATTTTCTCATATAAATTTTAAAATGCCTTGGGAAATACATTTAGACTTCTGAAAAGATACTGACAAACCATAGCTTTCCCAGAAAAAAAGTGCACAGGAAAGAAGAGTTGAAAATACTATCATCACAAGTATCACTGAGGAGATAAAACTGGGATAGGCCACGATGACTGTCTTGTGGTATTAGATGGACTCACCCGAGTGAGTCCATCTAATACCACAAGACAGTCGACGAATAGGGTACAGAGCAGGTACAGGTTTGCTGGAGGAACTATTTTCAACAAGTCCAAGTGTTGTTGGAATATATACTATGATTATTACTGCCTTGCATACAAGAAAACCGATGCCTAGGGAAATTAATGTACCCAAAGTCACAATACAAACAAAGATTGAATCCCAAGAATCTATGACTTTACAACACTGTGCTGTACAGGGAGGCAGAATTCCATTCATTCTAAAGAACTGACCAGTTAAAAGGGACAGGTTCAACCAGCTCACATCTGAGGCCTCTTCCAAATTTATGATTATTAATAATACATCATTTGTTCATAGAATAAGAGTTTGATTAGGCAATTGTTGCAACACATACTTATAAGTATATAACATTTACTATTAATCAGGAAAAAAATGTCCCTTTTTATAGTTATACAATTCCCAAGGGTTTTGCTTTTGCATAAGAAAAAAGAAGTATGTCTTCTTATATAACACAACCATCCTCCAACTAGTTTTTAAACTATGTCTTCTACATTCTGGAGCATCATAAAAATATAAAAGTAAATAAAAGTCCATGACTGTGTTCTTCGAAATACTTCATCTTGTTTTATTTTAACCACATTCTTGTGAGATATGGCTCAATATTCCATTTTATAGATGAATAAGTCTTACTGAGCCACACTTGTCCACCCACATACAGCTATTCATTGGCAGCTGATTTAATCTTTGGTTCTCCAGATATTTGGTCTTAAGCTTTCCCCAGGGTCTTACTTTGTTAGTCATAAGTGTTAGCCACCTCAGAAGGCAGTACTGAAATTACGTGTGACATAGGCCTTTGTAACATGTGGAATTTCTGTATAGAGCAGCCAAAGGGTCTAGAAATTCATATCTTGATCTGATGCTGTTGGATAATAGTGGCCCTCATGCATTTCACAGTATTTGGAGAAAGAAGGTCAAACTACAGTGGCACCATATCTGCTAAAGACATAAGCACCTGACACATTGGGGATGAAGATATACACATGAAGATGAGGTAGGGAAGGGGTGGTGTGCATTAGTTCCATGGCACAGAGCAAGAAATATTATGCGAAAAAGATAGAAACATGATGGTATGTTCAAAGAAGCAAATGTTATTTTGAATGGTTGAGAATGACATGATTAGACGAAGTGAGGTTAGAGAAGTGGTGAGTCAAGATGTGTCAAAAATGCTCTAGTATTTGACACCATTCTGGACTTCAGAAAACTCCCAAGGTGGAATCTGACAAGAGAATCAAGGAAGAAGGTAAGGGTTCCTTAGATGACAGGGCTTCCATGACCCTGGAAATAATAGTACACAAGCAAACAATAATTCTATCCATGTAGAAGCCTAGCCATTTTCCTGGGCTATGGTGGGTGGAAGATTTGATTTGATTCCATTCCATGTGGGGCTTAGGAAAGATGGAGGTGCACAGCTGGAGGAGCTGCTCACCCTTTCAACTGTTTCTCCTCAGCAAATGCCCCCAGAAGGCAAGCAAAGAACCACAGAGAGGAAGGCATTGGCAAAGTACTGGAGAGGACAGCCAGGGCACACAGCTGGTGCACCCTCTATCCTTGAGGGTTTATGAATACACACACACATACACACACACACACTGACACTCACACATGGACAGACATATACACAGACACACAGATTAGTAAACAAACTGGGCAAATACAGTGCAACACATTAGGGAACATAGAAAGGAAGGGTATAATCTGAGTGCTTAATGTATGCTAATAAATGCATATATGGTGGATTATATCATCAATCTTTGTATTAATGAACTTGAGAGAGAGAGAGAGAGAGATAAGTCTACATGCATGGATTGATAGATAGACGATAGATGATAGATAGATGATAGATGATTAGATAGATGATAGATAGATAGATGATGATAGATAGATAGATAGATAGATAGATGATAGATGATAGATAGATGTAGATAGATGATAGATGATATAGATAGATGATAGATAGGTTGCTCAGGTGTCACAACATACAGAAGAACAAGTAAAGGTTTGACTCATATCTGCCTGACTCCAGAGTATATGCATTCTTTCCATTGCACCGCTTGAATCCCATAGCAACTCTTTTTTCTTGCAGCTATAGCAAAGTCGAATCACCGAACCACTACTAGGATTCCACAGTACAACTCTAGAAAATAAATAACCTTGACTTTCTCTCTTAAAAAAAAAGTCCCAGATTCTCATAAAAACATGTTTGTAACTGAAGTTAGCAGCCTGAATGTAATGGAGGAATGAATGGATGGTGAACAGATAAAGACACAGCTGTTATGACTTCATTAATATTGCCTGGGAGTGCATCCTTTGGTAAGTTAAATGCTACTTTCTCAAAAGCTGCTTAACGAAGGGAGCGTGCTACCATTTGTTTTCTGAAGCATCCACATTTAATGTGTTAAGCTCTTTCACCTACAATAAGAACTTGGCTTTAAAATACTTCATCAATTGCTCTGACAGCAGGACTCATAGTGTCCAGAACCAATGAGTTTACAGACTGCATTTGCCATGTTAAATATTCATAGCTGCCCAGAGGTAATTTGGAAACAACTGAGCATTATTTTTGCCTAATTTTCATCATGTAATAAGCGGAGTTACACCTGGAGACACACAAACTACTCTTACTCCAATCCCTCCTGCTCACCTACCCCATTAATTCTGCTTATCTTTCCGCACTCCTCATATCAACTTTAATTCAGCCTTCTTAGAGAATGAAGTGTGAAATAGAAACAGGCCCGTTGGGGGCTTCATTGTGGTTATGGCCCCAAAGCTAGGGTTGCCAGGGAAAATACTCAACACCCAGTTAATTTAAATTTTGTAAGCAACAAATAGGTTGTTATATAGATATGCCCCATGCAATTCATTAAACACTTTGTGTATCTATAATTCAAATTTAAGTGTGAGTTCTGCATTTTTACTTGCTAAATCTGGCAACCTTACCCACAAGGCATCTTCTAGAGCTGAGGTCCTAGTCGAGTATATGGATATCCCTGACTCAATATGCTTGGAGCCCAGTGCAGGGACAGTGAACAGAACATACCATCTTTAATTATGCTGGTAGGAAAAGATTGTGGGACAAACGTGGGCTTTGGAGACATTTCATCTGGATTATAATTCACCTTTGCTACTTATCAGTTGAGCATATTGCTTTTGCTTCCATTGACTTTGTTTCTTCATGTGTGCAATGAAAAAAATTACCTTGCTAGACTTTTTAAACTAACTTTCTTTGCCCTGAATCCCTTTGTCTTTGTTCCAAATATAGATAGCTTCCTTGAACACACACCAAGTAACTCCTCACATCTGGTATCCCCACAGGATGCTAAAAAAAAAAAAAAAATACAGAATCAATGTTTTCCAGGCCAAAAACCCAGCTACTCAGATTGTGGTGATTTTCCATAACACATGTTTTAGATTCCTAGTAACTTTGAAAGATAAAATGAGGTAACTCATGTGAAATCACCAACCATGCCCAGAAGTCATTCAATAGTCAGCAAATGTTAATTCCCTCCCTTCCATCTCTCTTAAGTATAAGCAAAAACAACCAACTCAGGAAATATTCTATAAGAAGATATCTGGTCAGTCAGGATCCTCTAGGACACTGGTCCATTTCTAAGGCTGCACAAAACACCTGAGTGAGTTGGAAGCTACACCTTTGAGAAATCCTCATGCACCATCCACTCCTTAAACAGGGGAGATCTCCAAAAGTAATTTTAATGATTGACTGAGAATTATCTAGAACTAAACAACATGGCCTTACGTTTCTTTGATATTTTGTTTATACTGTTTTTTAACTATTTAAGAAACCTAAGAGTTAAGAAAACCATACACCATTTAAATTCTTTTAAAATTATTAATTCAATAAATATTTATTGATCTCTTGTAATTATCCTAAGCATTTCATCTCTTATAAGATGCAATGATGAGTAAGTTCTGTTCTCATAGAACTTGTTTTCCCATAGGGAGACTTACAACAAAATTGAACAAATAAATAAGTTAGACAGTAATAAATTCCATGAAAAAAACACCAAGAGACTAATTTGAATGATTTAGGAAAGCCATAATATAAGGTGGCCAGGGAATGTCTCTTTGGAAATGTATTTGAACTGAAGTCTTTATGATGAGGAGGAACCAAGCGTGTGCAGGTGAGTAACATAGCTAGTATGGAGAGAACAGCTAGTGCAAAGGCCCTGAGGTAGATAGAAGAACTAGGAGAAGGTGGGTGAAGCAGAAACCTGGTGAGCTTGGAGGAAAGTGGTGGGAAGTGAATCAGGGAAGTAGGCAGTGCCAGGCTGTGGTGGACTTGGCATGGCAACAAATGATGTCTGTATTTCACTCTAAATCCATTAGAAAGTTTCATGCAGGGAATGGCATGATTTGATCTACATTTTAAATAAAAGTTATATGTAATTTAAATCATAATGCAGTTTGCCTTTGCTGATAAGGATCAATATTTCCAAGCACGTTGCTTCACCCTGGTCCTGTTAACTTCAACTTCTTCATTGGGATGTTTCCTCTTCTGCCTACAGAAATCCTACCCTTCCCGCAAAGACCAGTTCAGTCCGCTGTGCCCGTGGCTCTGCTCATTGCTCCTCATCCCACTGCTTCTCCAGGAATCTGCCCTGGGTTCTTTTTCTGTGCTTGACACAGAATAAACAGAAATTCACCTTTACAACACCCACAGTTGTTCAAAGAGCAAGCATTTGGTGGATATTTGAAGTAAAATCTTGAGCTTGGCCCACTAGCTGGGGTTTTGCATGCAATGCCTTCTGGCAACCTTCCACGCAGCTTTCCAAGGGAAATCTGATCACCCCCCTGCTTGGAAGCTCTGAAGGCTTTCTTTTACCGGAGAAAAATACTTCTTGGAAGGGCTTAGAGGGTCATCATAATCAGCCCTGACCTGATTAGCCAACCACAGCATCTACCGCACTCCCCTTCGCGGCACTAGGCTTCCCGCATTACCCAGGACTCCCGGCCACGCCCTAGCCCCCTGTGCTCTTCCGTCTCGGCCTTGCTGTGCTCTCCCTTGTCCCCTTCCCTCCTGTCGTCTTCTGCCACCTCCCAACTATGGGGACACCCTTTATTCTTCCACGTACAGGTGTCTCTGACAGTGCCAATGGGATGTGGGCCTGTCCTCCTCCGTGTCCCCCTCTCCCAGGATTTGCCAGAGTAGGGTCCCTAAAGCAACAGGCTTCCCTGGAAAATAATTCAGGAAACCTTGCCCGCTACCATCTGCTCTGAGCTTCACGAAGGGACGGAAGCATGCTGGAGGCCTTGAGGAGCCGAGCAGGGCCCGGAACCTGGCGTTTCAACTCCAACCCTATGGGCGTGTGTGAGCATGAAACACATGCTCACATCCTGCAGACGCGTGGGAGGCCCTTAAGTTTTGTAAAAAAAGAAAATCACCAAAAGAAAACATCCACTAACACTTCAATGAACGCCCTGCATGTTCTGAACTACAGTCATTGGCTTACAAGTGTGTCCCATGCAATGAGCTGTGACCTGCTTGAGAGTCTGTCTCGCTTGTCTTTGTGTCACTCTGGCCGGGCACAGGGCCTGACCCCCCGCAGGGGCGCCCCGGTCTGACTGTCAGAGCCGTGTGAGCCCACGAAGCAGACTCCGCGGGTGAAGAAGAACCCGCACCCCCTCTCTCCGGCTTTCGGGTGCTCGGCCCGCGTCCCCTTGTTTCCCTCTCACTCCTCGGGACAGCTGCACGTCTACCTCGCCGGCAGTTACTCTTGGGTGACAATCTGAACATCCTCGCTGCTCATTTCTTCCCCGTCTCTAGGGCGTCCCAGGAGATCTTCGGGATCTACCATCAACTTCTGTACATTTTGGGTAATTAACATATGTGTGTAATCAACCCGATACTGCTTACGATCTCAAATACTTCTTGAGTCTAATGTGAGAACATAAAAAGCCTTTCTGTCAGATCTTATTTCAATCTAATCAATCACCCTTTATAAAAAGTTCAATAATTTCATACGTGTTTAAGCTATGTCTTTGTTTATGCTGTTAATCAAAATGTTTCCCTAGAAGCAACTAGAAGCTCCACTCATGGCTGTTCTTGATCCTTCATATTACTATTTTATTGCCCCAAATCCACCCTTCACTAAATTGATGTAAAGCCATACTTTACCACATTACAAAATAAGTTCATGAGAGTCTAAGGTTCTATTGAAGTCTATATAGAAACTCCCAATCTAGTCATTTATCAGCTTTATAAAAATATATTAATTTAGCAAAAATGTAGTAGTAAACTAAGTAAGTTTTCAATGAACAGCACTATTCTTTCAAGTGGTTCACAGCAAATACCTTCTCAGTGTCTACCAATGAAACTTTATTTACCAGTTCTGGAATTTAGCTTCAAGTGTTTTTAAAGAAATGTCCATTTTCTCCTTTTTAGAAATCATAATTAAAATATCTGCATATTTTCCAGTGTATCTTTTGGCTGTGGCCATTCCTCAAAGGCCACGGGAAGTTTTTACTCTCACCTGCCAATTTTGTCAGAATTTAATTCTTTTGATTTAGTGGTCATGACTTGGTTTAGAGACTTTTACTTCTAAACACTGGATGCACCACTATGTGCCAATGACTAAGATTCATCCTGTGTATAATTAAGCCAAAATATTATCCTTATGGGTGTGACCAGGGAGTCTTGGAAATAAACAAATCAAATCAAGGAATCTCTTCCAAAAACAAAAACAAGAAAAAAAAATAATTGGAGGGACTTATGTTCCATAGAGCTTATTAACACTTGTACTGAGATCCATGCTATGGACAAAAAAAGGTCTGTGGAAAGTAACCTCACAGGATGATCTGATTATAAATCCCTCACTGGGAAGGTGTTGGTGGATTGTCATGCCCCAGGCATAAAACTTCTCTAGTAAAAGGTTTCTCTTTGCCTTAAGCAAGCCCACCCTGTCTGTCCATTGTTTCTGTGTATCTAGGCTAACACACTTTTGAAATAAGACACCTACCCTCAAAAAAGCACAAAATCTTGTTAACTATCCTGGAATCCAACCCCTACCTTTTTTCCCATCTTCATATAATCTTCTTCACTTTTCTTTCTTCATCTCAATTACATAAAAAAAAAAAAGCTGCAGAACTGTCATTTTGCTGAGCACTTGAGATCTTGCTCCCTAGCATAAGTCCTCAGTTTAGCTCAAATAAGCTTTTATAAAAATACTCTACAAGTTTGGGCATTTCCTACATTGACAATGTTAAAAAAAACTTATAGTGTGAAGAGAAAAGCAGTGGTCATATTGCTAAAGAGAAAGGTGAGAAAACAAAACTGTGCAAAAGTTTCTTCGGTGGGGTCTTGGCAGGTCATTGGAGAGATGGTTCACCTCACTGCTCCATTTGGCAAATGTCTCCAATCAGAGGAGATGGAGCTTTAGACCCAGCAGCATCCAACAGTAGGGCCACCCAACTAATGTCATTCAACATATAGTGTGTCATCACAAGAAAACCTACAAGCACAATACAACTTTTGTGGGTTATCCTACATGAGAGACTTTTTGTACACTTGGTAGTTGTAGTTCTGAATGTAAAGCTATAAACCGGCCTCTGGCTCATTTTTTATTTTTTTGCTGCTTGACAATGTGAGTTGCTCACCCAAGATTCTTACGATATCATGGTGTTTGGAAAACATTATCCTCAAACCTTAGGGCCAGATGCAGAACTGCACTGCGGCCTGGAACACTGCCGGGGGACAACTTCTTCGAGTCCTCCTGAAGCTCTAATTGTGCGACATGCCCACCGATTATTCACCATTAGAGCTCCAGGGGTCCCGAGGAAGACAGGCTTAGGTTCAAATCCTGTATTTGCAACTCCCTTGTTCTTTGAATTAGATGTTTCACCTAAATGTACCTCTGCTTTGTCATTTATAAGAAAGGGATATAAATAGTTCCTGCCTCATGTATTTAATAAGAGAATGCAAATGTTGTGGCACATGTCTAGCATTAAATAATGTTGACTTATATTACTCTGACACGTCTGATTTCTCATGTAGTTTAATATAAGAAAAGCTAAACAAATACTTTATATCGTAACCCTTCTACAAACACACATACAACTATATTTGTATATAAATTTCCATTCTATATTACAAAGAAACATGATATATTCAAATGAATAAAAATTTTTTTTTCCCGTAAACCTAAGTCAGAAATTTCAGCCTAGAGAAAAAAATCCTTACTTCTATATCTCTAATGAAATTCAAAAATTAGGACATCACATAAATTCATTTGACTGAGACGTGAGCCTGTTAAATTTAAAGGAACACACTGCAATTCATTCATAATAAGCAGAGTAGCATTAAGGAAAATAGCCCCACTTCCCATCATCCAAACAGAGTTTGAAACTGTTCACTGTTCAGATTACCTTAAGTGTGTATATGGTAAAATTTAATTAATAACTTTGTTAGTTCTGAATCTATCCATTTCTAAGCTTCTCATTAAAAAAAAAAAAACAAAAAACTCAGTGTTTCTTCTTAAACTTCAAAATGCAGAAATTATTTAAAAAAATTTTTTAAAGGTTTCAATTTAAATTCTGATTTTTTCCAAGTTTTATAAATATTTTGATTTTAAAAAATGTATACTACAGCTTACTCAATCAAACCTTGCTTAAATATATTATGCTATCCTAAAAACAATGCCAAATCACAAACAAAACATTTAACAGACAGTTTGTTTTATTTTCCCATGTAAGACTGAAACACATTAGCATGAAAGATTTCCCACCTGGTCCACAGCTCTCCCTGTGGGTCGCTAACATGGTTGCAAACGGCTTTGCACCTGCTTTAGGACAAACATTTTGATGCCTAGAGTATCAATGTGGAGCTCGAATGAAGTAATGAGATGAGCTCCGTGCCTGAGCCCCCGACACAGCGGCCAGAGGGTTCCCAGATGAGAAGCAGCCCTTCGTGCCCAAGGTGCCTTCCAGACCTCGCCACTCAGACGTGCCCTTGGGCCCTCTGGATGGCCGTCGGGTTTCCCTCGCAGCTCCGCGGGTGCTCGCCTGTGCCATCTGATCTGTCCGCATGTGAGGGAGGCTCAGACATTGCACCCTAAGGACCTCAACTTTCCCTCGTGCATGCCTGAATGAGTAGGTTAAGTCATGAATTCAAAAAATCGTTTTGGTTATTGGTTTAACATGAACTAAATTTTTCCCCAAACACCTCACAATTTTGTGTTTTCATGCACCTTGACTACTACGCTATTCCAGAGCAGCATTTGTTGTTGAAATGTCCATTGTAGCAATCCCAGAAGCACCATTATGAATGTAATTAAAAATTCAGGAATGGCATTAAGGAAAAGTCCTTTTGAACACTGACAGTTTTATGGACATTAGCTTTGGCATGGCTTACTCAATAGGGTAGGTATTCTTTACAATTAATAAATCAACTCAGAAAAGTTTTTGGTTAAGTGGTTTTAGTGAAGCTGATATTCTCTCTCTAGTGCTAAAGCAGTGACTCTAGAGACCTTAGAGGCCCAGATAGACTGAAATAGAAAGGTTTGCCCTAAAGTGGGAGCAACAGAGTGAGTATAGCTTTGGGCTATGGCATCCCTGGGTACAGTTTATCTGCTTCGGCTGGTACTCAGCTTAAATGTTTCCTCCCCTGGGGGGTTGTCTCTGAATTTCCCAAGCCCATTTAACATTTAACTTTCTTTCTTTCTTTCTTTCTTTCTTTCTTTCTTTCTTTCTTTCTTTCTTTCTTTCTTTCTTTCTTTCTTTCTTTCTTTCTTTCTTTCTTTCTTCCTTCCTTCCTTCCTTCCTTCCTTCCTTCCTTCCTTCCTTCCTTCCTTCCTTCCTTCCTTCCCTCCTTCCTTCCATTATATTTTGCCTATGTCATTTTTATTTATAGCACCTCTTATATTATTACCACAATTATGTGTAGCTTTCTCTCTCTTTTTTTTTTTTAGTGTCAGAGCCCTCAGACATAAAGGAATGTGGATTTTATATCTGTATCTTCAATATTCTATGTATCTGGCACATAGTATAATAAGTGTATGTTGATTAAATAACAATATGATTCTTGAAACGTGATTTGGAGTTCCTGCTATAAATAAGGATTTGTATGAAGTACTCAGGTGTTGAGTCTGATCAATAAGAGTGCACACAGATGTGGCTACTGGCTAACAAAGACTTGGAAAAAGTACATGTGTTTCAGATTATCACCTTGTGAACTATGTTCCAGCTCAAGGAAAGATGAGATTAACATTGTCCAAAGCCAGAATGAAGAACTGACAATAAAGGAGCTCTAGAGCTCATTAAAACAGAGCTGGTACTGATCATTTTCAGTGCACCAATATACCCACATGATTAAATTGCCTACATTTCTGCTTCCCAGTGAATTTGTACCTAGAGATGCCTTAGTACTGGGATGAAGTCACCTGCAGTGGAAGAAATTTTATTTATATGAATTCTAAAGTCTCAAGTTAAATATGAAAATATTTGTTTCCAAAGCAACAAAAATAATTTTTACATCTTCAGTTAGAGCAACCTGTGGGGGTAAATAGTGCCTAGAACTAGTGAGATTCATGAAAACAGTTTCTTTACTAACCTAGTCAGCATTACCAACGAGTCTTCATTAGTTGCCATTGTCTGGATGCGTGTGTAATCCCTTTAACTCTGCCTTGTTGCCCATCTGCTTCCCTCGTGGCCATCTCTGCTGGAGTGAAACACTCACACACTGAGATCTCATTGCCTGTAAGGCTTTCGAGCTATGGTTTGCCTCCACCTTTTGAAAGGTTTGCTATGTCCTTAGTCTTGAGTTTCATATGGATCATCTACATTTAAATGATCTAATGGTTTTTCACCTACAAGTACCTAAATTATTTCAAATGTTTTAATAGACCTCTTAATATGTATCTTGGTTCCTTAGCAAATTGTGATGCTATCAGGTGTCAGTGTCACTGGAGGGCCTCAGGAAAAGCCCAGGAGGATGGTGAACATTGATGCAGCAATTTCTGTTTACTGTAACCACAGCCACACCACTTTGTGCTTTCTGAAGCTACCCTGTCCCCACCTACCACCCGTGAGGTATTTCCTGTATCAGTCATTCTGCTACATAACAATTAAACTGAAGCCTCTGTTCTCCAAGCCTCCAGTCACCACAGTCCAGTGGGACAAATTGTGTCTCCACTGTGCCCAGTGCCCATTATCGTCACAGTGACCATTATGCTCAGACTTCCATGCTGCTAATCCTCACCATCAATAAATCAGAGAAGTACAAACCACATGTCCTTCTCAACATACAATTTATACTCCCCTGCGTGACCGTGACCGTAATCTTCTGTACTTCTTAGCCCAGATAACTACAGTCTCCTTTCCCTGCCAACTTCTTTTAGTATTCCCATGATGACTGCTCATTGAGTCCACTGAAATAGCCACCCTTCCATCACTTCTTTCCATACCACGTTACATTTCTAAATGCTTCCTTTGAATATTTTCTAGATAGATGTGATAAAAACTCTTAAGGGCAATAAAATGTAGGAATTGAACTGTCTTTGCCTTTTCTATAATCTAACACTGAGATAATAGAGCACCAGTAAATAATAACATGTAACAGGGAGATTCAATTCCAATATAAATATGCAATCTCTAATAGCTAATTAACCCTAAAACTTCCAGCCATACGACTACCAACTTGCCATCTTCTCTCAGATATAACAAAGGCTTCCAGAACTCAGCATTTCCAAACCAAATCTATGAAACATTTCTCATAAATTTGTTCCTTTCTCAGTAGATGGGCCCATTTTTTATTTAATATAAAAACTATAAACCCTGCAGTCATCCTAAGAATCTCCTCCTTCTAGCCTTCAACTTCAATTCCTCTCAAATACTTGTTGATATCATATTTATCTATCCAACAATGTTTTCCTATATCTTGCCTGCCACAGGTGTTAAGAAATTTGCAATTTTATGTTTATTAGTATTATTGCCTGATTATCACCTGTAAGCTTATTAAACTATAAGCTCCATCGAATCATTTTTTTTTGTTCATTTTCACATTTTGTCTCTAGCATTTTGCCATTTTTTCTTTGCTTATAGTGAGTATTTGATAAATATTTGCTGAATGAATGGGCGAATGAATAAATGAAGATAAGTAAATTCCTAAGTATTACCACAATGGGCACCTCATGTATGAAGCAAGTATTTATATCCTTACCATGTAAGAGAAGAACCTGAAGTTTAACAGAAGCCAATGAAGCAGATAATTATAAATTTGGAATCAAATTGAGGTCGTCTCCATCTCACTAAGTTTAACTCTTAAGGATCTTTCCACCTTTGCGCCATGATGCATATCAACCCCAACCCCCCCTTTTTTTCATTGCACTTATAATTTAGACTCAGAAAAGTCTGACCCATTCTAAATATAATTATCTATGAATACAGAGAATAGTTCCCGTGGAAGGCATTGTAATACCTTTAAAAGCATGCAGATCACTGCAAGTACTTTTAAAAGAAATATTTTAATTTTATAAAATGAAAAGTTTATTTATTCCATTCTCAAAACTAAGATTGATACCAAAATGCATCCAAAGCAATCATCATGCAAAGGGAATACAAATTACAGCAGAAAACAGCAAAGGTGACATTTTGAACCATCACAATTATTTTCTATCATTTATTGAGTGTTTGCCACCTTGTAAACATTGTGCTAAGCAATTTATGCATGAAGCAAAATAAGAACGATTATTATTCCTATTCTGAGGATAAGAAAATTGAGAATTAGAGCAAACAATCAAAGCCAGGAACCCAGTCTAACTCCTGTATGATTCCAGAGCTGCACTTAACATTCAATTGAATTCCCAATAAGTAGTTAAGTCTTTCATTTTGAGCCATTACTTAGTGGAAAATCTATAAAAACATTTCTTACTACTAATAGCATCTGATAATGAAACATTTCAAGTGTAATTAGACGAGGAAGGAGAACACCAAATACATTTCAAACTTCACTTTATCCAGATATTTAAGAAGCAAATGTTGAGTCTTACCCATGAATTCGATCCCCAAGTGGTCTGCTACACCGAAGTCAGCATGGGAGAAAGGGAGACAGAAGGAGAGAAAATAATTAGAAAAATTTCCACATGGAAATCAATGCGTGTAAGAGTGCTGTTTCAGCAAAATAATGCGTCTGCATCTTAACTGCATGTTTTTTGGGGAAAGATAATTTACAGGTCGCCAACAATAAGGGGTGCTCTGAACACGATTGCTATTTCTCCGAAGCCTGGAACTTGAGGTGGAACACTATTGCATCACTTACCAAGTATGCGAAGTATAAAGTTAAGCTTCAAAAGGAAAGAGAGAAATGTACAGACACAAAATCTCTGGTACCAACGTGATTTTTAGAACTCATGATGTTTCACGTAGAATGACCGCTTGTTCAACATAGACATTTGGGCTCTGTGCAGTGGAGAAGTAAAGGACTCCGGCATGATCGGCCTTCGCCAGGCGCTCATCACCTTCATTAAAAAGCAGTGATGTTGGATTTTTTTTCTTCTTGTTAGATAAGAAAACCGCACTTCAGCGAGATTAAAATCTTACATTGGTCCCAGAAAGAGAAGGAAGGCAGATCTGGGGCACATATCCGGTCGATCTGACCCTTAAGTCATATTACTATTAAACTTGACCACTTCCTATGACAAATGAATGGCAGTGTGTTCATGTCCGTGGGGACAGCCCACCGTTTTACCCGCTAACGTCTGCCTGCAACCAGCAGTGATAAGCTGAGCCCAGCTATGCCCAGGCATTCGACCTGAGGTTCGTTCATTTAAGTGGTGCTTCATTTCATCACTCAGTTATTCACTTATCCACTTTATAAATTCATTTCGTTATTTAACGATGGTTTCTGTTGCAGCAATATGTTTCTTAAATGAGAATAAATGAAAAAAAGTATTGCTACCATTGTATTTATTTCCAAGACTGATTGCTGAGCTTCCTTTTATGTATTCTTTATTTAGCAAAGGAGCTTTTCTTTTTAGAAAATATGTATTTAGTGATCTTGAATAATTCAGTGCTTTTCCTATTTGTAAATAATTCATTTTTTATTTAATTGTGGTAAATAAATATATATACATATACGAATCACATAAAAATTGACATTTTAACTATTTTAAGTGTACAGTTCAGTGTCATTAATTGCATTCACCATGTGTGTTACCATCACCACTATATTTCTCAAACTTTTCCATAACCCCCAAGAAAAAAAACTGTACCCACTAAACAATAATTTCATATTTCCCCTTCCCCCAACCTCTGGTTACTTCTAATCTACTTTCTGTCCCTGTAAATTTACCTGTATATAGTTCATTTTTTCACTGACCTATTTTAATTGAGAATGTGTCTCATATAAAGGAAGATTTTAACAAAGTTTTAAAAAAGTAGAAGCATTATTTTCTTTACATGACTTTTTTTTGACTGCTTAATATATACTGATATATATTTAGCACACTTTCATGAGAAGACAAGATTTCTGTTCTCAAGTAATTCAGAAATAAGTGGGAGCCCACAGTGAAAAGGCTCTGGTAATTCTTAGTAACAGGGCTATAGTGGAAAACCACAAAATATATGTTAGGTAGAGAGACCAAGGACCCATAGGCTTGCTCCTAAGAGAAAGCTAATGTATTATGTAAAAGAATGTAGATCGAAGAAAAGTTGGCAAGACTGTTTTGAGTTCTAATGTGAATGTGAATGCCCATGGTTCAGCTCCCTGCTATCAGGAAAGCCAAACTTGAGACAGGTATTGGTGAAAAAGGAAAGACGTTTATTCAGGTGCTGGTCACCTGAGAAGATGGGGTACTCTGATTGTCACAAAGCCCATCTCCACATCTCAGTGCAGGCAGAGGTTTTTACACAGAGGGCGAGGGAAAGCAGAACAGAGAAATCAAGGGGAGGGAGTTGAAAAGTTCTCTACATGCAGTCCAGCACAGTCTATTCTGATAAGGACCTAGAAACCGGTCCGGTGATGGCCTGGTGTGCATCATCCTGGCTTTACGTCACCCTGGTTTTATGGTTGAAGGTTAGCAATTATTCTAGAGATAGAATGACTGAAGGTCAGATTCCTTATCTTCTGAAGGTAGATCCTAGGACTTTTGTACAACCATGCTATTTATTTATAAGCTACATATTAGAGTCAGCAGTGACTCTAATATGTAGATCAATGTAGATCGACTATGTAAAACAATGTCAAAAGAATAGTGGGGTGGGGGACAATTCCCCACTGTTACACATAGAGTATATACCTTTCAAAAAGGTTAAGGGGTCACAGGGCGAGGGACTAGGGTTCACCACAGGCTACCAAGTATATAACTGTGTTATTAGGGGAAAGAAAATGTAGGAACAGAGTAGCAGCTGGTTCTTAGGGCTGAATCTCTCAGGCCTTAGGGCTTCAACAGGGAGGAAAGGAGAGCTGACAAGAGAGTGAGCTCACTCCTGGGGGTCGAGGCAGGTTGGGTACTGTGTTCAATTTTATAATGTTATCCTACAAGGAGAAAAGTATTATCAAGGATATTTTTTTCAGCTACTTAGGTAAGAGTTAGGATATGAATGTAGGTTAGATTCTAAATTCCATGCTCCCTCCACTAAAATACGTTGTGTCATTAAATATATAATTTTATTTTTATCACCACACATACATTTGATTTTAAAGTTTATACATGGTGCTCTGGTTGATGTGGCTCAATTGGTGGGCATGTCATCCCATACAACAAAAGACGGTGGGTTTGATCCCTGGTTGAGGCATGTGTGGGAGGCAACCGATTGATGTTTCTCACATCTCTCTCTCTCCCTCTCTCTAAGATCAATTTTAAAAAAATTATACGTTCGTGAATAAAATTTGTAAAGTGAAGAACTGATACCTTTTTTACTACTTTCTAAAAGTAATTCCTGTTAATTTTTGGTTTGTTATTTTCAATCTTTGCTCGGTATGTGTAAAATAAATTTACAATCAATTTTAAACAAAATCATTTTGCATTATGTGCCTAAATTCAAGGACTCTCTGTGGCCATTTCAACTCTATATTCCCAATCCTCTGTTTTCCTCCATCACATCAGAATTGACAGGTTGTTTTTTACTATTGAGAGTAAGCCCTGACATTACTACTGTGGCCCGCCTCACACCAGACAGGTCATCAATCACGGAGAAGGAAAAGCCACTTTTCCAGAAAAGCACATAGCCCCATTCTCCTAGTCATGGGTTTTGCTCTGAAACCTGGCCTCTTTGTGTCTCTTCTCGAAAGCTGTGTTACTGATTTCTGATGAACAGACACACTCTATTTTACATTGTCCTCTCTTCCTCTAAATAAGAACACTCATTTGCATCCAAGGAGGAGCAGGCAGACTTGGAGGCTGCGCCACGTGCTTATGCAGTGTAAACTCAAGAGGGGCGTTTTGTTCTGTAAAATGAAATATCAAAACAGGGTCACAGCTGAGGTTTATGAGTGACTACTTGTTTAGGCCGCTCTTTAAAGATGCATCTTGTCTAAATAGCTTGTAGAATTTTCCTGTGAAAACATCTTGGAGCATTAGACTTAGCTCTGATTCCATGTTCACAATTATTAATTGAAGAACTAAATAAGAATTTCCATTATATAAAAGAATTGTCCATTCAAAAAATACACTGCTTCTTTGGTTATATAATTAATGATAGTAAGCCTGAATAGGTGAGTACACTAGGGAATCTTGCTCTCAACACCCATGATCATTCCCCAGCATCTCCTCACATTTTATCGACTTTCTCAACTTCTCATATTTTCTCAATGGGCACTTCTACACACTTTATTTCATATAATTTTAAAAATTAGCCTGTAGAGCAGTGCTATGAAGCCCATTTAATAGTGAAGACAATAGCTTCTGTGAAAAATGAGATGCTTAGGGTGGAAAAGGATCTTAAATCCCAGGAGTGAAGAAGAGCTGTTTCTTTTGCTCACTGATTTATCACTCTAGCCTATCACAGAGTCTGGCATTTTGTTGGTGTTCAATAAATATTTACTGAATGAATAAAATGTCACCTGTTCGACCCCTTGCCCACTGCATGTGAGATCTGGATTCCTTCAAAGTGGATCCAGTCTGTTTTCTGTCACCTCAGCTTTTAAGAATTCCAAGGAACATGACACCTCTGGTGGCAACTCTTTTGATATTGAAAAAACAATATTGACAAATGTTTCTAGAAAACCCTCCCAAGCAAAAGTATATTTAATTACCCCTTACAAGAATCTACAAATCTGGAGTTCAAAATTACCGGATTAATAAATATTCAAATAAATCCAACATATGCCTATCTTTGTCACATGATTTTTGTATGTAATTTAAGATTCATCTGAACAAGTCATCAACTACAAGGAAAAATATTAAGTGTGTCCTGGTAACTAAAATAGCATTATTTATGCTATGTCAGGATTTACCCCTTAGTCATTTCAAACCATTTAAACAATCATCCAAATAGTTGTTTTGTACACGTTGAATAATTCTAACTTTTAAACTTCAATCTACTTTTGTATCAGTGAAGACATACAGAAGAGATGATGATTAATAGACATAAGGGTTAAAATAAAATAGGATCAAAATTAAAACAAGACAAAAGAAGGAGTCGAAAGGAGTATATGGCAATCAGCATTACATCTGTTTGTAATCATTAATTAAAGCCTTTGTTAACAAATTGTTTTAATACTATGTTTTTAATCATACTCCTAAATTCAAAATTGCAATGTCTTCATCATGAATAATAATTCAGGAGAAGATGGACACATTTTAAGAAAAAGTACTCTGAACTACATTCCACCAAACAAACAACAAAGACGACTAACTCTCACCTCCCGATGGAGATCACAGCTTCAGAAACATGGAGACCCCAGAAAAGGAGTCTTCTGTGAAAGACAGAGGGACCAAAAGGAAAGGTGACCCAAAGGACCCGTGTGAGGTACAAGATTCTTGGCCTTGGACCAACTGTCTAAGGTATTTACCTGGAGCATCAAATGCAATGATATAATGGAGCTGGCCAAAATCCCCAATCATGATGACGCAAGAGGAGAGAAAGTCCATGTCAAGAAAGAAGCAAAGAGAATTCATTCTAGGAGGCAAGGTAAGGTCCTAATCAGAAAGAGCTTCATTTCGGTTAGGGCTCAGGAAAATGGGCAGCAGCAGAGATAGTGTGATTTATGATAGGTTGGGGTAGCTGTTTCAGGACGAAGGCCAGGAACTAGCATGTGTTGGAAGCTTATTTTTGAGTGATGCCTGATACCATCAAGAAGTTGGGTAGGACAAGACAAGACAGACCTCATAGTTTGGTTTCATCTTTTTGGCAACTATTCTTTAAGTTGGGCTTATATTTAGCGGCCTCTGAAGGGCAGGCTTGTTCATTGTCAATGCCTACTTGACTTTGTTGGCTGTGCTTCCCTGTGTTCAAAGGTATCCATTTGTATTGTATTACAAGTAGTTCTTCAAATGCAAAAGGTAGCTGGCTATTTAAAGTTTTCCTGTAAGGAATCACTTAAAAATATGAAAAGAAGCACACCCATTTCCCCTACCTCTCAAGCATTCTGTCCTGCCAAGCCTTCCCCAAGTAAGCCCCATACCCACATACCTGTTCTTATTCCAGCACCTGCACTAGCCCTGAATATCTTTCCAGATGGACTTCCAAGTCTTCAGTCTACAGACTCATTCTATCTTTGAAGGGCCAACTCCTCCTGAAGCCATCTCTGAAAGCCTAAAATAATGTCATCTGCTGGGTTTTTATAATGGGATCTGTATTTAGAAGTAGGATCATTATGCCTTGAAATACAACTAGCAGAGATATGTCTATACCATAACCAATCAGGGAAACTTGGACCTGCTTCCGCATCCCCTCTTCACTTCCCTTAGTGCCTCTCCAATAGCAGATGACAAGTAAATGTTTATTGAATCTTATGGAAGGTATATTGTTGTGAGCTTTAAAAAAAAAATCACATTTATAAACCACAATGTTTCCTCTTGGCTATATTTGCCACCTTAGTCTTTCAGATTTTCTGGGCATTTCAAATAAGTTTCCATTAAAACACGTGCAACACTCCCACTCTATATCTGGAGTTATATAGTTTATTTTTCTTTGACTTGTGAATCACCAGAAGGGTAGAAAAACAAAAGGAAGAAAGAAATAGGAAAAGCTTTTCTTTCTCCATTCTATCCCCTCCGTCAACTGAGGCCTTCATCTAGGTGCCTGCTCATATAAGAAGTTCTTATCTTAATGTCTTTTGAAAAAAAGAAAAAAGAGAAGACAAAGTCTTGGTAGCCAGCACGGTTGCAGAGTAAAGCCTCCAGAAGGCTCCTATCCATAACCGCACGTGGCCTCCACTCCCAGCCTTGCCCCGGCCTCTTTCCACTCACAACCTGAGCTCTGTCTGTGGAATGAATGAAAGTGCTTCAACGCAACATGCATTTTAAAGCTCCAGCTTGTTGGAAGAGCTGCTTTCTCCTGCCCATCTTTTCAAACTAGGCTCAAACAACCCCCAGACAGGTGCCCTTTCCAGTAACAAGTACTTTGCTCTTTCAGTTCCATCCCGTGGTCGTTTGTCTAGCAGTCTCACTTTCTTCCAGACTACGTGCCCTATCTTGCAGGCAGTAGCTGCTCGGAGCGTTTCTGTTGACTGTATACACAAGTGGACGGATAATGAGTGTCTGAATCAATCAATCAATTTAAATTTATTTGTTTAAATGCACACATTCATGGTAACTAATATTTGGTATAGTGCTCTTAAAGTGATGCATAAAATCAGGAAACTGGGGAGGAAATGTGGCAACACTATGGTTTCCATTGTTAATTAGGTCTCATTGTTTCATTCTGACAAGATTAAGCATTCCAATACTGGGGGCATCTTAATTGAATATTTAACACTATATGTTTTTTGTTTTGTTTTTTAAAATAAGCACTGGTATGGGAATAGTTTCATAGCTTATGATCTTATGCTAGTTATTTCTGTTACCAAGCTTAAAAGCCACATCAATTTGTACTTAGAAACCCTTGAACACCTGGGAATAGTTGATAATGAGTATGAGAGAGGACACATTTGAGATAACTAATAGATTAATTTATTACTTTTCGGACTTAAAATGTAAAAGTAAGATGACTTTTTTTCCCCTAAATGCATAATCAGCTGAGAGTGTTATTTGTCTCATTTGAATTAAAAGAACAATTCTTTTTCTACCTGCTTCCTAAATCCATTAAGCAGTTAATAACATAAGGACGAATGTAAGCTTCTTTTATTTAATAGAAATAAAGAAATGGAAATTAAACTGGCAGAACTTTCTCCCATGATGGCTTCCCCCAGAGTAGCTAGATTATTCTTAGTAGCGCAGAGAAGTCAAAGGAAGCTTCTTTATTAAAATAATGGAAGAAAGCATTATCTAATTTTGCCTGTAATTAGCCGGGGGTTCAGTCGAATCCAGGTACTTTGAAGTTCTTACCCTCATCCTCCCACTACCTTCTTCTATAGTCTTAATATCTCTCTCTATATATTTTCTAGATACTTCAATGGAAATAATCACTCTGCTGGGCATCCTATTAGTGAGATAAACTTTTCAGAATGGTGTGCGGATGTCAGGAGCTGAGTATGGATGAATTTGTAAAGCTCTAATTGTACGTCACTTACACATTAGTGGCAAGGAGAAGGCATAGGCCCTACAACACTACCCGGCCAAGCAGCACCTGCACTGCCGCCCCTGAGGCTCGGCGTGACTCCCGCTCACTCGTCCTCAGAGCGCCCTCCCCGGGACAGTGCTTCGCAGATGGCGCGGCCTAACCTGCCCATTTCGGGAAGACTCTCTCCCTAAACCGCCCTCAGCCTCGGGAAGCCTCCGCCTTGCTCACCCGCCGTGCGCGTCAGGCAGCAGCGATTCAGCCCCGCCCGCCTCTGCGGCCCCACCGCCCCGCTGGCGGTACTTTGTTGGGGGCTCGAGCAAGTGCACGCCCAGGTGGAGCCCCTCCGCCTGGAAATTCGCATCCTGGTCTGGAGCAGAGAGGGAAACTTACCAAAGATATAGGATGGTACATACTTCATATTGTAACACTTTCCAAGGAGTCAGAAAAGGAGAGCGAGGAGTTTAGAAAGTGCTGTTTTACATAATATGGTCTCTGATAAGATGCCTTCTCAATGAGTGGATTTCATCTGGCTGTCCATGCCCGAGCTAGGCGAGTCATGGGGGAAGAGGGGAGACGCCCTTGGACGTGAAAGCAGGTGAGGGCTGGGCTGGGCTGCCATCTGGAGGGGGCATTAAGGGCAGAAAGAGCAGCCAGCCCACGGCTCCAAGGAGACAGGGTGTTTCTGGGCGTCAGGGTGTCAGGGCGGTTGAACTGGGCAAGGGAGAGGGAGACGGTCGTCGCGGTGCGGTCAGAGTTAACGGAGGAACAAGTTGTATCGGTCTGTTTTTTGTTTTGATGATGACTTTGGCTTCTCTTCCGAGTGGCCCAGAGCCACAGAAGGGATTTTTGAGCAAAGGAATATGACGTGATGTGACTTTGAAAGCATCTCCCTGGCTGCTGTGCGGGCAGAGACGGCAGGGGGAGAAAGGTGAAGGCCGAGAAATCCGGGAGAAGGCTACCGGGTGCAGACTTCCAGGCGAAGCACGGGTCACCTTAAATCCCTGGGAAGCTTCCCTCTCAGCTCCGGACCCGGGTGCAAGCTTCCACGAGGGAGGGCTCCACTGCGCGTTCAGTTGCTAGGGCTGCCGTCGCAAAGCACCACAGCGGGCGGCTTACACAACGTACAGTTATTGTCTTGCGGTTCTGGAGGCTGGGAGTCAGAGATCGAGGTGTCAGGGGGTTGGTTCCTTCTGAGGGCTGTGAGGGAGAATCTGCCCCATGCCTCCTGTTACCTTCTGGGGCGTTGCTGGCAATCTTCGGCATTCCTTGGCTTGTGACTGCATCACCCAGTGTCTGCCTTCATCTTTACTGGTGTTCTCTCTGTGTACATGTCTGTGTCCAAATTTCCCTTACATTAGTCACATTTGATTAGGACCCACCAAAGTGACCTCATTTTAACTTGAGTACATCTGTAAAGACTTAATCTCCAAATAAGGTGATAATCTGGGGTGGGGATTCAGAATTGAGGGTTAGGACTTTAATGTATATATTTTAGAGACACAATTCAACCCATACCAACCTGTTTGTGTTTTGTTCATTGTATAGCTGGTGCAAAGTAAGTGCTCAACAAATACTTTTTGAGTAAATGAATGAGATTCATCATCACAGTAAAAATCCAGATCTAGAGCAAATTTAAACATTAATATTTTCCGGCTCTGTGTAACCTTTTTATCAAAAAAATCAGAGCTCTAATAGTATTGGTCTTTTTACAGCCATTTTTATCTATCTATCTATCTATCTATCTATCTATCTATCTATCTATCTATCTATCTATCTATCATCTATCTATCATCTATCTATCTATCTATCTATCTATCTATCTATCTATATCTATCATCTATCTATCTTCTATCATCTATCTATCATCTATCTATATCTATCTATATCTATCTATCTATCTATCTATCTATCTATCTATCTATCATCTATCTATCTATCTATCTATCTATCTATCTATCTATCATCTATCTATCTATCATCTATCTATCTATATCATCTATCTATCTATCTATCTATCTATCTATCATCTATCTATCATCTATCTATCATCTATCATCTATCTATCTATCTATCATCTATCTATCTATCTATCTATCATCTATCTATCTATCTATATCTATCTATCTATCATCTATCATCATCTATCGATCATCTATATATTTATCCATATAAAATCTCATTTTAATTATTTATTTCAACCTTTAGCAAATATTTGCTTAATGCATAGTCTCTAATATGTTTTATGAAGACTTGTGCAGGTATTATAATTTTAAAAACTCTCTCCGAAATTCTATGGGCTCAAAGTATAGTCTCTAAATCCAGATTTACCCAGCATCTCTGTTTCTACCAATTGAACCCTTGGAATGAAGACTGTGGGTACAAAAATTTAAAGATATGGTCTGTCCCCTAAAAAAGGTTTCAGACTAGAATGAAGAAAATGAAATCTTAACCATTGAAATGTATTGAACCACATGACTGGCTAATGATAAGAAATTGACTGGCTTTATAAGAAATTGACTTTATAAGGCATATATTGCTTAGTGGTACCTGAACAAATATGGTAGGGTAGAAAAAAAAATTAGCATTTGATTATATAAGCTTTAATTCTGATTTTGTCTTTCAATAACCATGTGTGATCTTAGGCAAGTTACTTAACCTTTCTATATTTCAATGTCATCATCTATGTAAGAAATAAAATGCATACCATTTATGAAATGATTAAATGAGACGACATATCTAATTTTGTAGGCATTGCTACTTGCCTACTTACTATCCATTCTCTTCTCTACCACAGTCTTTTCGAGGTGTCACTGTACCCAGCAAAACTCCTCCATGTTTCAGCCTTCTTTGCACCATTTAGGATGGCCCCATGACACAGGCCTGTTTGATAGCATTGGAATGGACTAATTCTAGATTTGACTTTCAACAAAGCTCTTTGTAAGCAAACAGATTTCATCGATCTTTTGATGAATTAGCCATTTGCTAGGTGCCCTCCTCAACCCGGAGACTGGAGGGTAGAGCCATCCTGCAGGGGGATGGAAACCACAGGCTCAGCTGGGCCTTGAGAATAACTTAAGGATCTGACTCCTGACGGGGGCCTGGAGCGCTGTCCCAGCCCCAACCCCCTGCGCCCCTGCGCTCTTCATCACGCCAGACAAATGAACCCTGAACTTTCCGACTTTATTGTTTAATGGGGTGTGCTGTTACTTGCAGCTGAACGTAATCTTCACTGGCACCCCCGGCACAGGCTCGCAGTCACAGCAGGCGTGCGCTGGTTATGCTCCATTTGGCTGTATTTGAACAGCTCGCCCAAAAAACAAGCTACTGCAGAGTTCATTTATGATAACTTTAGATTTATATTGTTTGTGAATAAGCATCTTTTTTTCTAGAAACTGTTTATATGCTGTTATACCCAATTATATGCAAGTCTTCTTACAATTGTTTATTATTTTATCATCTTTATAAATATACACACACACGCACATTTTATCTTGACATTATCCTCATAATCTTGAATTCCTGCTGGCTGGTCTGCTTTTTCAAGTAGAGAATCTTCTCCCTCTGAGTCTTTAGCAGTCCTTCCAGAATTCACATTAAACAGCTTACCGGAGAATTATCTTCATTCAGTAATCCGTCAAAGTGAACTCTATTTGTTCCATAAAATGCTTTCTAATAGATATTTGGAAGGCAGCAGCAGCATCTGCTGCTATAATCCCCCAAATTTCAGAAAGCTGAAATTGAATATTTTCTGAGCATTGTGGGCTGTATTATCTTCCCTTTCAGAGATGCTTCTCTTTCAGAGGCTCTTTTTTACCCGAATCTTGTGCCAAGCTTTCCAGCTACGTCTTCACTTGTAACCACAATCCTTGGGTTAGAAAAAGTCTCCTGAATGTTCTGCTTGACACAGAGCCCTCATTCAGACCTCAGTGGGTTATGCCACATAATTAAAAAGGTGATATTCAATTCTCCAAGTTGTTCTGAATCTATAGGCCCACCCAGGAAACAAGATAAAGAAATTCAGGAGGAAATTCTTCACCCTAATGGTAATGATGAAATACACAACAATTAGAGTGGGTTTCTCAACTGT
Organism: Miniopterus natalensis; assembly: GCF_054644295.1. Classification (NCBI taxonomy): domain Eukaryota; kingdom Metazoa; phylum Chordata; class Mammalia; order Chiroptera; family Miniopteridae; genus Miniopterus; species Miniopterus natalensis. The sequence continues at coordinate 13,266,523 of NC_142094.1, forward strand.
GGGCTGTAGACATCTGTATTAGAATCAGCCAGAGTGCATGCTGAAAACAAATTCTATTGGTGGCATTTTTAATAAACTCCCAGGGTTATTCCTATGCACTTTAAGAGTGAAATCTACTAAATTATCTCTGTGTGTTTATGTATGTGTACATGTGTTTATGCTAGCTGAAGGGGCAGGCTGCATGGATATTTCTTCTCAGTACATTCTGTGATTGGCTTTCACAGAAACATTCTAGGTAAATAAAACTGACATTTGTGGTCCTGGCCAGGTTCCTCAATTGGCTAGAGCATCATCCCAACAGGCCAAAGCTTTCAATGAGACCCAGAGTCAGGACAGGTACAGGAATCAACCTCTGATTATGTAAGTAAGTGGACCAACAAAGTGATCTCTCTCGATCTCTCTCTCTCCCTTTCTCTCTCTCTCGAAGCAGTTAAAGAAAAAACAGAACTGTTGTGTCTTTCTCATTTTGAGCATTTTTTTTCCTTTTGCTAAAATATTTACACTCTTCCATGTCAATTTTTCTCTTTTGCATGTGGCAAAAGTCACATTTCCTTGTTCTTTCCATGCTTCTTGCTGTTCCCAGTGTAACCATTGCCCCTAATTTCTATCCTTCCTCTGTCCACGTTCATAAGAATTTTTAGCATCAGTGCTCTCTTTTTGCTTGCCCAGGTGTGTTTTAACGCCCCTCATGCCTTCACATATAAGCACATATTGACATTTTTTTTCTCCCAGTATGACAGCTTATTTTGTAGGGCAGCAATTCCTTATTTTCAATCATAATATACGTGTGAGAAAGGAAATCATTTGGCCTCATCAGGAAGGCATTTATTGAGTAGCAAAATCCCAGAGGACTGTTGTCAGTTTGTGGCAGCAAGAGAAATGAGGCAGGGCCATCAACTTAATTTTATTCCCAGGTATTAGAGGAAGGAGAGAGTTAATAAGCATTGATCACCATTAGGACAAGTTCTGAATTAAGCACCACCACTCATGTGTATAAAACTCAAAACAGGCCTGTGACGCTCCACTAGCAGCTCTTTGTTCCAGCCTATGTTTTAGGAATCTGTAAATAGAAGCAACAGGATCAGTTATCTAACACTGCCTTAATGAATCGCATTGTTCTTCTGGGGAAACAACGTCTTCATTTTGCAAAATGTGTCTCAATCGGGTTTTTAGTTATTTTAATAAAAGCACAGTTTCTTATTTGTGCAGAGGCTTCTGGCTCCTAGGAGATGAACTATTTATATGAAAGTTCATATAGGTGGTTGAAGTTATAGACAGAATTACATCCCTAGAGATTTTTTCCCCATTTTCTAAATGAGAACATTTAACCTCAGCGGGGTTAACCTAAGATTGTGTAACTGATAAATAATAGTGTGATATTAAAGTCAAGTTTGTGATTCCAGATATATACTGCATCTATAAGAGGCATTAAATTACTTTAGTGATGGCAGGGTCGGAATTCAAACCCAGATTTTGGTCTCCAGGGAGAGCCGTTTTCCTAGCATATGTCTCCACCTCAAAGGAGTTCTTGGTATTTGGGTGAGTACACCACATAGCAATACTGCCTCAATAGGGCCTAACAGCAGAGTCCATCATTGTGGATAATGGGACTTAATTAGAAAGAGACACTAAAGGAAATGTTTTTTAAGCAAACAAATGAGGCACTAAAAAAGAATCACTCACCAGAACATATTAGCCAGCCAGCTTGCTTTTATAATTTTTTCCATTGTCTGTGATTTATTTTACTTCACTAATATGTAGAAAATGAACCTTAACTCTCAGTTATAGTATTGATGGTCTTAATTAATTTCTCTCTCTCTCTCTATGTGTGTGTGTGTATGTGTGTGTGTGTGTATATATATATATAATTTCTTTTCAAATCTCCTTAACCATGGACAAAAGCTATATTGAGGTTTCCATTGTAATTACATAATTGCATTTGATCAAACTCTTTTTTAATCTAATGTATTTTACCTCATATATTTAGTTGCTAGGTAGATTGGTTTATGTTGGTTAATGGTTGGTTATCATCTTGATGAATTGTGCTTTTTAAATTCTCTAAAGTCCCTTTTTTTCCTGATTCATCCCATTACCCTTACCTTGCACCTCATTAACACTGAGCTTCTTTGAGCCCTGTGCTTTCCTTGTTAAAATGTGTGTGACTGGTATCTCTCGCCCATGCTTTATTTCCTGCCTTCGGTTGGCTTACAGTGTGTTTCTTGTAAGCAGCTCAGGGCTGTGCTTGCTTTCATAATCTCTATCCTTAATGGGTGCATTCAGTTCTTCAAATTTATTTTAGTAACTAATATGGTAAAGCTAAATTCTTTATAGTTTCTTGTATTTATTATTTATTTTATATTGATATTTTCTTTTTTCATCAGTATCTCAACAAAGATGTTTCAGAGTCTAATATTTTAGAGGTTTGGGCTACATCCATGAACAAAGCAGGGAGAAGTCCCCGAGGCAAAGCCCTGGCTCTGCACTCTCCAGAGCCTCTTGTGTCCCTCAGGGTCACACGTTTCCCAGCAGCCCTTGCAGTTGGGGGGCCACAGCACTGAGCCCTGGCAGCCGTGAGGAGAGGCACATACTCTAGTTCCTGCCCCGCTTGGGACAGTCCTCTCGCAGCCTGGAGGGAGGGACTGCTGGGTGGGTCTCAGTTCCTATCTGGGCTCCCCATCTGCTCAGTGCTGTGTGTGAGTGTGTGTGTGAGAGTGCGTGTGTGAATGTATGTGTGTGTGTGTGTGTGTGAGAGTGTGCGTGTGAATGTATGTGTGTGTGTGTGTGTGAGAGTGTGTGTATGTGTGTGTGTGCGTGTGTGTGTGTGTGCGCGCATGTGTGTGTGAGTGTATGAGTGTGTGTGCGTGTGAAGGCCAGCAGTCTTTCCCAGCCCCACCAACAAACACAATATTTGACCATAAGAAGAGAAATAAACTTTTTTATATTTATGTCGTCGGCAGCAGAAGTTTTGATTCAGCTTGTCATGTGTAATAGTTTAATGTGCCAACGTGGCTAGAGTGCAGACTTATTTAGTGGGACACCAATAAAATCAGTTGACTCTCGGTGAAGGAGATTATCTGCAAAACAGTAGTCTTAAGAGCAAAACCTGAGATTTCCAGTAGAAGGAAACCTGCTTCCTCCAGACCGCAGCATCCACGCCCCCTGAGTTTCTAATCTGCCCACGGGCCTTACAGCTGGCCAGCCCCCACGATTCCACAAGACTATGCCCCAAACAAATCTTTCATATGTACCTAGACTTAATGATTAATTAATAATAATCATGTCACAATTATTAGTTATGACCTAATAAATGACACATGACATATAACTATTATTAATCACCATTAATTAATTACTATTACATATGTGTACAACTATACTAATTATACAGAAACAGCCGAAACAAATAGAGCCAATAGATTATAATATAAAATACAAACTATAAAATATATAACATATAATATACAATATATAATGATGATATATGATATATGATATATAATTAATATATATAAGGTATGTATATATATTATATACAGTAAGTCCTCACCTAACATTATTGACAGGTTCTGTGATTTTAAGGAAAATGATATACAAGGAAATCAATTTTATCATAGACTAGTTGATATAAACGGTAAATTCCTACTGCGTATCATCAATGTTACAATGAAATGATGTTGAGTGAAACCGTGTTGAGGACCGTCTGTATGTATAAGTAGTTCTAAACAGTTAAGTGATCTTCAACCCTCACTTTTTAAGCTCTCTGGAGATAGAGGGCCTAATAGATGATGTTAAGCCCCTGCGTGGAATATAGATATGTGTGTGTGTATATGTATGCACTTATGCACATATGCATGTATGTATGTGTGTGTCCTATGGGTGATGTTTCTCTGCAGAACCCTGATGGATACAGATTTTGGTACCTGAAGTGGGATATTAATAATTTGTTATAACAAATTATTATAAACAGGATGGCTTAAAACAATTATTCTTTCAAAGTCCTCAAGGCTGGAAGTCCAAGATTCAGGTGTCAACAGGCCATGCTCCCTCCAAAGTCTCCAGGAAAAAGTCCTTCCCTGCCTCTTCTAGTTTCTGGTTGTTGCCAGCAATCCCTGGCACTTCTTGTTTTGTGGCAACATCACTCCAATCTTTGCCTCTATTGTCATATGGACTTCTTCCCTGGGCCTCCCTTAGATCTTCAAACCTCTCTCTCCTTACGAAGATACCAGTCATAGGACTTAGGGGACATCTTACTTCTTTATAACCTCATCTTACTTTGATTACACCCACAAAGACCCTATTTCTAGCTAAGGTTACATTCATAGATACCAGGACTTCAATGTGTCTTTTTGAGAAGCACAATTCAACCCATAATAACATAGTGATTAGCATACTCTGATAAATACAGGTATAGATACAGGCAGAAGTGATGGACGCTAATTTCAGGCTTGCTTCTGTACACTAAGGCGACTGTCAACCTTCAGCAGTTTAACCTGGCTGGAGGTAAAGGGTCCCAGAGAGGATGCTCAGGCCCTTTGTAAAACGGAGGACCCTAAAGACCCCTTGTTCTTTAAGCCACTGAGATCTGAGGGTTGTTTTCTTAACAGCAGTTAGAATATCTTCTTTAATAACTCTGACTTTGTGCCCTTCACATTCTAAAGGCGACACAGAGAGTAAGCAAAAGAAATAAGTAAATCATAGGCCATGTTCTATTAAATCTAAAACACTATTGACTGCAAATGCTAACATCATTTAAGCCCTAAATTGAATGATTATAGGAAATATTCACATTTTAGAAATGTCGAAGTGCACATTTAAAAACGTGCATGTGTAAACGTGTATGAGGGTGGATGAAACGTGTAGGTTACAACGTGGTAAGTGCCACTGGAAACAAAGCAGGGAGAGAAGGGTCGGGAGGGTGTAGGTGGGTGGGGAAAGGTTAAGATCTTAAGAGGCCTTCACGGTGAAAAGATGGCCATATGAGCAGGACTTGAAGGAAGGGGGGAGGTGCCTACGGGGACGCCCGAAGGGCACTGACTGTCAGTTTCCTGCGGCTGCTCGCTGTCCCTTTACAGGAGGCTTTGCCAATTCCCTCTGCAGACACTGTACCCCGTTCAGTAAATTCCTGATTTCAGTAGGTATGGCTTAGCAATTCTATAATTCTTTATGTGCATATTAGCATTAAACAAGTAAATAACTATGTTGAAGCAATGAAAGCTGTGTTTTTCATCGTTGGGTAAAGCAGTTATAAGTAAGGAAAGGAGGAGGCTAGAAGGACTTCTGTGATGTGGAGCTGGAATTGAGAATTAGTATGAACTCAAGATTTTTAATATATAAATATAGAGAAGTATAAGTAAGCATAGTGTGGTGTTTAGGAGTATGTTCACTAAATTTTTAATATATTTATTACTGAGTTATAAGATTTGGAGAGATGTTTATCTATGTGCACATTTCCATATACATATATATTTATGACTTTTACATATATGTGATTAAATTTCGTAATAACGGTATGGCATTATATAAAAACAATAAAGACTTAAATATGTAAAAACTGTTAGAAACTTCAAATGGAAAGACAATTTATAAGAGAGTTTTGGAACAGAAAAAGAAACAACCATATTATTCAATAATATCTATATTTTTATACACACATGCAGTAGAAAAAGAACTGAAAAGTAAAATGCTTATTTATTACTTATCTCTTGGTGGTGGGATTGTAGACAGTCTTTCTCTGTTTCTCTTTATTTTCCAGATTTTACACAATGAACACATATTATGATTATAAGCAGAAAATGCTATTTAAAAAACTTCAACCTGCATTTATCTTGTGGTCTAATTGCAGTAGCAGTTTAACACATGGTATTGAGCCTCTAAACTGTGATAATCTGTCACTTTATTTAAAAACTCTACTTTCCTGATCCAACAAGTATTTATGTCACTTTATTTAAAAACTCTACTTTCCTGATCCAACAAGTATTTATTACTAGCTGAGTATTAAAACATATTGTTATTTATATTCTAAGAAAAAAGGTAATTTTCTCAGAGATCATATGATAGATTTGACTAACTATAACTCAAATTTCAAATATTTGTTAATGCAAGTCTTGATATAACTTTCACTTTGGATGATCTCAGCTATTAGGCAGATTATGCAGACTATAAAGGGAAATATTATTTTTGTTGAAACAGAGATTAAATGCATCTGCTGCTAGGGTGTTAATGAAGTAAATATCCATAACTGTTTATTTCATGCACTTTGGTACTTTTTCTTTTTAACAGTTTTTTTATGAAACATGAATTCATGATTAGATATGTAGTAAGATGTGATGTTTTACACCTCAACGCAATTTTCCACCTTGCACCAACTTCTCTAAATTGTGCGAAGCATAAATCTGCTATTATGAAATAAACCAAGGCTCCCTAACTCTCATTTCAGTATTAAGGGCACCTATAGTCACACATGATGAGATGCTTTAAAGTGCCCTCTTTGAATGTCATTATGAATGCTGCAAGATCTCTTCTTTCTGTCTCTGTAGGACTTTTCTGAGGAATCACAGAGTTACCAGGTACATAATATATTTAGACATTCCTGTATGTATGAAATCTGGTCAGCCTCGGCAGTCTCCTGGTTTTGTGAGGAATGAAACAAAGTGGGGAGACTATACGATTTATGGGGCTCTGTGATGCTGGGCAAAATACTTCATCATTCAGAGCCAAGTCATTAACCCAGGTAGTCTTTTTTTTTTTTTTTTTTTTTTTTAAGATATCTTCATTGATTTCAGAGAGAGGAAGGGAGAGGGAGAGAGAAAGATAGAAACTTCAATGATGAGAGCTTCATCACTGATCGGCTGCCTCCTGCAGGGCCTCTGCTGGGGATCGAGCCCGCAACCCGGGCATGTGCCCTGACCTGGGATCGAACCGTGATCTCCTAAATCCTAGGTCCACGCCCGGCAGGTATTTTGATTCCAGATAAGCATTCTTTGTATTTTACCTACTCATCCTGTTTCCTTTGACACTATTTAATGCTTAATTGTCTTCTCTACTTAATTGAAAGCTCCCTTTTTAATGTGGGAGTTCACATGAATGGAAGTGAGAAGGCCCATGGCCGTGGAGCCCTGACTGCAGGATGCGCTGATCCTGCTGAGACCGTGCGGGCGAAGGCCTGTGCCCGCTTCCTGGGCGCGGGCCTGTCAGCGAGGAGCGCGCCCAGCGCGGGGACTGACAGGTGTTTGCGGACCGTCTCAGAACCTCACGCTGAGACCACGTGCTGCTGCGACAGGAGAGTGTGGAAAGTCGTTTCTACCCGTGACTACGAAAGGTGGCTCCCCAAAACCCAGGTGAGAAGGGCACGGCTGCTGGGCGAACAGGATGCTCCCTGAGAAGGCCACCACCTCTTTACCATGCTGCAAATCCTTCTTGATGACATTTAAAAAAGATTCTCAACACCTCTGGAAACAAAGAAGGATCCGACTGAAGATGCAAATCATAGCTCCAAACAACCAGAGAACTTCGGCACATGGCAGTGGCTCCCAGTGCTTTCAGCATGAGAGCCTGACAAGAGGGGACCGTCAGCGACGGGAATCGCGCAGGAGGGGCTGCCAGGAGGACCTGGGTGCTCGGCATCTCCTAACCACCCTGCCACCCCACCGTGGGTCTGAAGAAGCAAGTGGGTTTCTTTCCAGGTAGGAGAAATGAGACTGGGCGTCTAATCAAAGGGGCATGGCTGCACCCGGGGTAGGTGGTGACATTCAGGACAATGAAGGCACCTTACTGAGAAGACTAGGCTATCTGTGATGATTTTCCTCTTCTTAACTTATCTTTTTTATTAGTTCAGCGACCCTGTTTTATGCTTGTGTTTTTCCTCAAGTGCCAAATGATTCTTGGCTGTTTTCATTTGAAGTTCACAGTTATTCTACCCATGACACGGGCCAAGAGCGGCGATGTGAGGGGTCCTAAGATACCCCTTAGGACCAAGGCCAGAGAAAGAAATAGGCCAATGGTGAGAAGAGGCTCAATGTTAGTCTAACCAGTAAAGTTCTGGCTATAATTCTAAATTGTTCCAAGGCTAAGGAACAATGAAAAAACCGGTGCGTTTAGTTTTTAGGAACGGGGAGAAGAGACCAGCACAGAGGCGTAACCTGAGGGCCGAGGACTCCCCTTTGGGATAACATGGCTCTCCCTCTCTGTAAGAGCAAACATACGACGCTGTGATAATAACTGATGATCTGGGCCTGGTACACCCAGAGTGACAGAACTACCAATCTATACTCGGTGATCTGTGCTTTTTTAAAAGAGGTGCCCTATATCACACCGAGGAACGGACAAAGTAATTGGCTTTATTGTTTTTAACAACCTGGCATCACCTCCATTCTCCAGTGTGAAGTGGAATGAAAGACAATGATATTAAATCAGCTATATTTTTTCTCTTATCAGTTCTTAATCTTCAAAAAATACACTCAAGTTTCAGCTGCTCATTTTTTCCAAATAACTCAATTTGGGGAAACTGGAGCAGCTAAAGGATGAAAAACCTGACAGTAAGTATCCATGTCACATGAAGTTTTAGGAACCAATGTGCCTGCAGTGGTGCATCGGCCAGCTGCAAGATCTCTGAACTTGGACTCGACTTGTCTGCTGTGGTGGGATTGGTGTTGGAGGTCCCACTTCAGCTGCTGCTGATGGGAGGCCACCCAGGCGGGTAGGTGGAACATGGGTTCCAGCAAGCGCAGTGGTGCTAGGCAGCTGGTGGGAGGCCAGGCAGGCAGGTGGCCTCAGAGAAGTCCAAGTGGGTGGCAAGATGGATACAGCTACAAACAGCAATATTCAGAGATGCAGGAGGGCAGCCCACGGTAGCTGCAGCTGTCAGTGGATAGCAGTAGCCTAGTCAGGTACAGGGTCTTGGTCAGAATTAAGACTCCTTATCTTCGTAGAGTCCATGTGAGCAAAAGAGCACCCCAGGCCTGAAATGAGCAGAGTGCTATCTAGATCTGTTGAGTTTCCACATTAAAAAGAAAGAGTGAAGAAAATGAGAATTAATAGATAACTTGGGTGGAGAGCTCAGCAAAAGTCTATACATTATTAGGGATTGGTTACATTGGTGGGTTTTTTTGTTTTGTTTTGTTTCGCCTGCTTCCTTGCCTTAATGCTCAAGATTAAAAGCCATTTCATGAATGTGGGGAATCCATAAATGATGATTTACTGCAGGACCCAGGCCTTGAAATACTCATTTGTGATCAAGTTTGGGGGAGGGGGGGATTTAAAAGATTTTAAAAGATTAAATGCCAAGCAAAATTTTAGAATGAAGAGCATCTCCAAGGAACTCAGTTACCAGAGAGCCCCAATGAAACACACTCAGAGCAGGGTCAGTGGAAAGAGCCCTGGCGAGGAGCACAGGGAAAGAGGGAGATGTCTCCTTGGACTTGGTGCTGAGCGCAGGTTGGTATTTGCTTTGTGAAAAGGTTATAAGGTTGTAAAGCCAATACATTCTGGACTTTTACCTGATCTCTTTGTATGCAGAGGCTAAAGAGACCTGTGATGTTCAATAGATGCGTGTGCATACACACACACACACACACACACACACTTGCATACCCTTTTATGTCTTTCTTGTCTTAATATGTGTCTTTAAAACTTTCTCACATCATTAAATATTTTTTTTTCAAATGCATAATTTTATCATGGTAGGATAATATTCCATCATATGGCCGCACAGTTATTTATACTGAAAAATCCTCTCTCATGGCACATTTTTACAAGACGTGCCATAATAACTGTGCAATGTTATGACACCCTTGCCTATAAATCTACCCCTGCATTTCCATTTTCCAGCACGGGGATTACTGACTCATGAATATAGACTCCTTAATGTCCTCATATATTATAATGCTATATATTGCCCATTTGCTTTCCAAAAAGGTTATGCCAATTGGTATTCCTGCCACCGAGAGCACCTAGAGGACAGCGAATTTCCAACAGGTTTCACGGGAAACAGAGTGCTTGGGCCGATCAGCAACAGCATGGAGGAACATTTAGACTGAACTGATTTTAGTTATGAGTCTGAGACCTTGGCTCGATTCCAGTGGAGCCATTGCTGGGGAAGTCTCCATCGCCACAGACTCGCTCCCCCTAGATTAGGCAGAAGGTCAGAGCATCTGTGTATGGGACTGGGCCATATTTCTGCAGAATTGTTTTTGTTTACATTCCCAATGGTAGTAATCCGAATTCACACATTTGTAATACGATGTTCCTTAAGAAGCTCCCAGCACCTGCAGCTACTAGACTCGCAAAGGGAGGAAACAGGGGTTATCAGGCAACATCCAGGAGGCAGGCCTTCCTGTACCTCGGACGGAAAACAAAATAATTTGGACAGCCCATGGGCAAATAGGTCCCCTCCTAAGGGAAATCACTGCTCTCTCATCCCAAGGAGGTAGAGAGGGTCGAGGGCGCAGGAGGCTCCCGCACAGCAGTGCTCACCCCAGTCCTGGTTCCACCCCCTCCAGCTGCATGACCTGGGGCAAATTCTTCTCTCAGACACAGATGCCTAATAATGTGGTTTCTTAATAGGGTTACATAAGGTATACTAAAATCAAACAAACAAAAAACGCCCTGTATTCCCATAGATGTTATATACAGAAGATGACTCCTGTAATTATTTCTAATTAAATAATTATCTGGACCTTGATCTCCATAGTCAGTTCACTGCAGGAGGGGGTAGATTCCTTTTGGTTATGGTTTTTAATTTTATTTTACTTTATTTCTAAGCTATGTGTCACCAGTCTTGAGACCAGATCTCTCTCCTATCAGTTAAGTAGCCCTCTTGTTTACCTAAAATGTTGTTGAATCCCCTGGCTCAGGGCTGCTTGGGGGGTCCTGTCCAGGTCAGGTAAGATGTTCTGCTTGGGTCTTACCTCTTCATGGCCCCACCAATCCCGATAAAGACAGATTGATCTAGTGAGCAGTTTAACTAAGCATACAGACTAGATCAGTTAGCAGCCTCCAAGACCAGCCTCCCAAAGACCAGGCAAGGACATAAATGTAAGTCTAGAGTTGGATGTAAGGCAGTGGGTTCTACAGCTAACATATAGGCATTAGAATTCTATTTGTTTTACAAACACTGTTCCAGTCAAACAGAATATATCAGCAGACAGAGTCAGTCTAGGGATCTCCCCATGTGTAACTCATACCAGAAATTTGAAGGCAACTGTGGAGTCCTTCTTACATGGTCTTGTTCTGATTCCTCTTGTCGCATAACCTGATCCAGGCCATAGCGTTAGGAACCCAAACTTCACATGCCACTTTGCCTAAATGGGTCCCTTCAACTCTGTTTACCTGGTAGAAACTGCTATATTTTTTGTGGCAACACAAATAAGTTGGCACAAGCACATTTTGAACTAGGATTTAGCTTCAGATCCTCATGTGCACTGTCATTTTCAAGTTCTATAACCAGCTATAAATGGATAATATATATTTGTAGGTGAGGAAACTACATTGAATAAATAAAAGGCTATTTATATAACATGTGGCCAAGCTAGGATTTTAATTCAGAACTAAATCCAAATTTTCTACTCCTTCTAAAGTATCATGTTGTCTGTTGTATATGCATCTTGAAATGCAGTTCTCAAATTTGTTTAGGTTTATTCTGTGGTTTCCACTGAAATGAAATACTTAACCAATGCCCTAGACTGAAAAAAATGATTTGTTAATTATTTCAGTTGAAGTCAATATTAGCGCGCACTTTGCCTTTCCACCCAAGACTAAAGACTGCGCTTCCCCGGCCAGAGCTGAAACACTAAAGATGAAACACTGAAGGTCTCTTGCCAGAGCAGGGGATGGAATCCAGCTCAAGGCAGAGCAGATCAGGCCAGGCTGGCACGGGACAGAGCAGAGCAGAGCAGAGCAGACTAATGTGAAGAAGAACTGAGAAGAACAGTGAGAAACAGAGCCATCTAGCTGGAGAAGTGGCCTGACCTCAAGGTACCTCGCCCCAAAGCCACCTGGCCCTAGGACCACCTAGCATCGGTGATGTTTTCACAGCTGTGCTGTGTCACAATTGGGTTGTTTGTACTGAATAAAGTTTCCTTCTTCACCACACCCTAAACTGGGGATTCCTGTTGGTGCTGAATTGATGCCAATGACGTTCTGTTGATATTCCATGGTGATGCGGATGGGACTCTGAAGCAGCCACCCGATGTCCTGACCTCATTCAGAAACCAGTGCATCTGGCACCTGCATGAGCCCTTTATGCTCAAGTTATCAACCGGGTGGTGCCTGAGGGTCCCGGTTCCTAGAGCAGTCTTTCTACAGCACTCTCCTGGGAGATGAAAACACCGAGAATCACAGCCTACACCTGGATATGTGGTCCATCAGAAAAGACATCTCTACAAGGATTCCCTGCAGCCTCACTGGAATGGACCATACCGGATATTGTTAACTAATCCCTGAGTTGCAAGGTTAAAATAGATGGTTCGTTTAAGTAACACGGAAGTTTACCTAAATGGCCTGCTCAGGATCACCTGAGAAGTTCTTTGTGTCATCTGGAAATAGATATTCAAAGTGTAAAAATACCCTGCAGCCTCATTGCAGATCCAAATTCATGGCATTTTTTGGCAAGTCCCACTGGAGGGTGAATCATCTTTAATCTCTACAGCAAGGCTCCTACCAGCTGGCCTCTCCTCAACCTCACCAAGGACCCACATACCTGGAAACCAGACTTCAGCCCCACTCTTTCCTATCTTATCTGCCCCCAAAGCTGAGTAAGGACAGAACATGACTGCTTTCCAAGATTTTTTCTGAATCCTTTTGATTAAATAAATAGTTGGCCATATCTTCTTTTGTTCCCCCAAATTCTTCCATTAACTCAGTCAAAAATATTTATTAAACACTTATTTTTTTTTTGCCACCCACTGTGCTAGACACAGGGGACACTACAGCATGCTCCTCCCTCCATGGGAAGGACAGGCAGGGAAGCAGAACCAGCCACGCCGTGGTCAGTGCTAGGGTGCTGCCAGGCTGCTGGGCTGGGGAGTCAGGTAGGGGTGGGTGGGTCAGGGGAGCCCCCTCTTAGCAGGCGATTTGAAATGAGACCTGGAGTGTGAAAATTAGTCAGGCTTTTCTTTTGCGTTTTTTATTTCTTTTTCGCATTACAGATTTTTATTTCCAATAAAGTCAATATCGATTTTTAGTATCCCACTTAAACAAAAGCTCTTTTTTTTTTTTTTTTTCCAGAGTAAAGGGGTCTTGAGACCAAAAAGTACAGAAGACCTCCATGTTTATCCCCAGCCAGAACCGGCCCATTTCTTGCTCTGACCTCATGGCGCCTTGTGATGGGTTAGGAACCACTCCTCCATGGGGCTTGGCTGGGCTGAGGGGTTTGTCTTCTACAACCAGGAAGCTGATTGTGCTGGACTTGAGCTAGTTAGCTTGTTTTCTCCGTTTTCCCCATTTTGTTTCTTTTATTATTATTTTTTTACTCTTTTATTCTCATTTGTTTTCTGATGTTTCTTTTATTTGTTCTTTCTTCATTTTTTAAATTTTTTTCTGTATTTGCCCCTTTTTCTCATTTTTTTAGAATGTTTCAGTTAGAAGTGTTAGTGTTGGTATAGCTAGTATAGTTAGCATTGTTTATTAGCATTGCTAGTTAGCATTGTTAGTGCAGTTAGTATAGTTAGTATTGTTTATCAGCATAGTTAGCACTGATAGTATTGTCAGTTAGCGTAGTTAGCAAATCACTGTGTCTGATAAACTTGCAGCCATCTCTGCAGACAAGGAGCCCCTTTTGGCCAATACCAGCTCCTGAACCAGCGTACCTTTGTCAAGGTGAAGTTGGCCCGGCACATTCTGGCCAGGACAGAGGTGGCTGTCAAAGTCATCATCACGGGGCTCCTTTAGGCTTTTTTGAGAATCCACTATAGGAAGGGGTTGAATTACCCTAATATTATAAAGTTATTTGAGGCGACTGTCACCAGGAAACATTATTCCTCTTTATGGAGCATGTGAGCGAGGGGACTTGTTTGACTATCTGGAGGACCAGGGCTGTATGACCAAGAAGGAGGCCTGAGCTTGTTTCCCCCGGCTGGTATCAGTGGTCCAGTACTGCCACCAAAGGGGATGGTCCACAGGGGCCTGGAGCCAGAGAACATACTTACAGATGCTGAGCTGAATGTAAAACTCACAGCTTTGGTCTCAGTAGTGAGCTTACTCACCATAAACTGAGCAGGTTCTGTGGCAACCTCTATTATGTCATCCCAGAGCTCTTCGGTGCCAAACCTATGATGGGCCTGGGGTTGATGTATGAAGCCTGGGGGAAGTTGTGTACAGGGTGGTGATGACGATCCTGCCTTTTGTGGGAGAGGACTTCAGGGAACTGAAGTAGCAGATACTGAACAGGCACTTTCATGTACCATACTCTATGTCTATCGAATGTCAAACACTTAAAAAAATTAATGACTCTGCTCCAGTAAAAGAACAAACCTGGAAGATATAATGAAGGACCCACAGCTCAACATGGGCGAGGAAGAGGAACTGAGGCCTTACAGGCAGCCGCCCTGGGGCTGACATGGACCACCAGGTGACAGAGATAATGAAGAACCTGGGATTTGAGCAGGACAAGATCCAGGAGTCAGTAAGAGAAAGTAAGGCAAAGTGATCCATACTTGATCCAAAGTACCACTAAAACCATGGGTAAAGCCCTGCCCCTCCCCTGACCCCAACAGCTGTAGTCCTGCCCCAACCCGGCGAAGTTCAGCCATCAGGGCAGAAGACCAAAGAGCCTGGAGTCCCCCACCTAGCCTGGAGCCAAGGACTGCCACCCCCAGCCCAGTCCTCCAGCTTGGCCCTGGGGGCTCCCCTTCCACCCACAGCAGCGGCAAAAGTGGAGCCCCAGAGGGAACCAACAAGGAAAATTTCTGTGCTGGGCAGAAATTCACGTGGTTCAGGAGATCTGCCAGAGGCTGGAGACAAACAGCTGTGGGTGAGAGCGGTGCTAGAAATACCTGCTATGTGTGCAAGGACCCCAGGGTGAGAGGTTGATGGAGGCCTGCAGACTGCCACTGTGTTCTCCACACAGGGTGCCCATCAGGAGGATTTCCTGCATCTCCATGGCCTTCAGATGTATGTTCCTGGGACCCTTTTCCCCTCCCCTGATCTTCTTTTCCCCCATGTTTGTGGGGTCCTGAAAGTATTTGGTTCTTTCAAATTTGATAACAAACGAAGCTCCAGAAAAAAAAAATGAAGTCAATGTCCTAGATCTAGTGGTTTCTTTCATTGTTTGGACAGCTCTAACTCCATTAGACGTTAATGGAAATTACAAGAGAAATAGTCTATACACAAAGAAGTTTAAGAAATATGAGTGTTGATGCAAAGTTCAAAAGTGTCTTACCATAGGAATATTCTGGGATTCTAATATTTTAAGGTGACTATGACTCTCCAAACAAAGAAGTTGTAGTTTCTGCCTCATCTACAACTCAAAAACAGGTCATGGGATAAAATTGGAAAAATGCAATGTGAACATTAAGGCCGCCTTTGCTTTGATGGAATTTACAGTAAAACAGCATGGGAGCTCAGCAAACACATTTGTGGGCTTGTAGATTAGGGGCTTGGTTTTCTTCATGGTTACCTGCCTTCAAATGTCCACCCAGAAGTGACTCTCTCATTGTCTGGGCACAGTGATCACCCATTACCTATAACCTTGGCACAACCTTGTAGACAAAGTAATCAAAATTCAGCTTTTGACTAGCTTTGAGACTGGGATAATTTACTAACTTGAAAGTAGTTGGTTCTGCCAAAGTTATTTATTTAGTAAAAAAAACTAGTCAAAGGGTGAGATATATTAATCTCTAGGCTACTCCTCAGACTATAAAATATAACCCAAACCAATTATTTTTATCTATCTGCTTTCACATCTTCCAACAGCTATTTCCCCACTTCTCCAACCATGGCTCAAATACCTCTAATGGTTCCCCGGACTTTACCACGTCCACACTGGGCACTTCAACTTGGCTTTAAGGCTCAACTTAATTTAAATCCATTTTATCTGCACAGCTTTATACCTCAAAATATTTAATAAGTCGTGCTCATCTGTTGCTAACTAAGCATCTTTAATGTTTGATTAAGTTCTTCCCCCAACCTGGGTCCATTATCTTCTCTCTGATCCTACAAATCCTAAATGCAACTCACTTCTTACAGAAAAAGATCTATGGCTATTTCAGATAGTCGGCAGATAAGAAAATGGCAACTTTAAGAAGTTCAGTTATTTGTTCAAGGCCAGAGACCTGATACTGCACAGGCAGGGTAGAAATTCAGGGTGCAGAGCTCCCAACTCCATCTTTCCCACCACACTGTGGCACATCTGTAAGGCCCACCCTTAAAGCCACCAGAGTTGCAGTCAGTGAAAACTACACAAGACTTTTCAGTCCCATCACGCAATTGTATATAAACAGCAATGAGAAAAAGTTGAGTCCGAAATCCTGTTATCAGGAAAATCACGAACACATGCTTGAACCTAAACTTCTATAGCACATACCCTCAAACTAAAAAAAAATTTAAAAATAAAGATCTTTAAAAAATTTACTAAAAAAAAAAAAAATCTTGTTTAGTCAGTAGAACTATATCTCAGGGCAAATTTTCATCTACAGAGGCAACTGTTGATTAACTGGATTCCTTATTATGTTTTGCAGCATGCTAATGCCTTTCACTTCCCATCAAAGGTTCAGCATAACCACCATAGGACCGTCATCTGAAGAACAGGGTAGAGCCGGGGTTATGCTGGCACCTAATGTAATTTTATTCCTTTGCCAGTTAAATCCTGCATGTGTTTTTCCCTTAGATAACTGCTCACAATCATTTTTTTGCAGCTTATACAAGCTTTCATGATTCGTAAAGTTTACATTTCAGTCAAGTGAACTAATCTTACCCATGATTTAAAAAATTGAGAAATGGCAAAATTCAAACAAATGTGTCACTCATATTAGAATATTCACATTCTTACAGTCACAAGAATTAAAGCAACATCATGTTTACTCTGGGTCTTAGAGGCCGGCTGAGGAAAATCCATGCACTCGCTGTAGACAGAGGGAGAAACAGCGCCCAGGAAAGCAGGTGAGGAATGGCCACTCTGCCAGCCATGGAGCCCAGGCCTGGACTGACAATGGCCTGACACCCAGCAAGACTTCTACTGCATGCTTCCTCCACCCTACGCTTGGGCAAGGGCGCCAGTAACCAACGCCAGGAAACACTGAGTACATCTCTCGAACTGATTTCTGGATGGAACGGAAACTTTGTGCATTCCTAGCAGAATTGTTTTTGTAATCAAATACTTTTCATAAAATTTCAGTGATTTCTTTAATGTTATGCCTGCTTTGGCCAAGGCTCTGGTGAAGCTGGGGGCTCTCCTGCCGTACTAATCATGTGGCCAACTTTGGCTGGTCGAGGAGCAGCTCATGCAGAAGATAGTCTTCTCTCTATCAAGGGAATGCAGAACTTCAAGGAACCTTTTTGGAAACACTCTTTACAGGGCGCAAAGAGATGTCCTCTCTCTGCTGTGACATAATCTAAAATACCTTTAAAAAAGCCTATGCAAAGAATATAAAAAGCTCAAAGGAGACATTGAAATATTAACAGTGGTTGTCATTGAATGATGAGACTATTGGTAATATATTAAGTATATAATGATGTATTTAAATTTAATGTAACAAAGGAGCTCCCATAACATTACTTTTAATAAAGTAATATAAACTACTCCATTTTTGATTTACCCCGTTTAAATTGACTCTGGGAAATTCTTTGCTATTTTAATTTATTATATGTCTGCTTCAAGTGAATTAACTATTGTTTTGGTTTCAGGGCAAGGTCAGATTGATTTATGAAAGCTATTTTGAGATGTTTTTATTAAATATTTCTAAGCATCAAAAATAGCAGAATTATCACATATACAGGCAACCAGTTTCCACCAAAATTTAAACCCCACACTTTGCTTCTGAAGGAGGATTTTCTTTCATTTCTGCAATCATTAAGACACCTTACTTATCTCTCTCGTGGATTATGTCCCCAAAGGAAACTGAAAGTGAGCGTAGCCCACACCACACTGCCCAAGCAGCGGTGATACTCTGCCTTCCCAGCAGTTGTTGTGGGCCGAGCTCATTCAGTGCGAGAAAGACTCGTCTCTGACTCCCAGGGCTTTATGGCTGCAAATGAATCAAAGGTGAGACATTCATCTTTGTGCAGCTTTCTAATACCTACATGTTGTCACAATTGATGGAAAGAGCTCCTTGCTCTTTTTTGCTCTGCTCCCACTCACAACTGTCTTAACAGAAACTCACACACATTTTAAATTAACAGCACAAAGCCACATTGGAAAACACTCAAGCTGTTTATTTCAAGAATTTAGTCCCAGGGCTGGGAGTGGCCATATTTGGATCCTAGGAGAGGTCTTGTTTCTAATTCACCTACAACCTAGGACCAATCATCACCCCTGCCCCCCATTGAGACTCAGTTGCTTTTATGTTAAATAAGAGTGTAAACCAGCTGATTACGGTATCCTTCATATCAAACTTTCTGGGATTATGAGTTCCCAATGCTTGAAAGAGCTTGGAATAGCTAATCAAAATTTAATTTAAAATATAAATGCAAAAATATTCAATTCCTGTTAACTGTGGGACAAATCCTGCTCTCTTACCATTTTCCCTTTAGACTTTCTGAGCATACAGCTTACTCCATGATTCAACACAATAGCCTGAAATGTCTCCATAGCGACAATCAAGCTGCAAACATCTAGACTACATAATGTATGCTAAATATCCTAATTGAATTTTCTTTTTAAACAAATAAGCAGAAATCCACTCCACATTGCATATTAGCATATAATATATAGGAAGTAAGCAGTTTTGCAGCCTGGACCACGCATAATTGTATTTATTCCTCATATAATAGGGTCACCTTTATAACACTGAATTAGAAGTTACATGATAATAATTGCTATAGAATATCCTTCCTCTTGCTGCAATACATAAATAAACAGGTAACCGGATCTGATGACATGTTTGGAATATTAACTTGCTTGTGCTTTGATCTCTGCGATTGAAAAATTTCTTCTGTAGAGTAATGTACTCTTTGGAGCAAAGCGGTGCTATAGGATGAGTGTTGGCATCGCCTAAAATCCTGTGTGAGATCCGAACACCCTACGTGATGGTAGCAGGAGGTGGAGCCTTTGGGAGGTGATCAGGTAGGTCAGAGGGGCAGAGTCCTCATTAATGGAATTGAAGTTCTTGTAAAAAAGATAACGGAGCGCTCCCCCGCCCCTTCTGCCCTGAGGGGTTACAGAGCAAAGAAGGCCATCTAAGGACCAGTAAGTGGTTTCTCATCAGACACTGAATCTGCTCGTGCCTTGATCTTGGACTTCCAGCCTCTAGAACCATGAGAAACAAATTTCTGTTGTTTATAAGCCACCCGGTCTACAGAAGTTTTGTTATAGCAGCGCGAATGG
The DNA here is from genome assembly GCF_054644295.1 of Miniopterus natalensis. Lineage (NCBI taxonomy): Eukaryota > Metazoa > Chordata > Mammalia > Chiroptera > Miniopteridae > Miniopterus > Miniopterus natalensis. Next base: position 13,285,997 of record NC_142094.1, read on the forward strand.
ACTAAGACGGTAGATGATGGAGACGTCTTCCCTTGCCAGTCCAACAGCGGCTTCCAAGGCCTGCCTCCCACTGGGGAGGGATGCCAGCCCTCTGAGGCCTGCCTGGGGCACCAATGTTTAAAGCAGCCGCATTATCTATCGCAACCCCAAACAGAAAACAATCCAAATATCCACCAACTGATAAAAAGATACCCAAAATGAGGTATATCCATACAAGGAAATATTATTTGGCGATAAAAGGAATTAAGTGGTGAGACACACTGCAGTGTAGATAAACATTGAAAATGTTACGCTTAGTAAAATAAACCAAACACAAGAAGGCCACATATTGTGTGACTCCAAACATATTAAATACCCAGAACAGACAAATCTGTAGGTTCAGAAAGTAGATCAGTGGCTGCCAGGGATGGGGGACAGGGACGGATGGGGACAACTGCTAATGGCCATGTGTTGTTGTTTTTATTGTTGTTTTGAGAACTGGATAATAGTGATAGTTGCACAACTTTGTGAATACACTAAAAAAAATTGACTTTTACACTTTAGGGGGTGTATTTTATGATACATGAATTATATGTCAACGAAAACAGAATTAAGCAGAAGGAGTGGTTGAGCTATAACGTTTTAACCAAGGCCTCAGCCAAGCCCTCCGGTGACTCTGAAGGTAAATTGTCCCGAGGTGAGGTGAGGGGGTTGGGGGCCTGCGCCCATCTGCTGCAGGGTGCTGGCTGCGCTCCTCAGCCAGAGGCGGTTCTTGGAAAGGTAGCCAGCTGCCAGCCACCAGGGGACAAACCCCCCAGTAGCTGGGGAAATAAGTGCCTTAATCCTAACAGAGGGGACATGATGTTGCTCCTTCCGTCTCTACACTGTTGGTCCCCTGCTCCTCTCTCAGCTCTGTGAGCCCGAGAACCGAGTCTGAGGCACTCGCCATATTCCAGCATCTAGTTCATGTCTAACCAATGTGCTAAATGAGTGAATGATGTTTCTTTGGTTTGTTCCCATGCCTGGATCTCATAGCCTGGTCCCAGAAACCTGCAAGAACCTCTGCTTACTCACAAAGAGAGGCCAGACTCCATGGATGCTCACGTTTTCATTTCAGGGCCTTTCCATCCCCAAACCTACCCATCCTTCAGGTGCCAGAGAAACGCTATTTGCTCTCACACTCCTGGCCACAGTTGGGATTTCCTTAAGGAAGGTTTTGCTATTCATGACTCTCAGAGGATCCAGGGAAATTGGAGTGATCGCTTATGATGTAAATACAAGGAGAGGGAGTGCAAAAACTAGTACTCAGAGACTCTGGATGGCAAAAGGGGGACAAGTAAAAGGGGAACTAACAAATAGGCTCAGGCTATGCGCTAGGCCTGCCAGGCATTTCAATTGCTCAGTCAGCCTGTTAAACCCTTTATATAGTTGAGGGTGCTGAGGATCGGGAAAGTAAATGGCCTGTTCAGTTTCACGGGACTATTGTGAAGCCCAGGGGCTTAGCGCAAGGGAAAGGGGCCTTAGTAGCCACTGAGACTGGCTGAGGTTTGCAGGGAAGCAGGTTCCAGTCATTTTGGTTCCCTCTGGCCCAGCATCCTAACCAAGCTCTCCAGACTCTAGGTCAGGTTAGCGGAGAGCTGGAACTGACCTGCACAACCCAGGCTGGGAGGCTGGGAGATCTGCAAAACACTGGCTTCCTCACCATAGCCAAGGTTGGATTCCCCATTGGACTTCTGCTCACAGAATCAGAGCATATACCCCAATTCTAGGGCTGAATAGCTTGCAGTCCACCTTAGCTTGCCACAGGCCACTTCCACAAACCTCACCTGCAACCATCCTATGGAACAACTGTGTAGAACAGGTCCTGACTCAGCAGATCCTCTGAGGAATCAAGGTGGGCACAGGTCAGATCACGGTAACACCAGAAAACATTTGCATTTTTGTAGCAGACCTGGGAAGCTGAGACACTGGTTTCATGCCTCGATCTCTGAGTGCTGCTCAGGGAGCTGATCGCAGCTGAGCCTGACTTGTTCACTTGTCAGTTGGAGCCTTCTCTGTTCTTGACCCAGGAAGTCCCCACTTTGGACGTGCTCAGCTTCCAAGACCTGCTCTGTGCTCTGGGTCTCTTTGGATTTAGACTTCTGAACTATGTCGCAGTTCTACTGGATCCTGGACATAGGCATTTGGGGTGCTGAAGCCTGGTCCTTTGTCACTCCTGGGGCAGGCATTGCTCTGACCCTCTTCTGGGCCAGTCCCGGTGGCTTTCCATCATAAGTCCAGATTGCCCAAGTGTCCTTGAAGCAGAGACATTTCTATAAGTTTTGTTACTTCTCAGGAGACCCAAAACCCTTTATGTTTTGTCCTACAAGTCTCCATTGATTCATGTCTGCAGGAAACCAAAATCACAGCTCTAGTTCTGAAATTCAGGTCTGACTTTCACAAGCCCATTTGGCGAGAGAGAGAGAAGCAGCGTTCAGTCTTTTCATCAACATTCAGAAGACCAATTGGATCAGAAAGGGGCAGAATGATCATCTAGTGTACCTGAAACATCAGCTTTTTCATGTATCCTGTCATATTTTAGCCTCACATAAACCACGAGTGTAGGTTGGTACTGTCTCCAGTTTGAAATGGGGAAACAAGGTTAAGAATGTTAAATGACTCCCCAGCTCTCTGCAGATATTAACTGCTGTAGCGCAGATCTGACCTGGGGTTCTCAGATGCTCAGATTTGCGTTCTGTGCACTCTGCAGGGCTGGGTTCTAGACAGGCCTACTCAGTAAGCTCACCTGCCTTGCTTCCTAAGTATACATATTTCCAGGATTATTCCTCAAAATGGATCCAGTGAGTTGGGGAAGGGCCCAGGAATCTGTGTGGGCTTTGGTGTGTGTGTTTTTTTTTCAGGTTAAGTGTGAGCAACACTTTGCTTAACTAGACCAAACCGCTACCTCTTACCTTCCTGGTGACAAGGATTCATAATTCAAGAATCCACTCTAAATCTTGAGGGCAGAGGCAAGATGACATTGGAAGCAGTGTGCAGGATGAATTGGAGATATGAAAATTGGTAGCAAAGAGACCCCTTCAGGGAATGCAGCTGAGAAGAGATGAAGTCATGCACTTAGGGAAGGGCGGTGGGGCTGGAGAGTGGGGGAGGGGGATGCTGTAGGGCAGGTGGATGACAGGACAGGGGCACAGGGCCTCTGGTCCATGTCTCCCTGGCTCAAGGTCACCCAGCCCAGCAGGACTGTGATGGTGTTTGAAATAAAATAAAGTCATGGCACAAAGGATGGGAAAGAAATAAGAACCATGCCTTGCTTGAATAAGAAAGTAGAATTGGAGCCATTTTAAAGATTTTCTGTCTTTAAAAATACTTAAATATTGCTTCTATTCTGCAAAGAACTAGAACAAAACCACCCCTCAAAGGTCAACTGAGGCAAGGCAAGACTCCTCTCCTTTTATCATCTTGATCTATTGTCTAATGAGAAAGCACAGAGTATCATTAAAAGGAAGGTCACCTTTTATTGAGGAGAGAAATGTATGCTGATTGTTGATGCTCTGAGCTACTTAACAAAATGAACTCAAATCTGGAACCATCGACACTCAGAAACGTTTCTTGTAATAACAGGCATTAGCTAGTGGAGGACAGGTCACTGATGGTATAACTTCTATCCTGGATGTTATCGATGTAATTCAGATGTTTAAGGAACTTTGATATAGATGAAAAGGCAATTTTTCAGTTGAGGAAGGAAAAATCCAATGCCTGTCATTTAATGAAACATGAGCTTGTCTGTACGTCTTGCTAGAGAATACCCAAGGACAATTTCAGGTCTCCCTTTGTAGGAAGCAGATGATATAAATATAAGAGACATGTGAGTTATGATGAAAATCAGTAGCAAAGAGACCCCTTCAGGGAATGCAGCTGAGAAGAGATGAAGCCATGCACTTAGGGAAGGGCGGTGGGGCTGGAGAGTGGGGGAGGGGGATGCTATCGGGCAGGTGGATGACAGGACAGGTGGGCTCACCTACTGCTCTCAGAATCATTCTCTACCTACCTAATGTCTTTTGCACATTCCTGGAATTATTCCACCTTTCTCCATCTCTCAAGGTTCAGTTGTGGACATCCCTCCTTCAAAACATCCTCCCAGGGCACGGTTGCCTTCTCCAAGTGCTCCCACCCTTCACCCATGGATGGCCTTCTTAACCAAGGACCTCATTTGCCGATTATAGTGCTTGACCTCAGCCTTGGGAACTATTTTTTCCATGCTACATTCTGTTTTCTAAATCTTACCACTGCGGGGTGCCGAGCATGTAAATCTAGCAACAAGGTCTCACGTAAGGACCCAGAGTATAATGTTTTTCATTAGCACAAACAAATTAATTACAGTAATTACTTTAGGGTTTATAAAATGCATCCATCTCTGTTGTCTCATCTATTTTAATATATCACCTCATTAAATACTAATAAGAACCTTGGACAAATATTAGACTTTAATGTAATTATTATATTATAATGTAATGGATATCATTTCCTTCATGTTACTCTTAAAGTTAAAAAGGATCAGAGAGGATATGATAGTTGGCACAAGATTACACTGTTGGGAAATTGTATCTGCTTTTGGTGCCTCACTTAAGGTTGACACGCCACATGTTTGCCAAATGAGTAAAGGAATGAGCCAGAATTCAAATCAGGCCTTCTAACTCCAAACTTTCTGCCACAGCATTGGCAATGGCTTATATATTTGACAATGTATGCCTGTTTATGTTTTCCTCACAAAGTTGAATTCTAGTGTAGCTTACATAGCTTTGGCTTTGCAATATCTCACAGTTAGTTCCAGTGCACACTGAACTCATTAGCTGAGTCAGGGAGAGAAACAGCAGCTAGTCTGATTTTCATAGGACTAAATTCTCCGTTAATGCTGACAGAAAAATTAATGGTGGTTTCAAACAAGGCTGAGCTTGAAACTTTGGCAGTCCGAGTGATCCCAATTACAAACGATGTCTTAATTATGCTTTGTAAAACTTTTCATAAAGGCATTATCATGATTATTTAGGATAAAAAGCACACAGAAATATAAGGTGTCCCCAAAAATGTATGCACATCCTTTGAATAATTATAAAGGCAGTGTTTATTAAAATGCATTTCATTTTCAAAATCGAGCTATCTGCTGTAAAAGTGCTTATACATTTTTTTGGAACACCCTGTATATCCACTTTCTTCAAAGTAAGTGAATAACATGTGGTTATAAATAGTCAATGAAAGTTTCTGTCCAAAACATAAACTGAATTTCAAATACAATCATATGAACAATCAGATGTGTTTAACATTGAGGGCACTGAGCAGGTGTGGGGGCACCTGCTTTTCTAAAGGGGAGCAAGGCAGGAGGTGGTGAGGTGAGGCAGGTTGGAGGAGAGCAGGGCTTGCTGTAGAGTTAGATCAGAAACATTCAGGTAGATCTCTGTCCACCCCAGGAATTTATATATAACCATGGCTAGAGGATATTAATTTGAAGATTTATGCAGAGAGAAAAAAAAGACCCCCTATAAAATACAGCATACACATATAAATATATTTAAAAGAAAGATTTAAGTTGAGTTGCAGGTCTGCTCTCCATAGGAGTGTTCTCGAAGAAGCCCCCTGTGGTCTCGAGGTTTTAGAATGTACCGATTTACTAATAATGATAATAACTGATATCATTTATAAAATCAACCCTCCACAAATCTCTTAAATGTGCTTCCAATTCTACTGTTAAACTTACTAATTAATGCTCACTTTGTTTATTCTGCAATTTATTGTAATTACAATTCATAATATTCTATGACTTAGTATTTTTGTTATAGTTAACCCAATAATGTATACAAAGAGTGGCCAATGGAAAGACCTATTTGCAAAGCTCCACGTTGACATAAGTGAGGACGCCCGGTTCTGAGCGCACGAAGGAAGTGCTTTGCTCTGCTCCAGCTCAGTTACCCTCCGGATCGCATCACAGCAGGTCCTGATAAACCCGCACAGGTGACAGAGTACCAGCCCCGCCACCCCGGGTGTCTGGGAGGCGGGGGTCCCCCCAGGCCAGCGCCACTTCCCACCCCTCTCCCGCGCCGCTCTTCGCTCTTCACTCTTCACCACGACCTGAGCGCTCGCCCGGCCCAGTCATGTTCCAGGCACGGCTGCTGGCCTCACTCTCCAAAGGGCCTTTAAAGACTAAAATCTGATTTGGAAAATTGCTGCACTATAGAATCCTTAAACTGGGTTTGTTAGTGATTCCTAGGGTTCCTTCCACAAAAGTTATCAACATAATCAGATCCAGAGGGCCAGAAAGTGGACTTAAACGAGATTATACCACAAAAGGCGGCCCACTGAATTAACAAATACTTTCAGAGCAAATGACAGGTAATAGAGATGAGGTGTGAACTGTAAATAAAAGGATTTGCCTCAAGATTATCACACTATGGAAGAAAGGTCTCCTAAGAAAGCAACTCTGGAAGGTTAACGCGGTGTGAGAGGAGCAGGCAAAGAGCACATTGTGTCTTAATTTACCAGCCCCTTGACTTGCTTGAACTGTGATATAACTTAAAACATACACACTGCAGATCTACTCCATTCTTCCGTCCTTCAGGGAGACGACCAGTGGCCCCAGGGATTGGCACTGGCTGAGAAATCTCTTGACTTCGCAGGACTGAGAAGGCCTTTCTGTTGCCATTGCAGTTCAGGACAACGGGCCCAGATGGAAAATCTTAGCTCACATTTGATAGTCCTAACAGGTTTATAGAGGTTTCTTTGTTGCTTTCCGGTTTTGACTGCTTACGAGGATATATTCAAATTTAGTCTGCGTTTCCTTCTTTGAAAATGACTATTTTTGTGCTTGGCAACATGAAGCTCCTTATTTTTGCTTTAAGGAGAGTTCACTTAGTATTTTTTTTATGCCCTCCAGAGTCTTTACAGCCCTGGAAGATCTTCTTTTGTTACACAATTACCTGTTGATTACAAGTCCTTCACCTCCTCCTGGGCCAGCTTTGGCAGTATTTCCGTGGCCTGAGTTTTGTGTCATTATGGGCCCATTGTGCCATTATTTATGTTAAATAAACCTTCTGGGACATCTCTTTTGCATCCTGAATGTTTTTAGAATTCATCTTTTGACTGATTTTTTAGTAACGTTGACTCTGCTTTGTTCCATATACAATGAAGATATACTTTTTATTTTACCCACATTTTACTCTAGCTTTAAGAACTATCCATTATTTTCTAAACTAATCCAGGATCAAAAGAAAAATACCTTATCCTAATATTTTATTTTATTTCATGTCAACATACATATATTGTAAAGTAGGTTTTATTCTGAACCCAAGCATCTTTAGTTATTTGTTCCAGGAACTTGTTAACAAAAACAAAACTCATCTTTATTTTCAAAGTGTATACATCTCCTGGAAGCCTGTAAGAAACACATAATCTTAGAGGCCCACTCAGACCTACTGAGTAAATCTATATTTCAACAAGAGCTCCAGGTACTACGTATACACATTATATTTGAAAAGCCCCTCATCTGGAGGAGCTATGTATTTGGTTGTTAGGGTTCATCTAAATTAGTTGTGATATCAGAGTAGACGCCAACAACTAAGCCAGGTTGTGTCTAAGATGTGGGTGAGCAAACATACTTGTCGACTCTAATGCAACCAAACTCAGCCTGTGTGCAATAAGCCCACAAGTTGCTTTACATGTTGATTTAATAACCTATCATGGTTTCTTCTCTAAAACATGGATTACAAGAGACAAGGTGATCCAACTCTGAACACTTAAAGGCCAGCCCTCCGCAGGCTGCTGGGTGCACAGCTCTGTGGCAGAGGGGAGGGGATGAGGGGATGCACTGGAAGGGTTACCTCAATCCAGGCAGGTGTTGAGATGTAGGCCAACTGACATTCACAGTTTTATTTTGTTTTATCTCTAAAGGTTCGATTAATTTAGAGCTCATTGCTTTACTGTCATTGTGGAATAAAGATGATGGTTGGGCTACCCAGTTGCGTCCCAGCCAAACTGGGAAATCATAGTGGGTCCTTCTGCTTGTCATCTTCATTCTTACATTGTTTTATAAGCTTTACAGTGAGATCTGATAGGAAGGTGACTCTAAGCCCAATGGTTCACTTTGTCATTTCCCCAGATTTCCACCATTGTAGGGAAAGCTGGTTAAAATGCCAAACACATTAGGCCACTACAAGCTTCTCTTTTTTAAAAAGAGAATACATTTTACAATTTTACATATAATTCCTTTCTGCCCATTAGTTTATTCAGTGAACATTTAATAGCTACTGGCCTAAACACTGGTGATGTCCTAGTGAACCGACAGATAAAGCTTCCTCCCTTTTAGAGAATATAATCTAGTAAAAATACAGGGACTGTGGAAACAACCATGCAGAGATGCTGATAAATCACAAAGAGCTAGCGGCTGCCAGGGATTCGCACGTCTGGGTTTAAGAGAAAGATGATGCTACTGTATACAGGGCGCTCCAACGAGCCCTCAGTGAAAAAGTGAATTTCAGCAGCGACTGGAAGACAGTGAGGAACGGAGACCTGCAAATGCCTGAAGGAAGAGCATATGAGCAGAGGCGCAGCGCTGCACAGGAGGACCGCGGAGTATTTTATTTTGAAAAATTCATAGAAAACAAAGGGCCAAATTGTTATTATATGCCCATTGAAGTTAGATACCAAGTCCTGTTATTTGTAGCTCCGAAGCATCTTTTATAGCTCCCCATCCACCCTACTGCCATGGTCCTTCCTAATTCAAACCCTCAGTATCTTGCTGGGATCTTTGCAGTAGCTCCTTTACTGGGAACCGAGTTCATCCTCAAGCAAAAACACACCCATGCCACATCTCTGCGGGAAGTTCTTCAAAAACATCCACGTGGAGAGAAACAGCAACAGAGATCCTTCCCACAGTCACTCACATAGTCAATTCCAAATGCATCTTATGCTTAAACCTAAGAAGCAGATCTTTAAAGCCTTTCACTTTGGGTGGTCAGCACACAATGCGATATACAGATAGTGTATTATTGAATTGTGCACTTGAAACCTATATAATCTTATTAACCAATGTCACCCCAGTACATTTAATTAAAGAAAAAAAAAAACACTTTTCAAAGAAAAGAGAGCAGAACAATATCCAGGACCTCAGACTAGTGTTACTTTTCTTAAACAAGACACAAAGGACAGAGTTTGGCAAATCTAATTACAGTATAATTAAGAAGGTCTGTTTATCAAAGTAATCAGTAAAATAAGCCATAGACTGAGAAAATAATTTGCATACCCAAAATTAATACAGAAGTTAGTATCCAGAGGAGCACAAAGGGGACTTCAACAGTGTGACTAATGTTCTAATTTGTTGAACTGGGTAGGTAGGAACACATATTGCTTTTTGTCTTTTTTTACATATACATAATTTGTATTCTTTGAATAGTGATGTATTTTATAATTTAAAAAGAAAGGAAAGTAGTGTCAGAAATAGCAAATCTTGGGTTAAAACCCCAGAATGTTCCACTCTTTGTAACGCACTGTGGAATCCACCCTTTTTCCTGCTCATATACAAAACTGAGACAGAGGATTAGACACGATCTGTACAAGCACTAGCACAGAACTTGGCACATGGCAAGTACTCAACAAGTAAAGAATATTATGCGGGGAGGCTTCACTGGTGGCTTCTCATGGCTTGATCCCTCCCTTAGGCAACATACTTGTTACCTTGAACTGGCCTCAGCCAGCCTGTCAGCCTCATCGGCCACCACTGGCCCTGTCGGTGACTCCCCCTGCCCCCCGCATCACTCCCCCTTCGTCTGCCTCAGCACCAAGCGCCCCTCTCTGCCAGAATCCCTCAAGTCTCAAGCGGGTGGCGTCTACCCCGAGGAGCAGGCCTCGCTGCGGTGCTGGCTCCCACGGAGCCCTTGGGCGTTTGCAGCCACACGAGGGCAGGGCTGTGTCGTCTTTCCTTCATTCTGTCACAAGGCCAGAGACACGTCAAACAACAAGCTGCCAATAAATATCTATCGAATGGATAAAGTCATAATTTCGGGATAGTTTTCTAAATTCTGGGTTGGGTTTTAACATGTGAGGCACGTGTAATTTTATTAATCGCTAGCAGGTAGAAGTGTTGTTGCAATAAAACTAATAAGAAAGTATTTTTTAAAAGGAAATATAGTTTAATTATAAATGTTTTCTTATTCTAGGTGACCTAACAAATAAACCACCTATATAAGTGTTCATGAAGAAGACACACCTATATCACCGTAAAAATATTATGTGATTGAAACAAATGACAAATAAATATCTATTTCATTATGTGGTGTCACGTTGGCCACAAAAAATAGAAAGTAATTCATAGTGGCAACATACGGTGCGTCAACTTCACTAGATTTAAGTCAATCTGGATGTTTATTTTGTGGGACATTTATAAAAATGATCCTAATGTACGTAGTCTTGTATCATTCAGATTTAAGTTTGTGAATAAAAAGTATGTTTTAACAAGATAGAAAACACTAAAAAAAAACAGGAAACTCTAAAGTATTTATTCAAAATAACCACTTAATATTTTGCTTTTTTTTTTACTACATATTCACAAATATTCATGCTCAAAGCATATGTAGAAGAGCAATTACTCAAGGTACATAAAAATGAATTGAAAATCAGTGCAGAATCCATGAATTAACTCAAAAGGTTGTATATTCACAACATAAACAGGGAAACACCAGCTACATTTCTATCTTAGAATTACGGGAGTCAATTTGCCGGGGAAAATTGTAATAGATGCTAGGAGTTGAGGAGTAAGGGAATTGTCTGTGCAAAGAGCTTATTTAAGTAAAGAAATACAAAGAATTTGAATAGTACTTTGGGATCCCAGGATCCTGCTACAAAACTTAGATGTGTTTAGTGGGGAAATAAAAACATAAATTTGTTTCAAGTATGCCACATGATTGTCTTTGCAATCATGTAAGGGAAGAAATAAGAAGTAGGGAAAAACAGGGAGATCCACCCTTTTTCAGGGGCATGCTGTATAACGGGCACCTCTCAGCTTTCATGTGATTCATCAGGGAATTTTCCTAAATAAAGGCTCTGATGCGGTGGGATCTGGGGAGGCTCTCGGGATTCTGTGTCGCCAGCAGGCTCCCGGTGATGCTGACACTGCTGGCCTTGGACCACACTCTCGGTTCCAAGGGTGGAGGGCACGAGGTTGCAGTCCCACAGATCGTGTTCAAGCCCTGCCTCGGTGTCACATCATGACGTCGCTGGAATGCACGGCAGCCCTGAGCCTGGGTGGGTGGCAATGCCCACCTTGCTGCGGCGCTGTTCAGGTGTTAAGGTGACAGTCGCAGCTCTCCAGGCACAGAGTCAGTATCCAACGACTGTCAGTTCCCTTCACGGAGTGTTTGAAACTTTATTAGTTCAAACTGATGTTGTTGAAAATGCAGTTATTATACCTCAAGTGTAATGAAAATAAATAGATCAAGATGCCACCAAAATAAGTAAAAAAATTAGATGTCGTTTCATTGTTATAGTATTTCTCCTTTTATGTGCTCTGACAGACGCCTCGTTTATAAGCTGCACATAATGAGAGAGAAATGAACTGTTGGAAAGGTAGTGCAAACATTTGGGAAAGCGAGAGGCTAAAACGCAGTTTGCGATGGCGGCTCCCTCCCATGAAATTGTTGTGTGACGCCCAATGAGGGCCCCGCAGCGGCCAGCCTTCTGGAGAGCTGTGCTTCCACCAAATGAGAGCGGAGCGGCTGGCGCAGGGTGCGAGCGCGAGCCTTTCAAATGCACCTCGAAGATGAGCAGAAAGGCTTAGAAAATAAATGATCAGCATGTTTACCAAACAGGAGCTGAAGACGTTATAGACAAGGAGTGCCTCAGGTTATCTCCCTCGTGCATTGGCCTTTCTATGACGCACTCTATCGGAAACATTTAGATGAACTGAAGAGGGACATGAAACATGTCCAGTTCTGTGCCCCGGTCCCAGAACCCCCATCAGACTGTTACATCATCTGTCTCTAGGCTTCTGGTTGCTGTTCCTTAGTTACTGTCCTTGCTCCCCCTGTTTAGCGACTCTGGATTTATGAACCAATGCATGACAACTCCAAAAGGACCCCGGCAATGTGAAGCAGCAGCCCCTTAAAATGAAGAAAGAAGCACTTTGAAAAGCCTTCACTAATCATCAGGTTTGGATCTAGGTGGGAGCCTCTCCAGTCGCATTTCTTATAGCAACTGCGGGCCCCTGCGGAGATCCCGGCTCCCTGTCCACTGCCTTTTCCGCTCTCTGCTAATATGGGATGTGACAGCAAACTCGGGAATATGTGTTTCCAGTATGAATTTTTATAAAACAGCCAAAACGAATTAAAGAATCCATCATATAATCCAATCATGAGAATAAAAGAAATTAAAACTAATGGTGTCTTAGCCAAATATTTAGACAGCCTGGCATAATCCCAGGCCTCGACTGTCATCATCACACTTGACAACAGTAATAAGTTGTGTTAATGAAAGGAGGTGGCAATGAGCCCACATGAGGGTCTCAGATCTCTCTGGGTCTTGTGCCACCTTTGATGTTTTCCTGAGTTGCCATCTGCCTTTTGAAGGACGTAACAGGACCCATCTAGTCTCTCTGCAAAACAAAAAAAATACTTCTCTAGCAATGGAATAAAATGAAGTTCTATTTTCTTAAGTGTTTTAAAGAAATCACCAAAGAAGTTAGTAATAAGCTTGCATAATAATAGGGCAGTTGTCCCTAGAGCCACCTTTCCCCTCACTCTCTCGGGATATCACAGGACCCATCTGAGATGAAAGGTCCTTAGCAAAAGCAAGCAGCATATTAAAACAATTTGATCCAAGCTCAGGAATCCTTGGAGCAGGCCTGCACCCACCTGCATGTGGTCCCTGAATTCAGAGTCTTTCGTCTGTAAGGAAGTTTAGAGATTACACAGCCACCCGTGTGATTTTACGGAGGACGGCTGTGAGGCTCAAGGAACTTAACTGATTTGCCCAAGTCAGAAGCTCATCAGATGCATCTCCACGGAGACCACACCTGCTCAAGACCACACCAACTTTCCATGTCTGATCTATTAGCTTTTTAACTGGTGTATCTACTTCTAGTCTCCAGATACCACCACACCTTTCAACAGATTTCACAGGAGTGTCTGAAAGGGCCTGCATGATTCTCTCCCTCAGGCCAAGTTGCTTCTCACATCCTCCAGACACATGTCCCTTAAGGCCAGTCCCAGGACAGGCTCATCTCTTTCCCACAACTGGGGCAGGTAGGAGTGATTCCTTCCACTACCCCATCCCCCCAAGTTCTCCACATCTTTCTCATGCTTGCATCTCAGCTCCCACATCATCGGACATGTGAGTCTTCACTGGAATCCCCTTTTTTACCCTCTCCCACAGTTTCTAGCTATTTTATCCACAGTGCTAATGAATCTGGGTTGCATGTTAGATATCACTACAGTTTGTAGTTTTTCTAATCTTTGCAGAACCTCACTGCACTCTCCTAAGACATGGCCCCTGCTGGCCAGTGCCCCTCCTCTGAGCTCAGAGACATCAGAGCCAACAAGCAGCGCCCCCTCCTTAGAAGAACATGGGTCCCTTGCTCTCAACTAATAAATACTAAAAATGCCAATCTTCCCCTTTGTTTCCCCAAACATACAGCAAAATATATGTATGGTAACTGCTTTTAGCAGTTGCTACCTCTGTGATAATTCGATTATTTTCTCATTTGTTTTGTCTTTCTCATTATATCAGTGCATGTATTATGTAATTTATATCAAGTTAACAATTTTTTGTATTAAATTATTTTTGAAAATTGGTGAGGTCTCTGTCTACTACTTGGGTCTGACTCATACAATTGGTCCAAAAAGAAGACTCAATTCCAGGTGAAATAAGGTGTAAATGTAAAAGGCAAAGATCTAAAAGTTTTGAAGGTAATGTCAAAGTATGTTTTCAGAAATTCATTGTAAGGATAGATTTCTTATGCAAGACACAAAAAGCACAAACAAAAGAAAAAGTAAAGGAAAATATAAGTGAAATTTATACTAAAATCCAAAATTAACTTCTATCCATCAAAAACCATCATAAACCAAATGAAAGTCAATCATAGATTGGAAAGCTTTTCCCAACACACACACACACACATATACACACAAAAATATTTTGAATATAGAAAAAGTATGATTAATCAATAAGGAAAAGATGCAACCAGAGAAAACTGGGCAAAAGAAGCACTAAAAAGAAAAAAGGAGAGATCCAAATGGCCATAATGGCCATACCACAGAAGAAAATACGGTGTGGAAAATATAAATTAAGTTCAAAATAAGATACATTTACATAAGTAAATGTAGCAATATTTAAAAGTCCCAAATACAACCTGTTCTTAAAGACAGAACACAGTCAAAATGCCAACTGATTTTTTGGTAAAAATTGTGGCATTGCCTAGCACACCTGGGCCTGCACACCCTTCAGTCCATTTCTACTCATATACTCTAGAGAAGCCGCACATGTGGCAGGGCAGATATGCATAATTCCGACCATTTTCCCCTTCATTTCAAGTTCTTCCTTCTTCCTTCATGACATGCAAGAGCAGAAAACGACTTTTTCTGCCTATGGAGTCCTCTCCTTCAAGTGCTGCGTAAATTGTTGAAAATAAAGCCTGAAACCTCTCTGTAAACATACAGGAAATCAATGGAAGTCATTAAAGCACAGCATTCCAGGTAATGATAATTCATTTTGGAAAGTATTTTGCGTAACAGGAAACTTTTCAATAATCTTTGCTGTGCTTAAGATAATAATGTCATTAATTAGTTTCTTTGAGAGACTTCCTGGGTATCTTACAAAGGATTTCTTCTTCCCACTCCTGGGAAAGCAGTCAGCATGCGGTCAAACTGCAGTCAATGCAAACAGCTCTATGGAAGGCACCCTTCTTCACCTGATGTGTTTCAATTATTTCAGTTTTTAACCCATTTATCTCTGCTCTGAAGAGTGACAAACAAGGACAGCTCAGGAAAGTTTTTGACCAGATGGGATCAGAAGAGATTTGGGCATAAAAACAGCAGTGGAAACAGATATCAGACACAGCAAATTGTATATTACAATTTGCAAATTAAGTATAACATTAAATGATTGACCTTGGGAATGCCAAACACTCTCAATTATAAAATTGCTTAAATGTAAGAAATGTTCCTCAAAGGGAGTTTTCTCATGGCTTAGCTCTAAAACAGGTTTCAAAGGCCTAGTATGTGAAATGCATAATAGCATGCATTTGCCTATTTCCTTTTTTATTTATTTAGATAGCACTCTTTCTATGAAAATATGACTCTTGTAACAAAACTGTATGCTAGAAGACCATAACAAAATAAATATAACATTAACTCATTCATTCTCAAACCGAAGGGGAAGAATTGTGTTCTAATATTGGTTTGTTACTTGAGTTAATTCTCAAAGAATCCAATAACACTAGTAATAATAATAAAACACAATGCTAGCACTTATTGGCTATCCTTTTTGGATATAGTGGTTAAATGTGACACAGATGTTATCTTACATACTTCTCACAGCAGCCTTATGGAATAAGATGCAATATTTTAATTTTTATAGATGAGGAAACTGAGGTCAAGACATGCTGAGCCACTTGTTTAACTTCACACGGACCGAGGGAAGACAAGAGGTCAAGCCCAGGCCTGTTTGCCCCCAGCAGACAGTTTGCTGTGGGTCCCCCTTCAGCCTCTTGCCTCTGAGCATTTGGGGTCCCCCGAGGCAGCATCCGATGCTGGGAACTGAACTGAGATGCCCTCAGCAGTTATCATCCATCATCATCAAGGGTATGAGATGGAGGGGGCCGCAAAGGAGCACAATAATTGCTAAACAAAGGTGTGTGCACTGCGTGAAAAGAGATGTGCACCTTGGGGAGGGGCTGAGCCGGGGAGTGTTCAGAGGGGGAAGATTTGAACGGGTCTGGAGGGAGAGGGGTCTGCAAAGCTGAGAGCGAGGGAGTTTACGAAAAAGAGAAACCAGAACACGGGGGATCGAAGGCTTGTAGGGACAGGAGTAAAGGACTCCTCTGAGGGGCAGTGAGCATTTTTACTCTAAGCGCCTTCACATTTCAAGGGAAAGGTGTTGAAAGAAGGGACGCGGAACTCCGAGCGAAGAATATGTCATTTTAGAGGAATGTGGGGTGGACTCACAGCTAAAGGGAACAGGCTGGCCGATGCCAGGGGGAAGAGGGGTCGGGGCCTGGTGGGAAGGGTGCGGGTTAAGCTGTGCAAACCGGCAGCTGCAGAGCAGCCGCAGAGACGTGGGCCCCGGCGTGGGGAACATGGCCAGCACTGTCAGGGCGGCTGGGTCTGGGCCAGGCCGGTGCTGGGGCCAGCGGGGCCACTCCGCAGACAGCGCCTGGCTTTCCAGCTGCTTTTCTCTACACCTGAAACTTGGGATTTCAGACCGTCCAAACTGCGGAATGGTATCGAATGTAAACTGTGGTTGAAAAATAAGAAAACCAAAAATACATTTGAAAAAAGAAGGTCTGATAATACCAGCTCGTGAGAGCCATAGTCTAAATGGGGTGTGGGCTCATTAATTACCCACCACAACCTTTGCAAGGACCCCAAGACTCTCCCCGCTCAAAGCGTGGTCTTGCAGCCTTATTGTCACCTGGGGCCTTTGGAATTCAGAACCTCCAGCCTCCACCCAGACCCACTGAAACTGAAGTTTCATCATCACGAGATCATCTGGGTTTTGGGTGCACGTTACATTTTGAACAGCACTGACTCTATAAAAACTGTGATTTCTAAGGGAAGCTGATGAAAAGTTGTGTGATCGGATTCAGGATTCTTGGTACACTCTAACCCCAGAAGGTAGTGCATTTCCTACAGCAGAAAGCTGATTGATAGATAGATAATTGATACATAATCAGACTAAATGCGGGTCAGGGTTTCCACACTCGGTGACTCCTTTGGTCAGGGAAGGTTACTTTGAGCATGTGTATCTTTCCAGAAAACTGAGGGAGCAAGTGAAATGCTGGGGCTCCGGAGACAGTGTGAGTTTTGACGTCTGCAGTCCCAAGTGTAGCAAGAGGCAGGGCTTGGCCACAAAAGGGTGTCTGGATGAAAACAGATGGAGAAAAGTCATTCGCATTGATTAAGGCTCTGTGTTGTGGGGATCACATCACATGGACTTTCTCATGTTTGCCTCACTTTATAAGACAGGGACCTGAGGCTTGGAGGGGATAAAAGATTTTCCCAGGTTTGATTACAGCAACAATAATAACAGCAGTTTTGTAGCTAGAATTTCCTGTGCATATACTATGTTCAAAATATTGCGCTAGATGTTTTTGTACCCAGTAGATCATTAAATTTTCACCACAACTCTGTGAGAAGGTATCATTCCTCTACTTGATAACTAAGGAAATGAGAGTAGACAGTTTAAATGATTTGGTCAAGATCACACAGCTCATAACTATTTCTGCTTAAACATAGGTATGTCTGACTCAAAATCCCACACTCTCCCCTCAACACCAAAGTAACTCCAAAGGCAATCTTTTGTCCATCTGCAACCTTCATATGACATCAGAGATTCTCATTTCTCTCATAAACTTTCAAAAAAAAAAAAAGGAAGAAAAAATCCTTTCAGATGAATAATCATAAATAGCAAGATTTCTAAGATTTACAATGAGATTATTGAATTAGTATTTGGTAAAAATGTGCCCTTCAGCAATGATGAAATAAGCATGCCTTTGTTGATGAAGTTGTCTTCACTGATGATTGGCTAATTGGGTTTCACTACCTATTCTGTCACATAAAGTCTCACACAAAGCAGTCCAAAAATATTTACAAAGAAATTACCAACAATCTAAACTTCTCCAAAATAAACTTCCAAACCAACTCCACATCCATATATCAAGGTCTCTAGTTCCCCCGTCACACCACAACAAAATTGATGTATGTGTCTGCATCCATCCAGCACAGGGGCATTCACTGGGGGACAGATGATTTAGAGGAAGCGTAGTGCTTTGGTTGCTCACAGAGCTCTGTCTGAATCCCAAATTCCCCACCTGAGAGTCCCTCGGCCTCAGACAAGTGCTTCGGCACTCTCTAAGTCACCATTTCCTCCACCATAAAACAACCGTTTGTGTTACCTCAGAGGCCTGGTAAGATTCAACACAACCACAATGTGAAGAGCCTGGTGGGTGGATGTTCATGGGTGGTCCTTCTCTTCTGCATTAGCCCTGGTTTCCACATAGCTGGATTTAAAGTTATATGCTTCCACCTTGAAATCAATATATCTGAACAGACACCTTCAATTGACAAGGGTATGCTGGATTCTGAGCAGTTGACATAATCCCTAGTTTTTTAGTTTTAGTTCATTAAATCTGTTTACCAATTTGATCACCTTGAATGGCACATTTATTTTCATTGCACGTAGATCCTGCAGAGAAGCCCCAGGCTGATTTATGAAGTATGAGATGTTTTCAAACCTTTCCTCCCATCCTTTACTACAGCTACACACCCTCCCCCCATTTTCACAGTTACCTTTATCTGAGGCGCTCCTCCTTTGTGGTAACACACTAAGATTTCCCCCCTCTCAGTCATGAGTGATCTATAGTCTATTTCCTAATGCCTAATTAAACATCCTTTAAATACAGGGTGTCCTAAAAAGTGTATACATTTTGAGGGGCACCCTATATATCTGATATCAGTGAAGTATTAGAGTAAAAAGAATTTGATTTAAAAAATTCACAGTAAGAACAAATAACCTCTAGTGGATTTTTACCATTCCTTAACCCAGATCATTAGTATTTTAACATGCAGTTTGATAAAAAATTAAATCTGTATGTAATGGTGGAATTTCCCTAGTTTGGGGTAAGGGATGCTTCCGTCATGTTCTTAAAATGAATATTGGTTGGCGCAGCTTACATATAAGAGACTTTGGTAATTTGAAGGAACCCTGGGAAAGCAAAGCATGGGGTAGCAATGAATCACCTTGAGTGTTAAATTGAACGTGTCGTTTGGAACGGATAATCTGAGCTTACCATCGCATCTCAGGGACACGGCGTGAAGAAAACAAATGCCACAGAACGTGTGAGCATATCCATCCTCCAGAATATTGCTCTCCCTAGCAATCCTGTGCACCCTTCAAACAATGTCTTAAAAGATAAGCCATGTTTGCTCCAGGTAAAGAGGTTTTTCATTGGCAACGTATCTGTCATATTTGACTTTGAGCTGCCACTCAGTTACCCGGCAAAAAGCAGCTGAAGATGGCAACTTTCCATTTGCACGAGTCTAAAATTATGAACTCCATGGGCACCAGTGACAATGATTAACCCTCACTTCTCTAATGCCACAGCGCTTGATGCCCGTAATTCATCGTTGGAGGGCTTGGCAATCTGCTAATGGCCTCGGGCCCATCTGGAATGTGTCAGTTCATTCGTGAAGACAGAAAGAAAGAACAAAGTTTTCTACCAGCGCCTCGCCAGTGTGTAAGGCAGCTGACAGAGCCAGCACTTCAAGAATACTTTTTCTATATATTTCAGTCCTCGTCAGGCATGCACCCATGATGACATTTGGGTCAAATATGGACTGTATGTATACAGAGGTCCCGTAAGATTATAATGGAGCTAAAAAGTTCTGATTGCCTAGCGACCTTGTAGCTGACACACGTCGTAGTGAAACACATTTCTCATGCGTTTGTGGTGAAGCTGGTGTAAACAGACCTACTGCACTGCCAGTCGTACAAAAATATAGCAACAAAACTGTGCACCGTACATAATATCTGATAATGGTAAGGATCTGTCTTACTGTTTTATGTATTTACTACACTACACTTTTTTTCTCCTTTTTCAGACATTGTATTTGAATTCATTTGATGGTTAGTGGACCGATTGATACGCCTTATGGAGAAGTGCCCACCCTCCAGGAAGCAAAAACCAGGCTGTACCATCCACCTGCTTCTGATGTTAGCAACGCAGCTGGTGTACTTTTTATCGTTATTTTAGAGTGTACTTTTTCTATTTATTTACATAAAATTCCCTGTAAAATGGTATGCGGGGTTGTGCCGGCGGTAGCCTCGTTCACTTTGTGTTGACTGAGTGTCTTGACTGCATTCTTGTCTGTGCTTGGCTTAGTCTTGGCTTGTTTTGAACAGTGCCCTGCTCTACAGGTTTGGCGCCTCTGCGCAACAGGCTGGAGCTCACAGCTCAGGTGCGCAGGGGCTGTGCCGTCTAGGTTTGTGTAAGTGCCCCCTGAGCTGCTCGCACAAGGACGAAACTGCCCACCGACACGTCTCAGGACGAGTCCCGTTGTTAAGCAGTGCGTGACCGTGGCCTAATTCCCAGCACATGCTGATCCTAACGCCAGAGACAAATGTCTCCGAATTTCTGAAAGTGAGCATGGTAGTTGGACGGACACATTTAAATGTCTTTAGTATATATATCCAGACAGTTGCCATATTTTTGAAGAACAATTTTATTTTCCAGCAAAATATACTAGTCTCTGCGTAATAGGAAAATCCCAGCACACACCTAGCATTCCGGGACTTTGTGCCCTGAAATATCTTAGTTGCATTGATTCTATTTCATTCCTCTGTTCCTTCTTGGGACTAAAACGCCCATCTACCTTAATATCTTTGCTGTTGTGCCCGAAGCCGTTCCATCCTTGCTGCTTGACAGTCCTTCCAGGAGGAGACATCTGCAGAGCAAATGCTCCATGGGACTCGGTGTTGGCAGATCCCTCTTCCCATGCTTGTTCCCCTTCCTGACGCTCTGTGTCCTCACCAGAGTCACTGCACCAGGAAAGGGCATCGCCCTAGCTGGAAACTTTTCCCTAGCAGGGGTGTCGGATAAACTGGAAAAGACAATGATTCAGTAGAAGCCCCAAGTATTACAAAGATATCATGTGACACCTATAAGGAACTTAGACTGTCAGCAGAAGAGTTAGGACTTGTTAGACCCACTACCCCGGGGACCTTCCCACCAGGGAAGAGGCCTGGGGCCAGGCCCTGCTGACTCACGGAGCAGGGCCATCCACAGGGAGGCCACGAGTGAGTTGTTCCATCCACAGGGAGGCCACGAGTGAGTTCTCACTAAGGAATGTATTACTGGGGGATGGTTATATTAATGGAAAACTCTGGGAGTCCCCACAAGGAAAGAGCAGACTAGGAAAGAGATGATTTCAATCTGCACCTGAACCCGTATCAGACACAGGATATTACAGTGAGGACGGGGCACTGCGGGGAATGTAAACGGAGGGACTGAGGCAGGTGCCAGACAGCCGGCCAGTCACCACAGCCAAAAACAATCACACGCAGCTCCAGAGCCCTCACTTAGGACTCACGAAACCTTCACATAAGAAAGCTGGCTGAGTTATTCTCCTCGCAGCTATGTGGCAGAGCCATAAAATAGTAACTTCAGAATATGAATAACAAACTAGAGATTAACCTGTAGAATAGCCTATAGAAATATAAAGAATAGGTAAGGCTAAAATTAACATACCTAAACAGATGTAAATTCTTTAGCAAAGGTCAGATAAGAAGGTATAATCATTAACTGTGAAAGGTCAAAACAGAAACCAGAACATAGCATGATGTCATGTTGTTTAACCAGCAATAAAATCAAATAGTATAAATACAGTTGTAAGAAGGCAAAAAAAAGAAGCTGATTGTCCTGATGCTCTGAAGGCTGTCTCCATGTCCTTCATTCTTAGCCGACGCCGTCCACACCTTTGGGGACCCCTGGACCGCTGGGGTTGGACCTCGGCTCTATTGTCTTTTCAGAAAGACTCAACCAAGTATTCTCCACCATCTAGTTTCCCCAAATCTCCATTTGTTAAGCACAATTACAAGATCTAGTTTCCCCAAATCTCTACTTGTTAAGCACAATTACAAGATCTTTCAGACAACAGCCTTTCTAGCCATACTATGCCCAGAACGTCCCTGTGCACCCGCTGTCCTCAGCATATCACACCTGAGGATTTGAACTCTGTTTCAGGTCACTCCTAAGTCAACTAAAAACTCTGTCTGGGTCACTCCTAGTCATATTTAAGAACGTTTTGGGCTGGCATTTCATGCCTTTTGATCACCTTTCATTTTTTCTCAATTTTCATACATGGTGCTTTATAGTCTGATTGCTAATCACCTATAATTTCAAAATATTTTGATATAAAATAGACTATTAGCAATAGTTATGTCACTTTTATCATTTTTGTCATCATTTACAGCAAGACTGGTCACATTAATTGAGCAATGGCCTAAATATGCAACATGCACTCTCTCTTTCCCCACAAAATAGAGCAAAGTGACTTATCCAAAACTGGAATTCAATAATTGTTAAATGAGTTGATAATATTCATTTGGGGAATGCTTAAAAATTAAGCCAAGTCGATGTTAGTGATCTAGTGTGTCTCTATCTCCTTCTTATAGATAAAAATAATTAAGTTGATAGTAATTTATCTGGTTGATAATATTAAGTTGACAGTAATTTATTTATTTGTTAAATCCAAAAATCACAAGGGAAACTCAGAAAAACCCTAACCACATGTAAGAATTTACCCCATGGGAAAGTAAAGATATAGAAACCCAGAGCACTACTAGAATTTTTTTGCTAATGTTACGTTGACTTTCAAATAACTGCTGAATGCAGTTTTTTAGTTGTCAGTAATGGGGGTGATAAGGCCAAGGGACAGAGAAATCATATCCAAGGACAAGAGTGTTAGAAAACTGGCCAACATGCCAAGGGGAAGCAAAGAGAAAAGACAAGAACCCCAAGGAAGGCACTGATGTTGAAGGTCAAATTCGAGCACTCGTATGAGAAATACGTTTCAAGCTGCTTCTCTGGTACCTACAGGGCCAAGACATCTGGGGGTGCATCACAGCACCTCAGTCCTCAGGTGTCAGCACCTGCATGGAGCCAAGATTCATGGCAGGAGGTCAGGTCAAAGATGCTCATAGAAACCACTTTTTTAGCTGAATTGTTGCTAGGGAGTAGGAATACTCACGCTGTGGGGATTGGCACACATAAAGGAAGGCACATCTACGCTCACTTAAACTTTAGAAGTTCTCATAGCCCCTGAATGAGTGAAGTGGAGGCAGTGTACAGGGGGTGCTATGTCCCTGAGAGAGCCATAGGAAGCATCCCCTTCTGCAGCATCAACAAACAGCAGCCCCCGCAGAGCGGGATGGGCGGGAAGACGCAGCGGGAGAGACGTGGGCAGACTGGCCTGGGTGGAGGCCGGGGAAGGCCGGCCCAGGAGAGCAACAATGTTAAACGCAACAGAACAAAACGAAGACCTAGGAAAACGTTTCTTTTCTTTTGTTTGTTTTTTGTTTGTTTGTTTGTTTGTTTGTTTCTGTTTCTTGCCCTTTTAGATCTTACTCTTTCTAATCACCTCATTTCCGTTTTCCTTACTCTGGTATGTGTTGTTCTTTCATAGCTTCTTCCTTTACTTTAGCCGTTTAAATATATATGGAAATACTAGTTCACGGTATTCTATCACTTTGGGAGCATCCTTCTGGCATAATTTCATGGTTTGAAACATTCTGCTTTTATTCTCCTTTCCTTATAACTTGAAATAACTTTGTATGGAAACTGACCATGATCCCTTCCTCCTCCCCCTCCTTCTCTCCCTTCTTTGGTCCATCCCTGGGCGGCTAAGGAAGGCAGATGGGTCAGAACAGATTTCCTAGCGTTGTGAGTCTAGAGCTCCCTCTCCTGTCATTTTTGCAAAGTAATAACAACAACAAAATATGACCTCACATTTACTGATAATGTGGCTTCTGTTCCTTTATTTTTTTTCAGCCACTTCCTTTGCCTCTACTCAGATAAATGTGAGTTTTCTCTCAGCCAATTCTCATCAGTGTGGCTCTTTGCCATGGAAGGAAGCTTCATTTAATTATTTTAGAGGGTCCATGGGGCCAGACGTCTCAGCACTTTCAGACTTCACTGCAAAGCCTGTGGCCTCGCCCATAAAAATGGTTAGTTGGCTGCTCCCCAGTGGACCCAACAGGCTTCCAGTGAGAGCTTTTGGCAATCTGGGGCTACCACTGGCCTTCGAGGATCTTATTTTAAGTGATTAAAAATATTGCAATGTACTCCATAATGTTTTTGATTTAATAATAAAATGCTTTGAATGTCTTATTATTGAGTAAAATTGATATTTCAGGAGGCTGCAGCCTGTCCATGACCTCACATGAGCCTGCATGTGCCTCTAGCCCTGACTGACAATCCATAATCTGTTTTAGGAGTTTCAGTACAGTCGTGGGCACATCAGGCAGATTTCAGCCGGCAGTGTTATGATTCCTGCATTTAAGAATATACGTATCAACACAATTTGTCTGGCAAAGGAAAAGATAGAGATGAGACTTCAGAGAGAAAAAAGAATTGAAGGAAAGAAGGAATCTCTTTGGAAATTAAGGAGACTTTAATACATTATTTTAAGTATGAGAAAAGTTAGGAGAGCTCGGGTTGAAAAGGCAAGTGTTGAATAAAGAATATAGTCAAAATGAATAAAATTCAAAGTATTTTAAAAGGCTTTTTATGAACTGATTCGTGTTGAAACACACGTACACACACGCGCGCAATACCCCTCCCTTGTGGTAGCAAACTATCATCAAACATTTGTTTAAAGATCTAATACTAGGGATCCAATTACTTGAGGAAAGACTCCCAGAGAGATCTTTGTTATACTGATTGGAGAATTTTTATTCCCTGCATTTTTGCATACCAGTTTTATATACTCTTTCTTAGTGCCAGTCATAGAGAAGAAATTAATTTCTGTCTACGTGATGTGACAAATGTGAGCTATTGGCAGGGAAAGAAGTAAAGATTAGTTCCCTTTTGTCCAGCACCAATGACACATTTGAACGAGTAGCTGCTATTCTGCACATGGGACATAAGCGTTAGAGGAAGAGCCTATGCCAGGATGTAAAAGGTAAGGGAGGGAACGCGCCACAGTGCAGAACGATGCGAGCTGGGCCCCACTCACCCCCTCGGGTGAGCAGGAGACTGTTCTGCAAACGGGTCTGCCTGAGCCCAGATCCACTGGGACCGCTGGGAACCTCAGCCTGAGAGCAACCTGGTTGCTTCTACCCAAGCGCCATCTGGTCTGCAGCCAAGTCCAGCGCTGAGGAATACGGCAGTGCCTACAATTAATATTCCTTCTTCTGTTTATTAAGCATTGTATTCAGTCACAAGAGCTTTAGCCTTTAGGGAGTAAACAGAATAAGCAACTGAGCAGATTAGGTTTTTATTAAACCAAAATTGCATGGCTCAGCTGAATTAGCACCAGTTTATACTTATTAATTGGTAAAATGTTTAGACCAATGTTTAGACCATTTTAGTTACATGGAAATTCTACCTGATCATTTAATACCAAAGCCCTGGAAAATATAGAGATTCTATGTCACATCAGGCTGAAGCGATATTTGTTCTGTATTTTAATGTTATTTTATTTGATTTCAGAGGTGGAAGGAAGAGAGAAAGAAACATCGATGAGGGAGAAGCTTTGATCGGATGCCTCCTGAACAGCCTCTATTGGGGATAGAATCCACAGCCCAGGCATATGCCCTGACTCAGAATCGAACTGGTGACCTTCTAGTGCATGGGATGACACGCAGCCAACTGAGCCATGCTGGCTGGGCTAGTTGTGTATTTTACAACTAACACTGATCCTAAGAGATAATTTGTAAGAGAGAAGGGAGAATTAATCATGGTTTGTGGTTGTTTAAAGTTTTCCACTAAAAAAAGAAATTATGGATAACTTTCTGAGTAAGATGGCATATTGAATTTATTATTCAAGGCATTTTTTTATGTTCTAAACATACAATAATGAGACACAAAAGAGAGAAATAGGAAACCAGAAAAATAGCTGCATTAAAATCAAGAAAAAGAATGCACGGAATAGAAATATAGAGTGATGTTCACAGCTGAAACCGTACTCCAGATAGCTGAGAGTTAAGCTATTCATGGGTAAAAACATAAATAAGAGAGAGTGTGGTATATCATATTACAACATAGTGTAAAATACTCATTAACCCTCTTGATGAAAGAGTCTTCGTTGTGTTATTAATGTTAAGCTTAATCTCAAGACTTGCTCAATCCAATAAAATGTGAGCAAAAGTGATGACTCTTTGTGGAAGAAGCTTTAGGGCCTAGTGACCAGTTTCTCCACTCCTATTGATCAAGAAAGAGAATACCGCCTGGCTGGTGTGGCGTAGTGGTTGAGCATCGACCTATGACCCAGGAAATCTTGGTTAGATTCTTGGTCAAGGCACATGGGTGGGTTGAGGGCTCCATCCCCAGTTGGGGGTGTGCAGGAGTCAGCTGATCAATGACTCTCTCATCATTGATGTTTCCATCTCTCCCTCTCCCTTCCTCTGTCTGAAATCAATAGACATATTTAAAAATATATATATATATATATGATAAACCTATAATAAGTATGATAATGTAGAGAGAAAATAAAATATAGCAAAGGAAAAGTAGATCATTCACAAATGAACACCCTTATATAGAATATTGATATAAGATAAAGGTAGCAATAAATAAAGTTTAAAAAATACAAAATAACACCCTTTGTTTTTAACTACCTAAAGCCTCCATGAGGATGATGACCATGAAGATGATGACCATGAGGATGATGACTTTGAGGACGGCATCATGGTTTACTTGACAGAGGAAGTAGGGGGGTATGACAAGGGAGAGCAGGAAGCTTCAAGTATAACTGCAGTTTTTGATTCTCTTAAATAATTCTTCTTAAATGAATATGGTAAAATATTAATATTGATGAAGTTAGGTGGTGGGTGCACATGCATGCTTCCAGTGAGGGTTAGGTGAAATAGCATACATAAAGTTACCGGTTCAAACTAGGACCTTAGTACATATTACTTTCCCCTTTCTCTTTCAGATGATGGATATTTTCTTTTCTTTTGGTAATACGGCATCAAGGAAGATCTGGTCATTTATTACCTTTAAATAATCCTATTTGCTGATAGTAATAACATAAGATTAACCAAAGCCTTTTTTGCTTAGTGAATAATTTCAGGTTCTCTTATTCTCAAAACAAAGAAGCAACAAAAACTCTAGCTTCTCTAAGTTCAACCAAAATGAAAACAACAAACATAAGATGTTTAAGTGCAATGGCTCTTGTTTGAGCAACTTTCTAAATTTCTTTCATAGAAAATATTCCAAAAGTTCTTAAAAGAATTTTCAACTATATTTCTTTAGCTATATGCTTTAATCTGGCTGTATGGCATAAGATTAAGGACATTTTCCTTAATTCTAGGTCTGTTATGGCTAAAGTGGCCTTTGACAAGGAGATGGTGACATACCAAGTGGTTCTCTCCAGCAGGATCGCCTGTGCACGTGGGCTCAGAATTCAAAACCACCAGATGTGGGACGTGCTTGACATTTGTATACAAGTTTTGACATTCAGATACATTGATACGTACTCTTCACTTCTACACAATGAAAAGAGAGTGGTAACAGGCAAAAACAGGCAATGCCACGTGCGCTCCAGGAAGCTGCAAAATGCAGATTTCTTAGGGTTACCGAAGCAGCCTCAGCCTGGATGTGAAGGCACAGATGGATAATACCCATGGAGAGAGGACTCTATTCAGGATCATTTTAGGAGAAAAATAAAATAAAGTAATTGTAGCATCTATCATTTAAATCCGGACACCATAAGCCACAGAATAAAATATTGGTCTTATTTTATGTCTTTTTTTTGTGTGTGACATTTGAAAACATTTTACTAACACTTGAAAGAATACTTCACACATATGACTGAATTAGATCATCAGAGAAAAGTTCATCAACTGCACATCATATTTGATCTCATTTCCATTTTCTCCTACATTAACACCTTGTTTGAGAAGAAAAATAATGAAACTGTGAGAAAAGTGCACCAAAGCCTGGGATGTTAATCCACCTGTCACCCTCTGCTTTATCCTAATTCAGCGCAGGTAGATGTGCCGAGACCCTTGCATGATCTTTCATTGCTATCCGGGAGCCATCACTCAATCCTTGGATCATCAATTCAAGAATTTTTGCCCTACAAATCAGCAGAAGTTAGTCCTTCTGCTAATCCAAACTCTCAAGGAGTGGAGTCTATGTCAGTGTCTTACCCTGGTGCCTTTAGGAGCATCCACCTATTTCTTCTGCCTCTCATTCCCATAAATGTTGCACTGGGGACACCCAAACTCCACTTTCCCTAGAGCTCTTGAATATTCTGTTCTTTCCCCATGGCACCCAAAAGAGAATCCTAGTTTTTAATTCAACTAGCCCCAGGAAGAACAGAAAGTTTCTTGCCAGCCCTTGTCTCAAGACTGGTGATGATCTCAGCCTACCTTCCCACTATCTATCCTGCCCTTCTGAAGTTACCGCCTACTTTAGTGTCCATTCTGGAAATGCCTGCCTGGAGTACAGTCAAACTACCAAACGCATTCCTAGTGTTTTGTTTCTTTCTACCCTTGGTTTGAGGGCTTTATGTCTTCCCTGGGCACTTTCTGTTTCAAGAATGTCCCTCACTTCACCTGGCAGAAGAACTGAAGCCACCTGCTAAAGGGGACATATTCTGACACAAACCAAGGGTTCCATTTATGTTGGCCATTTCAGAAGATAATCATCTTATTAAGCATTTGTTGCAAAATGTTTTTCTGGAATAGAGCCTAGAGTAAAAGGTGATTTGTTCCCAGAGTTTTGAAAGAGGGGTCACCACTGGGAACAGTGATTTGTAAGCTATGCTCAGATTCTTCATACACCTATCAATTTTTCTAAAGTATTTGAGCAAAAGAAACAAATGAAAGTTTTGAGAGGCTTTTCAAAATCATTTTAATTACTAAAATTTAAAACTCCAACAATGATAATTTAAAGTAGTTAAAAACCATGCATATTCATGATGCTATGTGATTTTAATATTTAAAAAAGGTGTAAATAAAACAAATAAGAGTAATACAGTGACTCAATGCTATTCTAGTCATTAAAGAATCAGAGTTCACGCTTGTTTTGCATAGATTTATATCGCATATCACGTGCAGATGTTTCAGTTTTTAAGGATCTTGATACAGCTAAATTATAATCTCTGGATTAAAACCTTACAGAAATGAAAGCTGAGTCTGCATCATGTCATAAATCAGATGGTTAATTATATCAAGCTAAGCAACTTGCTCATTAAAGGAATCTTACATTTCTCCAGCACAGTGCTATTTACATGTGCATGAGTACATATACAAAAAAATGTTACTTTTGATTGTATTCATACAAATTGAGAGAATTATATCAAACTACACTTAACAGAGGAGAAAAGGG
The DNA here is from genome assembly GCF_054644295.1 of Miniopterus natalensis. Lineage (NCBI taxonomy): Eukaryota > Metazoa > Chordata > Mammalia > Chiroptera > Miniopteridae > Miniopterus > Miniopterus natalensis. Next base: position 13,315,284 of record NC_142094.1, read on the forward strand.
AGACTCTAATTTTTTGACTTATGCTAGTAATTTTCACACTTCTGACTTTGCAGAGCTAGGACTTAAAATATAGTCTTCCAATCCTAGTCTGCTGCTCTTTCCCTCACTTTGAAGAATACCTACATGTGAAAATCAGCAATTCAACCCAGATATATGCTAAATAAATATCACAGTGATGAGAACTGTTTTACTCTGAAATCATATTTAAGGAAAAGGTATTCCAAAATACCTTTTAATATTGCAATATTTTTGTAGTTTTCCAAAATTCAGAAAATTATAAAAAGTTATTTTAAAATTGACAGTAGTTACGGTGTGAATGCTTGTGTTCCCCCCAAATTCGTATGTTGAAATTGTAATTCTCAAGGTGATGGTATAAAGAGGTGGAGCCTTTAGGAGGTTCTTCAGTGATGAGGGTGGAGTCCTCATGAATAGAATTAATGCCTTATCAAAGAGACCCCACAGACTACCTAGCCCAATCACCCACGTGAGGATACAACAAGAAGTCTGCAGCCTGGAAGAGGGCCCTCATCCTCATGTGACCAGGTGTGCTCCTTCATCTCAGACTTCCAGCCTCCAGAACTGTGAGAAATAAATTTTGTTTTCTTAAGCTATCCAGTCTGTGGTGTTTTGTTATAGCAGCCAAAGACAACAGTCACAGTTCAGCCCAGAATTCACTGGAATGCACATTTAAAATTTAAGCTGAATAATTAAGTTATTTTGAAAATATATTTTCTCAAGTTATCAGCCAATATTGGTAGGAAGTATGGAGACAGGGATTTAGAATATATAAGTAGAGCTCAGTTTCTACACTTGTGTTTGAAGTATGATTCTAGGATGAGAGCATGAACAAAGAAACCATATGCAAATTATGTAATATCATAGTGTGTTATACACAAAAATTAGAATCATCTCAAAAAACACACATAATTCTTTGTAATGATAATCATATCTCCCAAGCTATTTATTTCTGTTTTGTCTATATGTTAAAATGTTCTGAATAATCTAAATACAATTGGGAGCATTTCATCTTTACTCTTCAAAAACTGACAAAGCTGATGATAAAGTGCTCCTGTCAATTTTGATTGTTAGAATGTCAGTTGTATTAGTGATTGCTTCTCAAAATATAAGATCTTAAATACATTTAAGACAACAGTTATACATGTTTCATGCTGTTCCATGGTCAAATTGCTTGAGTTCAGTTTATGTTTTGGAGCAAACTTGGATTCAGAAATGTAGGTACCAATAACAAAAGCTACTTCCAATCTTGCAACATGGATTTTCTGTCAAAAGCCTTTTTCTTTGCTTTAAATGATTTCAGAATCTGGAAAATCTATTTTAATCAGATGAAAAGATACAATGAAATTCCATTTTTCAAAAGCAAAGCATTTTATATCATTAAAATAGTCAATGACATTAATTCTTATTAAAAATAATTTTTAATGAATGTACCATGTGCATAAATTCAAAGAATGATGCTAGGCATTATGGGTGAAAAGAAATATTTGGTCCAGATGCTTGAAAAGATGGAAATATCAACAATTACTTGCTCAGGTGGGTTATGAACAAGGAATTTTAAATCTCTAGGGTAATTTTTGCCTAAAGATGGGGGACTGACCACATGCATACGTTTCCTTTCCTTCCAATGTATGTAACTATAAAAATCAACAGGTCATAAATCTACAACAAACAAGAGATTGGTAAAGAACTGTCAGGTATAAAAAATTATCTATATATTCTGGAAGGTAGCAAGTCCATAGGAAAGCAATAACTGTAGGCATGTGATGGAGGAAGTGGCCGTATGAGACACAACTTAGGCTGAGCCAGCGCTCCTGGTGAAACCACAGAGACTTGGGGCTGGAGAGTATGAGCAAGGACTGTGACTCAACTCATGATGGAGAGAGAGAGGGCAGATGCCAGGCCTGGGACTGGAAACATGCCCTATTCGTGCCCCTACTCCTGACTCAGAAGTCAGCAGCCAGGACTCAAACTCTTAAGAGATCGGAATGCAATTCTACAGGGAAATTGTGACTCCAATGACATTGTGACATATTAGAGCCCCCAGAAAGACACCAACTCCAAGCCAAGAATCTTAACATGAAGACCCCCCTAAGTTGAGCAACACTACACACTTACATCGAGCTCCAAATGGGCTTCTCATGCCTTGATCTCAAACATAAACAGAAGATCACAGAGAGAGAGATAATTCACAGGGATGATTCATAAGAAATAAGAAAACATCAAATTACAAACAGTAATATCCTTAGAGAGATTTAAAAAGTATCGTTTTCATTTAATGCGGTAAAATTCCTGAGGGTAAGAATAATCGGTGGACCTAGAAGAACTCTTAGAGGTTAAAATGTTGTCTTTAAAATAGAAACGAGTTAATAAAATAGTAGAAAGATAAATAAATCTGTGAATAACAAGGAACCTTGGCAAAGGCTGAGAAAAGATGAAAGGAAATAATATTTAGAAAACCAACTGAGGAAGTCTAATAGCCAACCAAGAAAAATTTAAGAGTGAGAGGACAGAAAACAAAAACTGGAGAGAAGAAAATTATCTATAAAGTAATAAAATATGTTTCACAGAGCAGGCAGACCCAAATCATAAAATTAAAATATCCCATCAAAAGAAATTTAAAAATAGCCCAGCAAGTGTGAACATAGCCTAAAGCTATCATCAGATACCCTAGTGATACTCAAGAAATGCCTGCCCCTTTTTAGGCCAAAGAAGAGAAAAAATTTTAAACAAGGAGACAAGAAAATCAGAAAATGACACCTGCAGCTCAGGACAACAGTGAAGGTAAATCCCTGACTGGATTGAGAGGGAAACTGCGCAGAAGGGCGCTGGGGACTGAGGCCCCAGGAAAGTGGAAATGGTGGGGCATGAGGGAAGCTGGGTTTACGGGGGTTGAAAGAGCCGTTAGACACTCCAGAAAACCCTAAAGCTCTACAGACAGCAAATGCTCTACGTGGCTTTGCAGCAGACAGCAAGGTGAACACTCCTCACAGAGCCTTGTTAAAATACACCCGTAAGTATGGGAAGGAAGACAGGACAGCCACAGAACATCTAAGTGTTAATGACAAGAGCAAACGTGGAGAGAGGAGCAGACGAAAATAGATGAAAAGAAGAAAGCTGCTAATGTCTTTATTTAATAAAGTGAGGGGTCAGGGGGTCCGAATGAGGGACGCACTGATTAATATCAACATATACTTACATGTATGCACACAGTTTCCTTTTCCCAGCTTTATTGTGATAAAAGTGACAAAGGAAATTATTTATATTTCAAGTAATTTGCTATTTTGACGTATTGTGGAATAATCGGCACAATCAAGCTAATTAGCATTCCTATCACCTCACCTAATTACATTTTTGAGGTTGTGTGTGTGATCAAAACACTTAAGGTGAATAAGTTCTGCACAGCAGTGTGACTATAGGTAACAGTACTGTATTCTATACTAGAAATTTGCTAAGAGGTTCATCTTAAGTGTTCTCATATCGTTTTCTTTAATTACGTGAAGGCTATCAGGGGATTGCTTGATGTGGAAGACTTATTCTCAGAATAAGAGGCTGGTTTGCAAAGAACTTTACTGAAAAGAACTATATCCCTGTGTCCAGACCACGTTATTGGGATGGGTGAGGGGAAAGAATGCTGCAGTAGAGCATTTAGACCTATGTTTAAATCAGATTACTACCCTGCTAACCAGCCTCAAACAGGTTATAAAAAAAATCTGTCTTCATTCTTTTTTTTGTTAATATATTTTTATTGATTTCCGAGAGAGGAAGAGAGAGAGAGAGAAACATCAATGATGAGAGAGTCATTGATCAGCTGCCTCCTGCACGCCCCCTGCTGGGGATGGAGCCCGCAGCCCGGGCATGTGCCCTGACCAGGAATCGGACCTTGATTTTCTGGATCTTAGGTCGATGTTCAACCTCTGAGCCACGCCAGCTGGGCTCATTCTTAAGCTAAGCTATTCCTAAGGTAAATGTTCATTCTGTATAAGCACCTCTGGAAGAAAGTATATGAGTTGTTTCTCTAAGTCGTTAACTGGTTGTGGTCATTTTGCTAATGGTTAGCCTGACCTTTTCAATCTTTCGCATCCACAATAAATCCTTTTCAATTTATTTCGCATCATGTGGATGCGAAATAAAAGAAGGTCCATTGAAAAGCAAAACAAAACTTGGCAACAAATTTTTTTCCCTGCTTTGGAAAGTGGTTGTTGCCTGCTGATAACTTTTGTATATTCACAACAAAAAACATTGTTTAGGTAAATTCTGGTTCATTGTCTATCAAGAAATATCTACAAATGTATCAAAATAACTACCTTAAGCAAACCCTAAAAGCTTCATCACATGTTGCATTCAGGAGTGATTTCACCGGCACCATGCACTAATATATCAAAAGAGCATTTAAAATGAGATGTTTTGTTCAAAGAAATGGCACTTCAAAGCAACTGAGGAGCAGGCAATCATGTCTAACTTCTACAAAGAAGTATTATCCTTCCTAAAATGAAACGTTGAACACACAAAATCTGAATTGAAATCAAATCTGATATTAAATTTTATTACATAGAGATTACTTGCCATGTCAGTTAAGAGCTGACATTTCAAAATAATTCTAAAAGTCATGTTCAGGTAGATGATATTTATTCATTCCACAAACTAAAATTCAGTCTAAAAACCTTGTCCACATTACAAGGAAGTATAAACTTTTATATGCATATCATATTGTTAGTATTTTATCTCAAGATACTAAGTTCCTTCAATAAAAATATCCTTCAAAGGGAACTGGCATGAGGGAAAGTGAAGAGCAAAATCTATTAATTAACTGATAGCTTGGCCTGTGCTGTGTCTGCCTTCTGAAAGCCCTGTATTTGCAATTTGTTATTTTTTCAAATAAAGAGGGATCACTTAACAAATAGTGATTGGCTTTAAGTTCTGAGTAATTAGCATCCTTATTTTGTATTTCCCTCATTACCTGTGAGGTTGAACCAACTGTCCTATTTTATTCTCACTGTATTTCTTTGTAATCTGTTCCGTTATAGTTCCAACATCTGCATCATGCTGAAACATAACTCCCTTCAGCCCAAATTATATTTATTATTTATTTATAATTCTTTTTGTTTTGTTTAAAATATTACAGATGTTCCTTTTTCTCCCCAATGACCCATTCCTCCCATCCCACCCCCCTTCCCAGTCCCTCTCCACACCATTGGGTTGTGCACATATGCTTATAAATTCTTTGGTTACTCTCTCCCCTTCCACCCACCCACCCTCCTCCATCCCTCTGACATTTGTCAGTCTGATCCATGCTTCTGTGTCACTGAATCTATTTTGTTCATGAGTTTATTAAGTTCTTTAGATTCCACATATAAGTGAGATCATGTGATGTTTGTCTTTCTCTGCCTGGCTTATTTTACTTAGCATAATACTCTCCAGGTCCTTCCATACTGTCCCAAAGGGTACAAGATCCTTCTTCTTTACAGCTCCATAGTGTTCCGTGGTGTAAATGTCCAAATTGTTCAAATCACTTATGTTAATTTTTTTTCCTTTATCATACGTAGAACTTTAATCCCTTGAAATTTATTTTGTGTAAATTGTGAGAAAAATTATCTAACTTTATTGTTTTGTTTACAAGTGATTAGACGGCCCAATACTAAATAATGCATTCTTTTTTTCACTTAAAACACCACTCTTAAATTCTAATTTCCATATGTACTGGTTTTGTTCTGGAAACAGAAAAGATTCTATTCATTATTTTTCTAACTGATTAATTCTTAACATTTCTTATGTGTTTATTCTGAAGAACTTTAAAAGTTCAAAGTCTCTCCCAAAGTGAAAAGTTTATTAAAATTGTTTTGAATGTACCAATTTATTTTGCAAGTATTTCCCTCTTTACAATATTGATCATCCAAAATTGGAATAAACTGAACACAGTGCTAGGCAGTGTAATTTAAATGACACTTAGTTTTGTATTATGTTCTCGAAACTAGAGACATGATAGAACTCTTCTTTGTTACAAATATCTCCTCTCTCTCCTCCATCTCTCTCTCTTACACACACAGTCAATACAGAGGCTTGTTTGTTTGTTTTAACCACATAGTTTATACACATATATCATAATATCTATTATGGACTGCATGTTTGTGTCCCCCTGTGTGTGGTTGAGACCCCACATTCCTGGTGGGAGGGAGCTTTCAGCCACGATATCCCTCTGGCTTCTCAGCCACCACACCTGGGTTTGAGGTCCAGCCCATCCGAATCTCTGCCCTTCTCACCAGTCTCTTTGTGGCTCATTCTGTAAATCCTTGGTTATAATATTGCTGTTCAGCCAGGCTTCAGTTGGCTATTCAAGTTGATTGCTCTATAATTTAGCTGTAAATCCAGTTTGGAGCCAGAAGCAGGTGACTGTAGCTTCTACCCACTCTGCAGTCATTTTGGAATCTCTATAGTTGTAAATTTTCTAGTAGCAATGTTAAAAAGAAATTGATGAATTAACCTTATTAATATATTTCATTCAGTGTACCCATGTTTTCATGATTTCAACATGTAATTGAAATTTAGAAAGCAGAATGAGATTTTACATTTTTTTTTTCATACTAAGTCTTGGAATTCTAGTACGTATTTCATATTTATTTGGAACTGCTACATTTTGCATGCCCAAAGTCACAGGTAGCTAGTGGCTACCAAATTCATATTGTTCAGCTCAGATATAAGAAATGAAATGATGTTTGTCAGGAACTTTTATAAATCACCTACCACTTTGAATAAACAAAGTGTATCTAATTATTTCTCATTTATCTTGGGGTTTCTGGGTAGAAAAAATTAAATGAATATATTAATAATATTCTTTATCTATTTCTTTATTAGTTGCATTGGCCATTTGTCATTACCTTAATTAGCTGTGCAGCATAGTTTCTTTGTTTTAACAATGTAAGTTTTGTTTTGAATCTAGGAGGAATTCCTCTAAAATTCTATTGTCGAATTGTTTTGGATAATCAGTCTTTATTATTTGAGGAGATTACTTTTCAAATATGTTTCACTAAATGTTTCTAGGGAGAAACTGATATTTCTTTTATTAATACATCTGCATCTCTGGATGACTACATGGTTTTTTCTTATAGCATATCAATGTAATTAAATGATTTATTGATTGATATTCTAATGCTGCACAATTATCTCAATACAGGCATAGCTGGGAGATACTTCTGGTTCCGTTCCAGACCACCTCGGTGGGGGGGGGGGGGGGGTCGCAATAAGCATAGTAATCTTTTTGTTGGTGGAGAGTCTTGCCTTCAACCTGTAAAAATTTCATCTGTGAAGCCCAATAACGTAAAGCACAGTAAAAGCAAGGTATGCCTGTATCTTTCTGGAATGAACCCACCTGGTTATGGCATAACAGACGTTTCATATACTCCAGGGTTCATTCTATTTCCTTGAGGCAGTTATTTGTGTTTCCCAAGCTTCGGCTAGGTGTGGTTTTCCTGTGATCGGCGCAGCCAAGGAACACGGGGTGAGAATCAAGTGTCACAGGAAACCATGTTTGTTAGTGTGGAAATGCTGACTGTCCCTGACAGAGACAGGATGGCAATGGCTCAGTCGTTCTTATGAACCACATGCATTTCAGAGAACTCAGGGTCTCATTTTAGTGAAGACAGGCATTTCTGGAACCTGTAGGATTGAATGCATCCAGAGTGTTTTGGACTTTCTATAACCCACAATATTTTATTTGAATCGTGTGTACTTTTAGTGCTTACTTATGAACAGTTCTTGGAAGTTTCTATAATTTGTAACATTAAATGTGTTATTTAGAACTTCATAGAATGCATACAAACAGATATAAAATCCATATGCATTTGAGGGTCTTGAAAATAAGGTTTTTTGAAAGTAAACAAAACATCTTATGACTTTAGCATGTCACTTATTTTTAATAGTTGCATGGAAGTTTTTCTAACGACTATGTGTGTCAGCCTTATAACTTGAATTTTGTTTTCATTCTATGTCCTATACTTCAAAATGAACACAATAACATGGAATAATTATTAAAAACTTGAGGACTGATAGAGTTTTTTCAGTAATTTTTAGTTCACATTTTAAAAATTTAATGTATGACTCTCATTCTACTCTTTTTGTTTCCCATTTACCATGGAAATTAGACAATTTTTATTAATACAAATACATTTTTATAGTTTTTAAAAAATATGTTCTTATTGACTTGAGAGAGAAAGAGAGAGAGAGAAAGAGAGAGAGAGAAACATCAATCAGTTGCCTCCTGCACCCACCCCAGCTGGGGATGGAGCCTGCAACAACGGCCTGTGTCCTGATCGGGAGGAACCTGCAACATTTTGGTGCAGGGGACAGCACTCAGTCAACTGAACCATACTGGCCAGAGCCATTTTTATCATTTTAATTTAATTTACTTCTTTTACTCTAAAAATATCTTGAAGCATATCATTTATATGTTCTTCATTGTATTCTAAAGTATTGTTTCATCCCATTATCTGAACTATCATAGACCCAAAGTGATTTCTTTAAAAAAATTATTTTAATTCTTAAATCACAGCTGACGTTCAGTATTATATTAGTTTCAGGTGTACAGCATCATAACTAGACATTTACATAACTTATGAAGGGTTCAACCTGGTAAGTCTAGTACTCTCTTTGCAGCATGAATAATAATTATATTATTGACTGTATTCCCTTTGCTCTGCTTTACCTCCTTATGACTATTTTGTAACTACCAACTTGTATTTCTTAATTCCTTCACCTTTTTCACCCAGCCCTCCCAAACACCTTCCCATCTGGCAACCATCGATTTGTTCTTATCTATGAATTTGTTTCTACTTTGTTTGTTTATTTCACTTTTTAGATTCCACATAGTATAAGTGAAGTCATATGGTATTTGCAATAGGCATATGAAAAGATGTTCAAAGTCACTAATTATCACAGAAATGCAAATTAAAATCACGGTGAAATATCAGCTCACACCTGACAGAATGACTATCATCAATAAATTAACAAACAGCAAGTGTCAGCGGGGATGTGGAAAGAAAGATACCCTCAGGATTGCAAATTGGTGCAGCTACTATGGAAAGCAGTACAGAAGTTCCTCCAAAAATTAAAAACAAACAAACAAAAACTACCATATGACTTAGCAATCCCCCTTCCTGGCATTTATCTGAAGAAATCCAACACACAAATCTGAAATAATGCAAAGCACTAATTGAAAAATATCTGTGTATCCTTACATTCATTGAAGCAAACTTAGTGTTCATTGGTAGACAATTGGATCTAGAAGAAGTGGCACCTATATAATGGAACATTACTCAGTCATAAAAAATAAAAAAAAATGACTCTTACCAATGTTGACAACATGGATGGACCTAGAGGGTGTTAAGCTAAGTGAAATAAGTCAAACTGATTTATTTCTTTATTTTATATATTATGTTGACATTATTTTTCAAGTTTATTGACTTTTACTTTCTTTAAAAAGAAAGTATATATATGTGTGTTTTTTTTTTTAATTTAAAGCATTTCATTCATGGTATTTTAACTGAAGTTTTTTATCAACAGTTTCTAAAAGCTGATTGTCAATTGTTATTATGTTCTAACTGGCCTTCTTTTGTGTCTTGATTTCTAATTTGAGCCAAGCGTTATTTAGAAAAGGAATTTTGTTTGTTTTAATGTGAAAAGTAGTTGCATTTTTTTGTTAATCTGTTTCTAACTTATTGCATTATATTCTTAAATGGTAGCTAAAATGTTTTAATTCTTGAAAATATTGCTCTTTTCTTGCAGTTAGGTTATAATTATTTTAAATATTCCACAGATATTTCTAAATAACTTATATTCTCTTTCAAGACAAGTGTTTGATAAGGAGGCATGAAAACAGTGTGCTCTGACATAAGTTTCCTCAATTTCACAGTCTTTGTTCATTTAAATTTATTTTTTTAATCCTCACCTGATGATATGTATTTATTGATTTTAGAGAGAGAAGGCGAGAGAGAGAAACATCTTATGAGGGAGATACGTTGACCGGTTGCCTCTCATAAGCACCGTGACCAGGAATGGAACCTAAAACCTGGGCATGTGCCCTGATGGGAACAGAATCAGACACCTTTTGGTGCACAGGGCAATGCTCAACCAACTGAGCCACACCAGATAAGGCTCATTTTTTAATTTATATAATTTTAGGTGTAAGTCATAAAAATAGTCTTCTATATTTTCATCTAAAAGTTTTATATTCCATAGCTATTAATTTGAAATTATTTTTTTATTTTGTGTGTGCAATAGGTCGTTGTTTTTCAACATAGGCACCTAATTTCCCCAGTGCTAGTTATTGAATTTTTGGTCGAGTTCTTAAAGTGCCTTTCTTCTTAATAAGCTGTCGTTAACATTTGAAACTGTTGGGGATAAAATATTTTTGTTTAATGTAGAGTAGGCACTTAGCTTAAACATGTAATATACATTTAAGTGTGTATGCTTTTGCCATGTAAACAATGCAATAATAAAATAGAAAATTATATCATATATATGTCTTATGAAAAAAATATTAAAATTGAATTTTTTAATTGCTCACATCTATACATAGATAAAGTTTTGCATTTTGTATGCTGGTTTTATTAGTTCTCTTTAGATTTGATATTCTCTCTCTATATATATTTTTTTAAATATATCTTTATTGATTTCAGAGAAAGGAAAGGAGGGGGAGAGAGACAGAAACATCAATGATGCGAGAGTCACTGATTGAGCCCGCAACCCAGGCATGTGCCCTGACCAGGAATCGAACCCTGATCACCTGGATCCCAGGTCGACACTCAACCGCTGAGCCACGCCCGGCCGGGCTCTCTATATTTCTTTGAATTTTCTAAGTAGGTAAAGCATAGCTTCTGCAATTTAGAATAATGTAATTTTCCTTCCTTTTTTACAATCATATCTCTTATTTCGCTTCCTGATTAGTAGGTTTGCTACAAGCTCCAATATTAAGTTACATAATAGAGATAATAGTGTTATTTTGCCTATTTCTTTATTTTAATGATTTTTTACTCTTCTTTGGTATTTGGTTTGCTATTTAAATTTCTCTACTGTGAAAGCTTCTCACATTTTCTCTTCAAATTTTGCACACGGTCCTTCCTGGAACTCTCTGCCCCATTCCTTAGGCCATCTCTTTGTGATGCATTCTGGGCTGACGTATTCCCCTTCATGGAGGAGTTCCTTACGTGCTTTTGCTTATTTTTGTTGTAGGTTTTCCTATGAGATTGCTAGCGTCCTGAGCTACCCGTTAGGGACTTGGCACGCCCTCGATTGCGGGCATGTCTGTGGGAAAGTCTCCCCTTGCCCCTCCTGAGGCTGTGGAGGACCTTATGTGCCGCTTTATCAGCCCAGGCACAAGGTCCTGCAGGCCGCAGAGAGGGGAGAATCCAGACTCCACACTGCAGCCAGTGCTGATGTCTGGCTTGCTTCCTTTTGCAAAGGTTCAGAGAGTTCACCCTAATTCCATGCTACAAAATGAAAGCATGAAGTTTTTCTGGTCTTATTTCACATGCTAGATGCTACTTTCAGACTCTTGGCATTAGCTCCAAAACTCATTTTCAGCAGCTCATTTACACAGGGCACTTGGAGCTTTTTCTTTGTGGTCTTGAGAATCCTACTTCTTTCTTTCTTTCCTTCCTTCCTTCCTCCCTCCCTCCCTCCTGCTTCATGACTCATAAAAACACTTCTCTATATGCTGACCTGGTCATTTGCAATTTGGAAAACTGTTTGACTTTGAGTTTTAATTTTTAAAACTCACTTTCAGACCAGATGTTCTGCAAACTTTCTTATCTAAAAGATTCATCGAGGGGTATGATCAACACTGAGCACTGCACACACTTGGAAAAAAACACAGATTGGGAGAGGTTTCTGGAGCATTAAAGTCAACCTCATGTAGGGCAACGAAAGCACAAGCAGGCCTGTAACCTTCAGCAATCGCCCTTCCACCTCAACTGTGGTAAATCAAACTGCTTCCTTTTGATACGGGTATGACAAATTGTTTAAGGTGAAATAATGATACTTCACATGGGACATTTGGTCCAAGATGGCTTCACTGATATTATTATAGAGAAAGACTATGAGCAAATTATCTTGGAGAGATTTATAGATCAAAAAATGATGACACAAATATCAGTTAAGCCAACCCTCTCCCAAAAAATTACTTTAAAATTCAAACTTAGTGAGCAATAGATTTTATCAAAATCAATTTAAGAAATAAAAACGTATGCACTTCATTAAATGGACATGTTATTCCTTCAGTAAGTATTTACTGAGCCTTCCTTTCTTCTGTTTCTCAGTTATTCCAAAGCATCAAAATACTTCCTGTATGAGGAGCAAAAATGATCCCCTTCAACCCCATTCCCACCCGTGCCCCAAATGCATCTTACGAATGAATGCAATGCTCATTGCCAGCTCTCTGCTTAAGGTTTAACTCCTTAGCAAGCCCACTGCATCCTTACACATACCCTCTGAATTCCTTACTCTTAGAGTGTTGCTACGGGCCACGTGCCCCGCCATTGTCAGGGGGCAGGAGGGCAACCCTCCCACTTCTACACCAGATTCCACCCCACTCCTCTTCTCCCCAACATCACCTATGCAATTACTTACTCACCCTCTGCATCACCAATTCCCCCTCTCTATTTTAATATTTAATGTACAAACCAATTTTCTTTAGAATAGTAAGTACATACGATTTCTTACACTCACATAGCCCTTCAACTACCACTTCATTTCTCCATCAATGAATTTCTCTTAGTGACTACTTTCTACTTCCTCACCTCATGCTCCTCTCAACCAATTTCCACTGTGCTTCCAAAACCCATCATCCCTAGGACACCATTTCTTTCAAGGATACAAGTGCCTGCCATGTTTACAAGTCTAATTTTCAAAACCCTTTTTGGACGTTACTTCATGGCCGAGTGTCATTTAAGAAAGCTGACCACTTCCTCCACCTCTTGGCTCTGGTGGGCCCAACGTGTCCTGTTCCTCACACCCCATTAGCTCCACTTAAGTCTACACTTTTGGCTTTTCTACTTTATTTCACCAAGTCAAGAAACCGCAGGACCCTCTTTTTAATATTTTAAATTTTTGTTCTTTTTTACCTCTAGACTCTTCCTAAGGGATCACATCTTTCCCATGACTTAGATTGAACTCCCCTTGCAAATATAATCTGACAGCTTTTCCATTATCTGATAGGACATGAGAAGTATAGAGGAAGCTCAACTTTGACTTTGTCAGGAAACCGCTAACACACTAGCATGTTCCATAGAAAGGCTTGCTGGCCTCTGTGGCTTCTGCTGAACGGCAGGAGAGTCTCAGAGCCAGTGTCACATAATGTGTTTCACAAGCTTCTGAGTGAGCCATTTTTCATTGACAATTGGTTATTTTCCTCCTAGATTTACTAAAACTATACGAATTTAATACTAAAAGCAGTTGGCAGAGATCTGTAAATAAAGGTTCATAAACATAAAAATTTACAACATCTCAAAGGGAAACTATGCAAAGAGCAAAAAATAGATTGAATTGGGGGGAGAGGAGAAAAGAGTTTGCTATTCCAGGATAAGTGGAAAACCAGAAAAGAATTTGCCTGGCATTTGAAGATGTTGATATGAAGTTATTCATAATTAAGACAAAATAGAGTTAATCAGTATGCTTACAACAGCCATATTTTCTGTCAAGAAAAAGGCATTTTTGTAGGGAAGGCTGAACAGATATTAGAGAGCAGCTGTTGAGGGACAGAATGATCGATAAGAGAGCGTGGAAGTACAGATGAGTTCTAGGGTCCCAGGCTGATTGGACTATATCCCAGATCCTGAGAGAACTTGGCCTGAGATCTGATCCACCATCTGCTTTCTCAGAGGATTCACTGGAAAACTAAAAACAAACAATACATTATCACTTTTAGAGAAAAGATGTGTAGAGAGTGAGCCCTTAGACTATAAATCTACATACATTGGCTAAATACATACATTATAAAATATTGGTCAATACTAACAAATGGGAGATGTTGGCATCACTAAGGGGCAACCTGGGTTTACAAAGAACAAGCAGGGTCGAGTTTACTTTATTTCCTTCTTTGACTGAAATCCTCAGCTGGAAGGTTAGAAAAATGTGAAACAGATTGGTCACCTACCCCCATCATCAGATCCTTCTGGACAAGAAAATAAAATATGCATCAAATTTTGTTCTACAGAGTAAAATCTGGTGTTGTTTGTTATGTGCAGTAATTTGTTAACGGTGGCATGGTTTTCTCAGGCTTAGTGGATATTTTTTTTCCCTAAGTGTTCCCTAATTTCCTGTGGTTGATAGAATTATCTCTGTTCTCTGAGGAATCTCCACCTGGGGAAGTCAAGGATGTCAGACCCTTCCTCTCCCTCTGCCCCTAATAAACTAGAAGTGAAGCTTATTGCCTAAGCCTCACCTAAGATTATGACTCAGCATCTCCCCTGCAAAACGGCAGCAATGTTATCAATTTCAGGGGCTTTGGGGCAGAAGGCCTGGGAGAGAACTGAATTAAGTGTAAAGAATAAGAGAGAGTAGGTGTCCAGAAAATGGAAGGTCCTTTTCCAGCCTCACCATTTGAGAAAAATATGCAAACTACTATGAGATTATGGAGGGAGCAAACCGTCAAGGGCAGATGGTGATGAATTCAAAGGCAGAACAATGACATCTGCATGTTTAGAACAAGAGGATGGCGCATCTCGTTACAGGGCCTGCTTCTGGGCAGCCCACAGCTGGGGCACAGGAAAAAGGGAGTGAGGCTTTCGTAGTTTCCCCTGGCTGATGATGCCTGCATGATTGTCCTGAGCCACGCTTGTTAGGAATGGACTAGGAAGAACCAGATTACCTGAGATATTCGAGAAATGAGGATATCCTTCTCAGAGACTATCTCTCTGGCCCTGACCACAACTCCAGATAAAGCAATTTTCTTTTTCTTTCTTTTTTCTTTTTTTAAAATATATCTTTATTGATTTCAGAGAGAGAAAAGGAGAGGGAGAGAGAGAGAGAGAGATAGAAACATCAATGATGAGAGAGTCACTGATCGAGCCCGCAACCCGGGCATGTGCCCTGACCAGGAATCGAACCCTGATCGCCTGGATCCTAGGTCAATGCTCAGCCTCTGAGCCACGCCTGGCCGGGCAGATAAAGCAATTTTCTAAGCAGCCCAGAGTTCTTACTTGATTAATCATTTGTTTTTCCTCTGTCAGCACACAGATGTCAGTTTCAACATTCTTTGTCTTGCTGACCAACCTGGATGCTGAATAGTCCAGTTCTAAGACTATTAATAGCATAGTAGTATATGGCTATACGATGACTGGTATGCTTCTGCTCATAACCATTTCATGTTTAGTTATGAGTATCACTAACTTCTGCTACTTGATAATATAGAACAATGATTTGCCCCAATAATATACATTTTAATGTTAAAATTATATATACATATGTTTTATAAGATAAAACATCCTAAAAAAGGGAGAGGTGAATGTTGTAAAATGAATAATAATATATACAATCTTGGGATTGAGCTCTGGGTACAAGATATTGCCAATTAACTGGGGTTAGGGTTTGTCCTTTGGAAATATTAGCAAGTCTTCCTCTCGGCTATGAAAGGACAAGATAAATACTTTAGATGTCACTCGCGGAAATGAGGCAATCTTTCTTTCTTTCTTTCTTTCTTTCTTTCTTTCTTTCTTTCTTTCTTTCTTTCTTTCTTTCTTTCTTTCTTTCTTTCTTTCTTCTCTCTCTCTCTCTCTCTCTCTCTCTCTCTCTCTCTCTCTCTCTTTCTTTCTTTCTTTCTTTCTCCCTCTTCCTCTCTCTACTGCTTCTTCTCTCTCATTTATTTTAATCTTTAACTTTGCAACCTGACGTTTTCTGCTTCATTAATTCATTGCCTATCATGGCTAGCTTTAAATATAACAATTGGCTCATACATCTAAATTACTAATAATTAGGCAGCAGGAAATGAATTAATAAGACTGAAATAGTCAGGAAATTTCTAGGTGGAAGAGGGCAAGTGAAGGAGGACTGCCTTTCTTTTATATATTTTATTTATTTAATTAATTAATTAATTTATTTATTTTTACCTCTTATGTATTTTAATATATGTAACAAAACCTCAATAATTAAGAGTAGTACATTAATGCACAAATAAGTCAATAAAACAGGGGATTCTCATCAGTGATGGTGGAGTAGGTGGAAGCTTCACTCACCTCCTCCCATGACCACATCAAAATTATGACTAAATTATAGAATAATCAACCTAGATAATCATCTGAATACTATCTGAAGAGAAGTCACATAACTAAGGATATTCCACGAAACATAGAGACTGGTAGGAAAGGTGGAGGCTTGAACCAGGCTGGCCCAGCACGCACATGCTGTGGTTGAGAATCCAGAGGGATATCTCAGCTGTGGAGGTCCCCTCTGAGGAGCAAAGGCTCTAAGCCCCACACCAGGCTTCCCAGCCCAGGGTTCCAGTGCCAGAAGTGGAGCCCATATAACATCGGCTGTGAAAATCAGCAGGGTCTCCTTCCGTCCCAGTGAGACAGAAGACTGCTGGAAACCCACGTGCCCTCTTAAAAGGACAGCATACCAGTGCTGACTACTAGGCACTCATTCTAAAAAATCCAGCAGAAGGACAACTGCTGAGGGGGTCAGAGTCCTACAGGGAGAGACTGAGTTGTGAGGCTTTAGGGGAAGGGGTAGAGAGACAGATGCCAATGTCCCTGCATTGAGTCTCCCCCCCACACAGCCCCAGGGTAACATTCCCCTGGGTTGAGCACTACCCCCACACAGCATTAGCTTAGTGAGCTACACTATCTCTACCCTGACAATTCCTTGAAGCCCCACTTACCCAACTTGCCCACAGCCTGAGGCTCTGTCAGCAGCAGCCAGGTTGGGCATATGTTGCAGGCTTTCTTAAAAAACTCGCAAGGAATTCTATTCCAGTTTAAAAAAGGGGGGAGCAGAGACACACAGAGATAAACTGAGTTGTCTGGCTTCAGGGAGAGAGCCGTCTTCCCACATGGCCACAAGTACCACCATTTCTGTCTTTAGCCCCACTTCATACAGCCAAATCTTAATCTGCTTTAGACTGGTGAACTCCACTAGCTCCATTCTGATGACTACCTGAGACCCCACCCCACTGCAAAGGTACGCAGCCCCCAGGTGGTAGTGGCTGGCCCTGGAGTACCTTGGCGAGTTGTCTCAGACGCAGCACAGGCACCAAGTTTGAATCTGTATTAACCTGATGAACACCACTCGCCCTTACCAGGTAATTCCCTGAGAACCTGCTTCATGTAACTTGCTTACCACCTGAGACTCTTTAGTGGCTGAGCTTAACAAACAGCCAGCAGGTGGTGGCTAATCTCAGGGTGCCTTGGGCCTTTTGCTGACCTGTCTTAGGCCTAGTACCACTGGTGGCAGCCAGCTTTGGTTTGCAACTTGCTCTTCCCACATACACCCAGGTCCAACAAGGGCAGCTACAAGCTGTGGATTGCTTTGTAGTTCCTAAAAGGGATCCCAGGGCTAGTAACAGGCAGTGTCTGACCCTGATCTGCACTGGAGTCCCTCCTCAGAGGCCAAATAATGCCCTCCTGCACCCCAGTGGCTGGTTTCAGACTATAACAAAGTACACTCAGTTAGCTCCACAAGCAGAAGACCCAAAGACAGATTTCAGCAGGCACTAGACCTTGCTGGAGCAAATTCCACTTCATGGGGTCAGCCCTGCACAGCAGGTCATACACAGTGGTTGTGGTCAACCCTCACAGCAAGTCAGCCTGAGGGTCAACCCTACCCACAATGTACCAACAACAATCAAGGCTCAACTAAAACAAGAGGGCACATAACTCACCCAAGGGACACTCCTGGGGCGCCTGGCTCAGGGGATCAGGGACATTGAGCCACTGGGCCCCACAGCACACCTATTACATAGGGCCAGCCTATGAAGACTGGATGACATAACAGATCTACTTAATACATAGAAACAAACACAGGGAGGCAGCCAAAATGGGGAGACCAATAAACATGCCCCAAATAAAATAACAGAAGAAATCTCCAGAATAAGAACTAGATGAAATGGAGACAAGCATCTACCAGATACAGAGTTCAAAACAATAGTTACGATGATGCTCAAGAAGCTTAGTGAGACCAGCCAAGCGTGGCTCAGTGATTGAGCATCGACCTAGGATCCAGGAGATCACAGTTCGACTCCTGGTCAGAGCACATGCCTGGGTTGTGGGCTCGATCCCCAGCAGGGGCTTGCAGGAGGCAGCCGATCAATGATGACTTTCTCTTCATTGATATTTCTATCTCCCTCTCTCTTCCTCTCTCTGAAATCAGTAAAGATATATATATATAAGTATGTATATATATATATATATATATATATATATATATATATATATATATATTTTTTAAAGAGGCTTAATGAGAACTTTAACAAAGAGATAGCAAGCATAAAAAAACCCCACAAGAAACCATAAAAAAGTAGTTAGAAATGAAGAACACACTAAAAGGAATCAAGAGAAGATTAGGTAAGGCAGAGGACAGGATCAGCAATTTAGAAGACAAGATAGCAAAAAAATGCAAAAGCTGTCTTAAGAGGAAAACTCATAGCAATCCATGCCTACATCAAGAAATAAGAAAAATCTCAAATAAACAATCTATCTTTACACCTGAAGGAACTAGACAAAGAACACAAACAAAGCTCAAAATGGATAGAACAAAAGAATTAATAAAGATAAGAGTGAAAATAAAGAAAATAGACTAAAAAAAGAGCACAAAAGATCAGTGAAACCAAGAGGTGGTCCTTTGAAAAGATAATCAAGATTGATAAAACTTTAACTAAACTTATGAA